>NC_052394.1:3567625-3872258 GCF_009389715.1 Phoenix dactylifera | reverse complement strand
ACGGCAATCAACTCAAAACCTAAAAATAAACATGAGTTTATTTCAATCATCATTAAACCCCTTCACAAAAGAGCTGTAGAATTAGTTTCCACAATTACCTAGAACCAGCAAAAGTTATTCACAGTAAGATGATTAGGAATTAAAACACACTACAAGAATATAAGTTTTATTAAGTAGGACCAGCTCTTAGGTTATAATAGGGGAATGGCCACTTCAGTTGCAATATAAGGCATCAAATCATCCAAGTTATATCTCAGGCATCAAATTAAGTAGCAACGGCACATGCATATTACATTCTATAAGCAATATCGATATTTCAAAGAGAAAAGCAATAGTATAATCACAAAGTATACCAAACAGCATCCCTCAGAAGTTTCTTTTGTGATTAATGGAAAAGGAAGAAATCCGTGGAGAATAAATAACTGCCTCAGAAAAATCCCTGAGACTCGAGAAGATTGAGAACATAAAACTAGGAGCAAGTTGAGAATACAAAACTAGGAGCAAGTTGACTCCATAAGATAAGCTGTATGTATCTAGATAATCTTACTTAGGGAGGAAAAGAATACCTCTAACAGGATCCTCAGCGGAATACCACTCTGTCCAAGGGCAATCATCATCCCATTGTGTTTTGATAAGATTCAAACCATCAGGATCTCTTCCTGGTTCTTTAGCTTCACGTTCTACACTCTCTATCTCATCATCATCATATGGAGGTGTTCTATATGTCAGCTTCATTGTGAAGCGCACTTTAAAACAGCTTGTGGAGAAATCTACTGAGGATAAAGCCTCCAAACACAAATTGCACAGATGTAAGAATTTGCAATTGCAGAAACAAATTCGGTTAGAATAAAATTCAAATCATCAGGAGCTTTCATAAATGTTGTATGTTTTTATTAGCACAAAATATAATTCTGGAAATTTCAGCTTCCTTGCAACAATAAGAAGCTGTTTTAGACATCATGGACCTGATGAAACAAAAATAAAACTCTCATAAACACGTCTACATGTATTCAGGTTGATGCTGCTACAACGAACATACCTTTTAAAAGACATGTTTGATTCTCAAGCTATCATGATAACAAAGCAACAATGCACACTAAACTGATGATTGAATACTGTTGAAGTGCAAATATTTAAAAGGCATCACAAATTTTGATCAAAATACAAATTCTTTGCCCTCGCTAAATTGAATTATTTTTAAAATTTGCAACTTCTTGTCACTTAGACCAATCACTATAATGGGTGCAAAAAAAAACTTAAATATTTAAAAAATCCATCATTTAATTTTTATAATTATACAGTCCAATTTTCCAGAAGTTTAAAAAAAATTCTAAATTCAATAGGACATATAGGCAACAAGCAACAATAAAATTTCTCATTGCAGTTATCAATTCGTGTAAATATGCCAAACCCTATTAAGAGATTTAGCCTTCTCCATATACAAAACAATTTGAACAGAAGAAATAAATAATTAGAAACAAGAACAGATTATGGTTTGGAGAACTCACAAATTTTGAGACAAACAACTCATATAGCCCCTCCAGATGCATGAGCCGTATAGGAACCTGGCTACCAATACGGTCACCATCAAACCTTCTTGTAAAAATTGTGCCCATATTTTGGATTCCAATGTATGCTTTTCGAGAAGGATCATGCACTGGAACAAATGCCGGCCAATTACTGCAAATAAAAGCTAAGTAATCATCCATAGTTGGAGGTTGGCAGTTAACAAACTAGATGTTGTAAGTCAGTAAAATCAGAAAAATTATCAACCAATGCCCAAGAAATATGTAATCAGGAATTTGTTCCAACATCTAAAGCTCTGTTACCCAAGTCGGCGGAACCGGTACTAGGCACTGTACCGGTTTTTCGGCGGCACGAGTTGGTACGGGCCATACCGGGCCTATACCGACGGAGAAGAAAGCACGCAGACTGTGAGAGAGAGGAAAAGAGAGAGAGAGAAGGTGGAGAGAGGGAGGGGGCCCGACGGAGGGTGGTGGATGCAGGAAGAGGGTGGTGGATGCAAGCGGAGGCCTTCTGACTTCACTTAAAAATCGTAAAAAAATTTCAGCCGCACCCGGACCCCTGTTTCATTTGAAACAAAGAAACCGGCCGCAGTCTCGCCTCCCGCGGCCTTCGCCGGCCTCCCGCCCTCGCCCTCCCTCCCACGCTCGCTCTCTTTCCTTCTCCTTCTCCGATTCTGGTAACGGATTTCGTTTTCATTGCCAAAACCATAATGGTGAGCCACTAGTATGGCTCGAAAAAGCCAGAACTGTTCGATTCGGGACGATTCTGCTGACCTTGCTTTTACCCAAGGTCGGCCGAACCAGACCGAACCGTCTGGTTCGGCCCCTACCGAGCCGACCCGATAGGGGACCAGTTGGGTTCGCCTGTTGTATTCGGGATCGGTCCCAACCCGGCCGGAACCGAGCCGACCCGATAGGGGACCAATTGGGTTCGCACCGAGTCGAGCCGGTTCAGAACCGGCCCCCTCCCCCTTTTCTTCTTTTGTTATAATGAGGTGTTGGAAAGGTCCGAGAAGTTTTTCAAGCCTTCCCAAATCCCAACATTCATTTTGTTCTAAATTTCTCTCCCTTCTCCCCTAACAAAAATCACACCGATTTAGCACGATTGAAGAAAGATCTAAGCCTAAATAAGGTGTACTTCCTCTTTCCAATCTCATTTCTTCTCTTTTTAGAGGGCTTCAAAAAATAGCTCGAAATTTTCAAAATAAATAGAGATCATGCCAAAATTTTTGATTTTGGTTTAATTTTAGGATAAGTTATAGATCTATGGATGATCTACATAATGACATTATTTTTTTTAATTTTTAGATTATATATATTTTTTAAAAAATAAAAATTCTTTTTTAATTAAAAAATAAGAAAATAATAAAATTTAAAAAAATATAAAATTAGAAGCATATTTAGGAGCATGCAAGCTACACTCTAGCAAAATTTGATGTCCATTTATACAAATTTTGATACGATCATACGTGCAATGGCCTAAGCCTAAATTTGAAAAAAATAAGAAATAAATAACCTTTAATGCATGCCCACGGGCCTAAAAAAATATATGTAGCATCCAGTCTTGGGTTCTACATGAATCTGAGCTAAAATTAATTTTTTAAATATTTATATTTAAAAATTATTTTTAAATTTAAAAATGATTAAAAATATATAGTTAATACCAAAAAATCTGAAAAATGAGTAGTAAGTAATACATATTTTAGAAATATTTTCTGAAGTAAAAAACATATTTTTCTGAATTTATAGTATTTAAATATATTTTTAATTTAAAATTTATTAAAAATATATAAATGAATAAATGAATATGAAAAAATAGTGTTATGTATTAGATAAATCAAATATATTTTCTAAGGTAAAATATATATTATCTTCATCATAACGAAATTTTACTTTTTTTATAATTGATAAACTGACATACTTGATAAACCTGCAGGAATAGAACCATTAAAGAAAAAGGAGACAGAGCGTAACATTGGCTAGGATCGGTTAAGATCATGGGCAAATACTCTCAGGTCGGCACCATTAAAAGTGCAACTGGTGCAATACAGAGTTCAAGGAAGGAGGGATAATCAGGTTGAAGCAGTACTTAGCAAGTGGTATCCACATGCCAAAAATGCCCACAGGAGGTTCGGCAGTTGATGAAGAAGCACTTCGTTGATTTCAGAACAGCGAAGAAGAGGATTTTTAAAAAGAAAGCGGAGATGGACCGCCGAGCGGCATAGCCATCTTCCTATCACTCCAGAAAGTCAAAGGCAGCATCTGCTTCAAATGACGAGGAGGCACAGATCCATGCTACCATTCAGACGAGCCTTGATGATCAGTGGTAGCAAGATCAGGTGGCCAGGCATGGGGCTCGATTTGGGCCCTTATACTACGAATTGAGCTCCGATTCTGTGAGCAGCAGGAAGGTCCGCCGTACCGGTACCGGTCGGCGTACCGGTGGCCGGCCAGACCGGTACGGTACCGGTCCGGTCCGGTATGTACCGGCCGGTACGCGGTGGTTTCAAAAACCACAGCGCGCGGCGCTGTGGTTCTAAAAAAAAAATCGTACCGGTGCGAACCGGCCGGTTCGGATAAAAAACCGGAAAATACCCGTTTTTTTGTTGTTCCGGTACCGGTCTAAGACCGGACCGGTACGTACCGGCCGGTACGGGCCGGTACGGCATTCCATGAGCAGGACAGATCTAGAGTTCAGAAGGACCTTCTTAATTGGGAAGACCGTCAGCAAATGCGATGGTCTTATTGCATCTATGCTGGGAGCTTTTAGTAGAAAAAAATTCTCCGTCGACATAAATGCAAGACGGCCATCGCCTCTGCTGACGGCTTTTCTGAATGAGAAGGTCCTCCTGAACTCTAAATCTGCTTTGCTGCTCGCAGAACCAAAGCCCAAATCAAGCCCTATGCCTGGCCACCTCATTCTGTTGTCACTGATCATCTATGGTCGCCTGAATGGCAGCCTGAATCTATGCCTCCTCGTCGTCTGGAGCGGACACCTTCTTTGACTTTCTGGAGTGATAGGAAGGTGGCTCGGCCGCTCGGCGGTCCACCGTCGCCTTTTTCTTGAAAACCCTCTCCTTTGCTGCTCTGAAATCAGCAAAGTGCTTTATCAATTGCCGAACCTTTGTGGGTATTTCAGGCATATAGATACGTCGATGTAACCACCAGCTAAATGCCGCTTCAATCTAGTTACTCCTCCCCTCCCTTGAACTCTGTGTTGCACCAGTTGCACTTCCAATGGTGCCGAAGCGAGAGAATTTGTCCATGATCCCAACCAATGGCTTATTTTTCTTTGATGTTCCATTCTTGCAGATTTATCAATTATTTAAAAATAGCAAAATTTTGTTACGATGAAGATAATATTTTTTACCTCAAAAAATACATCTGATTTATCTAATACATAATACTATTTTTTATTTACGATGAAGATAATATTTTTTATTTACCTCAAAAAATATTTTTGCTGAAGAGTAGCTTGCATGCCCCTAAACACGCTTCTGATTTTATATATTTTTAGTTTTATTTTTTATATTTTTTATTTTTTAATCCAAATATATATTTTAAATTTTTAAATATATATAATCCAAAAATCAAAAAATTTTATGTCATCGTGTAGATCATCTATAGATGTACAACATGTCATAAAATCAAGCCAAAATTAAAAATTTTGGCATAATCTCTCCTTGTTTTGCAAATTTTGAGCTATTTTTTGGAGCCAAAAAAAAAAGAGAATGAATGAGATAGGCAGGAGGAAGCACACTTTATTTAGGCTTGGATCTTTCTTCAATCGTGATGAATTGGTATGATTTTTGCCATAGGGGGAAGGGGAAGAATTTCAGAATAAAATGAACATTGGGAAGGCCTGAGAAACTTCTTGGGCCTTCCCGACACCTCATTATAACAAAGAAGGAAAGAGGGAGAGAGGCCCAGCCCAACTCGGTACAAACTGGATAGTTTGCGTCGATTTGAAATGGAACCGGCCGGTTCGAGACTTATCCCGAATACAATAAGCGAATCGACCTAATACCCCACCAGGTCGGCTCAGTACGGGCCGAACCGAGCGGTTCGGTCTGGCTTGGCCAACCTTACTGTGACCTAATCTAGGTTATGAGTGATATATTTAAATTCAAGGTCCGCAATCTCGATACTGGATACCGTATCAATATCTTATCGGTTTGGTACGGTACGATACGCACCCTATACAAAAATAGGCCTCTAACCATTTTTCTCAATTTTTATCTCGGTATGCCTCGGTATGGAGCGATACAAGGTTTGTACCGATTTGAAGTTGAATTTTATATTGGTTTCCTTCTGGTATGGTATAGTACGCCCCATACCAAGCAATACGAGATGATATGACAGACCATATCTACATCTTTTACCAGTACCTTGGTGTCACGATAAGTCATAATTGTTTAAATAGAAAATTTAAGTTGTTTACTTCATGAAGATGGATGGCCTAGAATAATTTTCACGTACCGAAGCATATCCTATATATCAAACTTGGACTTATGTCTGTCCTATCTTAAAACCTTAAACAATGTAGCTGCAAATATTGTTTAATTACATTTTAAAAAAAAGAAATATTAAAACTTTTATTATTTGGAGGGATTATAACTAGCCACCACATGCTTCCTATTAAACCTCAACAAATAAAAAATACACCCAACGAGTGCCATTAAAATAATGTCCAAAATGAAAAATACTACGAATAATCAAGAAGGGCAATTTCAAATGACTTTACAATTAGGAAGCAAAAAAAAGAAGAATAAACTACCCAGAAAGTGGCAAGACTGCAGTCCCTTGGGCAAGCAAGGACCATCTATGGAACTATGGAAATATTGGGCTCCACTCCCGATTCCAAGAGTGGGTCCCAAAACCACACCTTGTGAAAGGTAAACCAGGTCCTATAGGATATTTATTACTATTTAGAAATATAGAAACTTTGAGGTAGTGTACTAGATATACCCTCCATAAATTTTTATTTCCCTCATAGTTCCACTATCTTTTACAGCACAGCCTTTCACCAATTTTCCTTGTGCTAGGAAAGAGATTTAAAGAAATGAGGCAAAATTGATAGTAAAAGCATTGGGAAGATCTAAGAAGCTACAAGATCCAGAGAACGTTAGGAAAAACACGAAATGCAAAATTAGCTTGGGATAATAAGGAGCAAGGGTTACTATCTTGATACCAGACACCATATTAGTACTGTGCTGGCACAGAATTGGGATACCCAATACTAGGGTTGGTCCAGTGTACCAAGATTCAGTACCTCCCTTTCCGTACCAAATCTCGATTCAGTATGGTATGGTATGGTATGCCCAATACAAGGTGGTATGTACCAGTGCGGTGAACCATGATATGAAGGATAAAAACAAGATGTCATATTAGACTCCTACTGCTCGACGAATGCGCAGCCACTGGAGAGAAAATGTGGCATGTTAGGGAAATACATAAATAAATAATGTTAAAACAAGAATTGGAAAAGATTCGGGAAAATACTGGGCGTAGTGGACTAGAACTGGGAAATGAATAAAAAGAGAAGGCTAAAATAGGAATTGGAAAAAGAGTCAAGAAAATGTTCCTAACCTATATAGTAGTTCTCCATTAACAATTAAGATTTTTTCCATTTTGCATTCTTTTCTGTTCTTACTCATCTAACTAATATGTTATTCTCAAAAATCAACTATGAATTTTTTTTATCAAGCTAATTGTTTGAATACATGGTAGAAAGGCTTTCACGTCACACTATATAAATGACTTGGAAACATACTTGAGATACACTATTTTTGTCCTCCTCTTTTACTCCTTTAGCTACTGTAGTATTTCTGTACTGATCAAGGTAATTGTTTAATTACAAACATAGTAGAGAGCCTTGCAGGAAGCATAAATTTTCATGAAGCAACTCACCTGCCACAATTTGATAAAGCGATTGCAACAGCACTTAAAAGCTTACTTGATTCAGGTGCATCAAGGACCACACCACTAGCACTTAGAGGTGCAATGACCTGATAGTGGATGCAAAACCAAAATCAATGGATGCACTATCCAACAGCAATATAGAGAACATATCCATAATTATAAACTAAACTAGTACCCTTATAAAAGAAAATATAGTAGAACCATGTAAAGATGAAAATTATGGAGAACAAGCTATTGAAAAAGCACAGAAAAGGGTGGGAGAGAGAGAGAAGAGAGGCAAATAGCAACGTGAATGCAAAATAACATCACGGAAAAGTAAAGAATTTTAAAAAGTGAGTGTCATGCAAATGCAAATCGAGCAGAATTTGTTCCCGAACAGACATAAACTTGGACTTGCTAGTAAATCTGAAATTGGCAGGTACAAATATATTTAAAAAAGAATCTATAATGTACACCCTAAGGTGGAAAAGAGATAATTACGTAATGAGGTAAGATCCATTACACGAGTCATCTCATTTGCCATTCTATTTGAAGCTGGCTGATAATTCAGAACACATGCTACATCTCAATACGAAAGATGAACTATTTTCTGAGGAGAGAACTCCATATTAGGAAATGGAGTTTGCATATGACAAAGTTGGAGCTTGATTACATGGAATGTAGGCATGTCTTATTAGGCTGCAGGAAGAGGAAACTGCATCATACTTGGTAACCCCAAATGAATGAAACTCATGAATGATAAAGTTTAGTCAATCAAGTTTAGCAGTTGGATTATAATCAAGCAGCTGAAGCGTTGCCACATAGTGCGGGATCAACTTAAAGATAATAAGATTAGTTGATAAAGTTTAGTAGTTGGATTATAATCAAGAAGCTGTGGTGTTGCCGCATAGTGTGAGATCAACCTAAAGATAATAAGAGGTCCACAGGATGTTGGCTCAAACTACTACTCCTTAGAGGCCACTGGTGAGTAAGCTTCTATAGAATGAAGCTGCTCGGACTATTACACTCAACTGCTCAAACTAACCAACAGACATGTGCCACAAACCAGGCACTTCGATAAGATCATAAGACTGAGGGTAAATCATCAGACTTAAGCACATTATTTAACCAAAACCTACAGATAACTTATATCAACTGTATCACCAAAAAACTCTTTGCGAGTTTCCTAACACACCTGATATAGGTCATATTCAAAGCTGGATAAAGAAAAAAGTCATTACAGATGGCAGCACCTCCTGAGGTAATATGATGCAAAGAAAGGAAATTTATATCATACAACATGGAAGTGTAACTTCTTATAAATTAGTTTATTCTAGTCTAGTAAAACTCCAAGATGTAAAAGAAACACCTATGAATTTAGTGGAAATAGTTAAATTTTCTTGAAGTCATGTAAGCCTATTACTTCTTTTTGAAATCGAAAGTTGGATTTACCTAAATCTTAACAAAAGCTCATTTTACATCGAAAGTACATGAATTTTTAGCTTTTGTATTGATTTCAATGACATTTACAGCAAAGAGGCAGGAGATTCTTCATTTTGTTGTATCTTGGCGCACATGATCCAAGATTTCGCATTCTCTGGGTTCCAGCATGTGATTGGAACAACATGGGTCGAGCAATCTATCTGAAATGTGCTAATATTAGCAGCCATGATCTACATAGGGTGCCATTCCCACACCCAAATTTCTCTACTCCCACTCGGCCAAATACTCATTCTAATGCTTCATCTACTCTTATATCAGTTATCTTTATCCGCTATCAATACATAAAAAGTAAATTTAGTATCAAACTATTTAGTTT
Source organism: Phoenix dactylifera (assembly GCF_009389715.1). Lineage (NCBI taxonomy): Eukaryota > Viridiplantae > Streptophyta > Magnoliopsida > Arecales > Arecaceae > Phoenix > Phoenix dactylifera. The sequence goes on along the minus strand of NC_052394.1, from coordinate 3,863,012 downwards.
TTATGAACCACAAGGGCAACAGAATTCTTTAAAATTTAAAAACCAGATGAGTTCATTTATATAAATTATATTCTACATGCACTTTTTAGGCTCCACCATCCCCTTTTTCCCAGAAGGTCTATTTTTGAAAGAAAAAAAAAAAAATCTGCTTCAGCACTCCTGTAACAAGTCTTAGTTCAAGAAACTGGGTACTTGTCAACTATTTAACTATTCCCAAGTATTGCTAGAAAATGAAAGCTGTAAAAAAGAAGTATGATTTCTTCCAATTCCCAATTGGAACTTTCTTTTTTGTGAAAACTCCAGAAAACTGCAATCGTCCTATTATTAAGCAATTTTATGATAAAGGTACAAATGGGATGCAATGCCAGTTCCCACATTTTTGATATTAAGAACAACTTCTCTTTGGTGAACTACCATATACACAGGGATCATAGAATCAAGCAAGCGATGATTCACATTCAAGATTAGAAACAAAACATATACCAGAAACTCAGCTACTCCAAAGGATAGCTGTAAATCGTGCAAATCATCATCCCAATGTGCAGCTTTGCCTGCATTAGTCAAAATCCAAAATTGGTGAAATTGTGTTCTTATTTATAATATCTAAAGTGAAAAAAAAAAAAGCATTTCAATAAGCTTATTATTTTACCATTCCTTGATGTCTCAAAGTAATATTCCATGCAATATAATTTTAACCCATACTTCAATTCACATTTGACCTTATATAAATTTTTTCGAGAGCCCACGGATTCTGCACTCTTTTCCTGCACAAGCAGATAATATAAGGGGCCAGACACAGTATGTATTGATTTTACATACATCTTATATGGTTGCCAGGATATGGGTATCATAAAAGTAGCATGATCTATGCATGCCAGATGTAATGTTTATCAGACAGGAGACCAAACCCTTCTTGCTTTTATATAGGAAGTAAGCACTAGCAGATAAGCCAGATGTTAGCAATCGAATAACAAATTTCAGATTTCCAACATGGTTTCACATAAGCTTCTGAAAGACAAGCACTAAAAGTAAAATTAACTAGCCTTATACAAAAGGGCTCAAACAAAATAGTTCGAGAGCATTTAAAAGATTATAACTAAAAGGGCATCCCAGTGCATAAGGCTCCCCATATTGTGGGGTCTGAGGATGGCCAAATGTATACAACCTTACCCCCGTATATAGAGAAGTTCTTTCCATGTTTTGAACCCACCTAAGTTATAATGAAGCAACCTTACCATTGTGTAAAGGCATGCCCTCTTAAAATATGATAATTATGTATATGAAATTATGATTGAGAATTTGACAGTTATGTAAATAGGAGTATCAATGCAAAAGCCTCTACAGCTCAAATTTTCTATGAGAAACATGATATAAATGTTAAGAGATTTCATCTGCTACAACAGAAAAGAGCCATGGGTGCCTATTCAGGCTTTACTTTAGAGGTTTGGATAATAAAGAAATAAACATGTTCATTGAAAGATAAAAATTCTAAATTGCTGAAAATTTTGATCTTGAAATCCTATTTTGGTTATGCAAACCCATTAATTCTAAGTTCTCAAATTCATATTTTATTTTAAACCCCAAAACATCCTCCTCCTTTGATGTCCTTATTTTGTCTTCTTAGAAATGATTTGAGCCCTTGACAAAGTGTCATCTCAGATAAAAAAGAAAAGAAAAGAAATTGTGTACTAAATTAAATGCCGAGAGAAGAAGGTGATGTTTGCTAACTCCATTATCATCAATTAGCATGACATGTATTCATGATTTTGATAGCTCAAATGTGTTATAAAACTTTAGCTCCTAGAAGTGGGTGGGGTGCCAGTATGGGGAAGCAGGTCTCTAAAAAAATAAGAAAACACTTAGGAAGCAAATGCTTCTGGAAAGATTCCAAAGCAGGTATGCAAACCTAAATGGAAAGATTCCTACTACTAAGTATAAAGTCAAGTATCTATTGCAGGATGCATATTATTGCTCAAAGCAAGTAATTGTGGCCTAATCAAAGATAACAGCAGGCTCATGGGAAGAGTTTATTTATTAGCTATGTTTGATTGTGAGTCAGAAAGCATCTTCGCAACTTTCAGAATGTCAATAGAGATATAAAACGTACAAACTTGTAGATGAACTTTTGACGAACATAAAAAATTGAACATGCAAAATAAACAAAGAAAAGTCTTCCGATCAACAATAAATCAAAAGATGCAAGGAAGATGCCCATTTAAAGGGGAAAAAATTAATAGAAACTGGAACACAAGAGAGAAACAAGACGTCAGCTCTATGGCTGTCTTGAAATGGACATGCAGGGGAGAGATGGGCAACAAGCACTTGGGACCATGAGGTCATCTGTATCATCATCATAAGCAGGCTATGTATAAGAGAAAATGTACATGATATTTTCCCAGAGTATGCAGTATAGATTTTTCAAATACAAAACCAACTTCACTTAGAAGATGATGGTTGGAAAAATAAGTAATAAGAGAAGGCTCTTGAATTTCAAACAAAGTTGCTGATGGGGGAAAAGCATACCATCAAATTCTTTGGACCATCAACCAGCCAGAGTCGACAAACAGCCTCTATTTCTGATATGAATCTAGATAAAATCAAAGGGTTAGTCTATTTATGATTCAAAACTAAGCAGTCACTAAATCTGTTCGCAGAAAAGGACTAATAAGAGAGAAACTATTTAATTTAAAATCATGCAAGAGGAGATCTGTATACATGTATAGCAAGACAGAAATATGAAGGTACCTTTCCCATGATGATGCAAGTGTGAAATCATCGAAGCCCTCGAGCTGAAAAAATATAGAAATACCATTTATACTTACCAATCAGCCCATAAGAATATTTATGTGCAAAAAGAAAGCTCTTTGAATAGGAATAGGATGCTTTGAAACACTGAGAGTTGAACATGCTTGATTCCACATAGTTTTTGGATTTAATTAGAACCTTGTGCACAAGATTAAATGAAGATTCATCAGTTTTCAACCTATTCTCCTAGTAGCCTATTAGAATATCATGTTATGCAAGGGTGGGTTTTTTTTTCAAGGATCATGTTATTTAGAAAAGGAAGAACATAGAAATTTATAAAATATACAGAAGTTAATAGCTGACTGGAGATATTTCTAGCAATTTAGCTAGTATCCGTTGTTTAATCTTCACAAGAGGGACCACTTGTTCATGAGTTATGCCCAAAGATTCAAGCATTTCAATTTTCAAAAAATACGGAATTACAGATATTTGATTTATAATTCATTGCTTTCTACCTAAACTCAAATTTTGTGTCTCGATAATCCTTGAAAGCCACCCATCCAAGAATCATTTTCAAGAATCATATAATCAAGGTTTAAAAGAAGATAGAGTTATATAGGGTACAAAGAATATAACATCCACCAATAGGCAATAATCAAATGTTGAGGCTGTGTTGATTTAAATGAGAGTTCTTCTTTTATTGAGAAATTGAAGGTCGCTCTTTGAGAACCATGATGATTGCAACATACAAGTAATCCATGCTTTTTGCCCGCAAAAGTTTAAAAAAATAGAAGTAGCAATATAACATCTTGAAACATTGAAGGTTTATATATAGTTTGATATGACACTTTGGACCTAAGTTCTCCCATAACCCCTAAACCATCTAAATTCTTGAGGATGGTCCTCATGGAAGTATCCTAACATGGAAAAGTCCAAATATCATCCCTTTTATGCATCTCCTTACCTTCCTCCAATAGAATATGCCTGACCACAGATCAACGAGAAATAACACGATTACCAATTCTTGATCTTAATTTCATATTTGCAGCAACAAATTCATTCAAGAAATGTAAATGCAATAAACCTAATAGCGATCGATTCTCGATCTTGATTTCATATATACAGCATACATAAATCATACAATAATATATAAAGAAATGCAATGAAACGGGGACGAGAAATCAGGCGCAGAAATCAAATGGCGCAGCCAATTAAAACAAGCTGAAATTCTTGAATTCTTGAGATCCAAAAAATTAAAGCAACAAATTATTTGAAACTATTGATTTTTGAGAGAAAAAAACAAGCAATTCTACAGGAACTATTGATTATTGAGATCAAGAAACAAACAAAAATTCTCAAAATTCTTGATTCTTGAGATCCAGAGGCTGGCGTAAAAGAATCTATAAACGTAAAGAAAGGATCTTGAGGAGGAAGATTGAAAGAAAGAAACCTCCTCTAGGGTTTCGTCCTCCTCTTCTTCTTCCTCTCCTCCTCCTCCTTCTCGCTCCGCCATCGAATGGCTTGAAGACGCCATGGACGATGCGATCGCCAGAGTAGAAGACCTGAGTTGTGTCGCGAGAGCTAGGAGGGACAGAGGAAAGGGGTCGAGGTCTATTGGACGTCGATTAGCTCCAACAATTAGAGAATATATAAAGCTTCCGCTTGAACAGATACCGCCAAATCTGCCTCGCGATGCGCAAATAGCCAGCATTTACTTAGAAGCGCGGATCGTAAAGTTTATTACGTGCATTTGGAGGCGGTGTGACGCGTATCCACGTCAAATGTAAATTCTTATATAAAATGACCAGGTGAGCCAACCTGGGTCTGGGTTGATTTCTTGTTTCCTAAAGCGCGTGGGGTCCCCAGCGGATGGTGGCGATCGTATGATGGAAAGAAAGCAGAGCTAGTGTACTTTATGTGGTGTTCCAGGGAGCACTACCATAGGCCATTAGATTGATAATTTTAGAATCTGAAAGCAGAAATTAACCATTCAGTATCATTAACCATTCGTATTTCTATTTCTATGGGTCTTATGAAACAAGTACCTGACTTTGACGATGAAGAAATTACTATTCAAATTTATACATTAACCTTGTATATGTGCATGATGCAATATCAATCATTAGCATGCTTTTTCTTTTTTTTTTTGAGAAATAACCAATGTGGTGCATTTTAATTTAGCAACAATACATAATTAATAGAGGGATAATATGTGCATTTAACTAGACTAAAAATATTTTAATTTTAAAAAAAGTAAATTATAAAAAAAATTGGTTATGCCACTTTATCGAGAATGAGTAAAATTAGCATGATCATTTTCATTGCATCCACCATACTATCCAATGAATAAAAATATCTTTCATAAAGTTTTCGTGAATGCGAGTAGGAGAAAAGGGCCAAGCATTAATATGCCTACATAATTTACATATAACTCATATTTTAGTTATTGAATGTTCTTAGAACTCTTGGCTACGATCATTAGCTGGATCCAGGAAGGTCCGAGGGTCGTTGCCGATGATCATCCACTGCTTCGTGATATCGGGATGATGATGAGAGATGGAGAAATTATCCAAGTTAAGCATGTGTTTAGAGAAGCCAATAGAACTGCGGACTGGATAGCTACCTACGTAGCCAACCACGCCGACAGCACCGTATGAGTAGGGAATGGAGAGTTGCCTCGAGAGTTCCGTAATATTTTGTTTCTTGGTTTTATTGAATGTATCCATACATGTGTTGTATGAATCACCCTTTGTAGCCAAAAAAAAAAAAAAAAAAAAAAAAAAAATTAGAACTTCATTCCAAAATGTATTGGTTGGCTTAAGAGCCAATGTCAATCCGATTAATAATTGCCATGCAATCCCTCCATATCTCAGTTTAGGAAGAGAGTGAATCACCTTTGCGTCTTCCCTCGTCCTTCTTTCTTTTCGTTGATGTTGCCCCAGGTTGGAAAAGAGCCATGGCTGGAAAAGATGGTGCTCCCTCATCCTTCTTCTTCTTTTCCTTGCCACCATTTTGCATTGCTTCGTATTGGAGGAAAAATGGATTGCCCAAAATACGTGAATACATCGCCGGTACGCGATGACGAGCATAGCAGCAGCAATCCTCAAGGCGCCCGAGCTCAAGGCGTCCAACTTCAAGGCGCCTGATCTCAGAGCTCACGGCCTCGATCTCGGGCAAGCTGGACCCGACCGACCTCAAGTCTGAAGAAGACCCAATCAAAGGACGAAGTAGACTTCTCCATTCCACTGGAAATCAAGCCCCCCTCCTCCTCATCCGGGATCCAATCCCGCGATCTCCGTCTAAGCGACTGTCAATACTTAAATGCGCACGATCTCCGTAGACCTCCAGCCAGCCCAAAATCTCAGACCATCCACGGCAACTCGTTGATTCACTCAATCTCGTCCAGTCATCTACGGCAACTAATTAATTCACACGATCACGCCCAATTATGACGGTAACTCATTAATTCGCACAGTCACATCACAGGTAACCCTGGCACCCCTCCTATAAAAAAGAGACTCCCTCTTCTCAGAGGAAGAGACTTCTAACTTTTGACTTCTACACACGATCTCTCCTTCTCCACAAAAGCTCCTTCTGACTTAAGCATCGGAGGGCCGACGCCGGAAACCCCGGCCACCGGCTTCTTGCAGGTCCTCCGGAGGACGCAACCCGCCGACACACCACCTGTCGGAGCTCCTCCTTCTTAGCTAGTGGTCGCCCCCAAAGGCACACAGCATCGATCCTTTCCCTGCTAACTTTTGCTTTACCACCCAAAGGCACCAACTTATCCATCCCTTGCAGCACCCACATTTTCATTCAAGTCCTCTAAAGAGCTCCCCTGCCTCCAAAGTGCAAAGGTTTATCTCATGCTTCCTTCACTGACCCATCTCTTTTATGACCACCTCATGCAACCATTCATCCAACATGAAGGAGGTAATCATATATGGGTGAATTAGGAAGCTTCTTTTGATGGAGATACGTGATCCAACGTATTTGAATAGATTTTTTTAAAACGTTTTCAGTTATTTATGCCCATAGCCCTAGTTCTGCATGCACCATTCTTGCCACCCATTTATATTACCATCAACTGCATGCGCCCACAAGCACAATATTTCTACTTGTTGCTTTTCTCCAGCACCATTTCGCTCCCCGTTGTGCTCAAAACGCCAGAACGGCCCATGGACACCTCTCTTCTCTCAAAATGGACATGGCATATACAATTGAGCTTCATTTCCAAACACCCTACCATTTTTTCTTCCAAAAGTCCATTTATTTAACTCTCGCCCGCCTTCCACAACAAAGTTTATTATGGGTCGGGCTTGGGTATAGAAAATATCAAATTTTAGATAAATCCAGCCTAAAGCCTGATTAAAAATGATGAGAGTTTACGCCGGAGGCCCAACTCATAATCAGCTTTATTTCACAACCACTCTCATCCATGCATTCCTCCATTTCAGCAAACGAAGGGTCACTTAGGAGGCATGGATGGAAGGATGAATGGAACATGAAACCATAGGCAATCAAAGAAGCGTAACACATCGGTGAAGATCATGTTTGGAGGTCTCTTAATTCAACTAGGATTAACGAATCTATAGTAGATCGACACATAGAGGTAGGTAAGAGGGTGGGTTCATAGAACAATTGCTATAATTGCTAATTAAGTTGATGATATGTACGATGCTAGCGCATGGAATACTGATATTCTAACAACCTAGGATCTCACTCAAAATGGCTAGCCGAAAGGTATTATTTAGGTTTCTTGAACCTATATAAAATTCAAGATCTATCCAGCGAATAACTAATGTGGAACTAAACACACGTCCGCATGGATCCTCACTTGTATGCAGTCGAACAATCCATAAACTGGAACAGCGATAAAGATACTACAAGCAGATGATGGGGATGCAATGACACAACCACAAGATCGCCTCGCACGATTAATTCTGAGCCATGAAGGAATACCTGTTGGAACAATCAGATCACATCCATAACGCCAGATAACGATCATCATTTAAACTCGTATTACTAATGTATATGATGCAACAAAAACCACTAAAACTCTTACGAACAATCATCGTTCTTAAACATTGATGCATGAAAGCGAAGCCGATATTAGACCTGATCTGACATGCCCCTCTTCCTCAACCTCAACCGACAAATCCTAAATTGCCTCAGCACTGCATGTGATCAATCATCTAACTTGTTCTCTCTCATGCCTTCTTCCAAGCTTTCTGGGTCATGCCAACCATCACATGAACATGTGATCTTGTAGATGTTCGTACTAGTGAGCCAGTATATAATGTGGATTAGTTTGACCGCAGGTAGAATCTAAGCCTAGGAAATTAAACGCATGATGGGATCATCAAGTATGGAGCAATGGAAGACGAAGCTGAGCAGTTGCCTCCGAAGGGTCACATGCTCTTCCCCAGGTGGCAGGTGCCAAAAGCGTATAATACCCGCTTCGCTTCCGCAGCGGCCCCATCACGTCACATGCCTCAACCGTCCTTTCCTCCTCTTTGCGCTGACGATGCATGCTTACGTGTTATGCTAACCAAACGAGGCGACAGTTGCGAGAACCCCAGGCTTTTCACTTAAAAAAAGAGAGAGTTGTGAGAGCTTCCGGTTGATAGGCTTTGTTGTCGGGAGCCATTGGTTGCAGTTGATGGTCGAAACGCATTAGATTTGACTGTTGTAGGGGCGGAGCTATGAGCAGCCTAAAAGAATATTTTGTATGCGAGATATGTGTCGGATGTCGACAGATTGTGTATTGAGGAAGACTCTACCACGGTAATTGGCTGGATACGGAGAGCAGATAGGTATAACGATGGTCACCCGTTAATTCGGAATATTCGCAGACTGATTCAGAAACTGCTCGCCGTTCAGATTGGTCATGTGTATCGTAAGATGTATAGAGCTGCGGACTAGGTCGCCTCATATGTGGTACGTCACTTTGGGGATATTATCTGAACGAGTTTAGCAGGTGTTCCCCATCTATTGCAATGTTTGTTTTTTTTTTTTTTGATTTAGCAGGACTTACTCAAACTTGGTTTAAGGAAAATAAAACTACTCCATGCCTATTTATTGAAGTTAGTTGGATATGTAAGGTAGTCTATATAGAGCTATTGTGTGCATGGAAGATGATTAGCAAGTTGATTAAACAACTAAAAACACTAACCATGGATCAATCGATTGCTTGGTTAATTAAAATTGATGGGATATGCAATGATTGCTAGTTATGTTACATGGAAAATTCATGGTTGCATGGAAGATTAAGAGCACAAAAGCTATTGATCTATCCAAATATTAAGATCAAGTAGGGTACAAAATGATGTCCATTATAAATTTACGATTGATGTCAATTATAAGTCTGCATGGCTTATCTTGCATCCTACTACGTGTTGCCCCATAAAGTTGAATTGCTCTTACAATTTTGATAGAAATATTGTTGCTCACATCAATCACAAGTTTAATAACTTAACAAGAGCCAGCTTTCTAGTCCGAGACCATGAAGATCGCATTCTAGTAGCTGGTGCTATTCCTCTTATATCTCGATTTATGCCGGTTGATAGATGTTGAAATCACCACTTGTCCCAAAAGCTTAAGCTTATAGGATGAGGTAGATTTATTTATATATTTTATATTTTCTTACACTCCCCCTCACATGTGGGCCGGACTTTTCTTTAATTGGCGAGCCCAACATGTGAAATTTTTAATAATGGGGTTAAAGAGTGTGGAGACAGGGTTCGAACTCAGGACCTCTGCTCTGATACCATGTAGAAATCACCATTTTTTCTAAAAGCTTAAGCTTATAGGATGAGATAAATTTATTTATATATTTTATATTTTCTTACATTCCTCCTCACATGTGGGCTGGACTTTTCTTTAATGGGCGAGCCCAACATGTGAATTTTTTTTTAATAATGGTATCAGAGCCAGAGGTCTCGGGTTCGAAATCCAGGCATTGCGTTGGGGGGGGAATGTTGGACATACTCTGCCGCTGTGCGGGCCATACCTTGCGGAGTCCCTGAGCAGCATAGGGGCTATCCGTTGCCTATGATGATGTTCTATGCTCTTTTATTATATCTGATTCGCCGATGGGTTTGGTTGGAAGGATATTAGACAACTATCATTGCTTTGCTCATAACTCATCTTTGCCTACCTTTCATCCATTCCTGCATGACCTAAATGCTTGGTGCTATTCTCTCATTGATATCAAGGCTTCTCATGTTCTTCGGGAGGGCAACCAAGTTGCTGATTTTTTTTTTTGGCCGGCAAACTTTAGCAATATCTATTCACCATCCTCTGTTGTGGTTTTCAAAGTTCCCTTCATAACTTGTCTACATTTGTAATGCAGATGACCATGCTGTTTCTTTCTTCACGTTAGTTTTGGGAATCTCTCGATTTTACAAAAAAGAGAAGAAAAGAAACCGATGAGCTGACCCAAGATACAATAACCAAATGATTGAGATAGAACATTAATGGAATGGAGATGCACTTTCTTGTTGAGCAAGGGTTACATACTATTTCAACTTTCAACCTTGCAATAGGCACTCAACTTTCTCCCCTTAAACATTATGGAATTAATATTATTTGCAGCCATTCAACTTGGTTCCCCCCTGACTAATTTGCTAACATCCCACATTATCTAATAGACTTGAAAATCTGGATCAAGTATTGCCATCCCCTAGAGAGAAGTTGTACAGCCGAAGGGAGGCAAAATACTCTCCAACAAAATAGAAAGAATCGAGCTCACGTTGACTAATAAAAAAAAGATGCTATATGAATTTATTAACTTCGGCTCCAACTTTTCCATAAGAAGTAAAAAGAGTTGGTATGAACTGGCACGGCGCTTGGCCTCAAGACCCTGGCCATACCAAACCAGCATCAAGAGTACTTCTAACAGTATATTGGATCGGCTCCCACTTTTCCATAAAAAGGAAAAAAATTTGGGGATCAATATCTCAATAAAATGATCACGATGATTAGCTTTGTCTCATGTAGCATTAAATACATATCCTGCGATCTATTCCTTTACTCAGTGCCAGCACAATTAGCTCTCTGTCTCCTAATTAGTTTACTTTTAATAACTAATCTAAGAATCCATATATTTTAACTGTTATTAACTGCTAAAGATGACAACTTCGAGGTCTAAATAGTTTTTTTAGCCAGTGATGGGTGGCCGAAACTTTGTGTGGCTCTGAAACGCCTGAACCGCCACAAAAAGAAATCCGAACGAAGACAAAGAAAAGGTGGGCACTGAAGCCGCTCGCATTCTGCCACAACGCAACGCATCCAATGCTGCTTCTCTCTTCTTATCCCGAGAAACAGTGACAAAAGAGGGAGCATACCAGAAAAAGGCTGAGAGTTTCTGAGACCACATAAAAGGGGCAATGAATCCCCTCGAAGACAGGCCGTTCTTTTCTCGTGATAGCGTAAAGATTAGAGTACCCCATGGAACGAGCCCTATGCCGCCTTCTTTTCTGCCTCTCCTTCCCTTAAAGAAAGACCCCGCGTCAGACTAAGATCACATGCACATTTACTCCCCCTCAACGACACCACCGTCACCACCATGTCCTGAAATTATTCAAATCAGACCCACCTCAAAACCCATGTCGCAAGGTAAAGTAAAAAAAATAAAAAATTGACGTCCGCTACTTCCTTCGCATATTTGTAGTAGCTTGGAAAAATGTTGAAGCCCAGGCATCTCCGCTTCCTCCGCTAACACCTCTGTCATCTCCCTCTTTGGTTTCCTTTTTTTTTTTCTCTGTGTTAAAAGATCTTTGAAAGATGGCAGCTGCTCTAGAGTGCTGGTCCGGCCGGCCCAGCACGGACGAGGACATGGTGGAGCAGGTGCTGATGAAGACGCACGACCGGTCGGAGGCGTTCCCCTCCGCCTCTTCCTCCTCCTCCTCCTCGTCCTCCTCCTCTGCGACATCGTCGCCCGCCCGCGCCGCCGCCGGCTCCAACCTGCCGCCGACCAAGAAGTGGCAGCGCCTAGGCCGCAACTTCGCGGGCGCACTCGCGGCCCTCAAGAACTCCCTCAACCGCGACCCCTCCCCCTGTGGCGACAAGCTCCTCTGGGGCGGCGTCGTTCGCAACCTCACCCAGCTCTACCCAGGCAGCCAGCTCCCCGAGAAGCTCATCTCCGACATCCGTCGCCACTTCGATTCCTTGCCCAACAGGTTATATCATCACCTCCCGATCGAACTAAGCATTTGGACATTTGGATTGACGACATCGGCTAGCGTTTCATCTTATTTATCAAGTAAATTTGTCCATGTTGCAGCTACGCTCAGGCGGGCTTCGACATGAAGGAGATCCTGCTTCATGTCCGATTAGTTGAGCAGGCGACGGCGGAGGATCACCCGGCGGTGCATATCCAGGAGGTCCATGATGACGATGGAGCTGAGGGAGTGGCCTTCAAGATCACATTTGCCTGCAACTCATCGGTCTCGTGGCCGGCCATGTCCGGAGCTCTCGGTACTTCCTTGATCTGCTGCAAGAAGATCCAGATCTTCGAGAAGAAGGGGTTAACTCTCGGGGCCGTCACCGTCCTGGTCCAGCCTGGGAACGAGCGCCACTTCAAGTCCCGGATCGAAGCTGCCCTGAGGTCGGCGGCGAAGAAGCCCCGGAATAATGTCGTGAAGCTTCCGTTTGGGCTGTGCGGTTGCCAGGAGGAGAGCTCGGGGAACGTCGAGGAAGATGTCCAGTTTGATGGGGATGATGGTCAGAGGGTTGATAATGAGGCTTTGCATCGGATTCAGCTCCCGACCCCGTTGCCGGAGTCTTCGCTTGTGGTGTCGATTGATGAATGGCAGACTATTCGATCCGGTGGCGAGGAGATCGGGAAATGGATCCTGACCTCCGATGAGGTCGAGTTTGTCGAAAGGACAGGGCCCAATTCATTCAAGGGTGTGTACAGAGGGAAGAGAGTTTGGATCAAGAAATTGCGGGGGTGCGAGCGGGGCAGTGCCTACGATATCGAGATCAGGCAGGACTTGCTGCAGCTGATGAGCTGCGGGCAGAAGACCATCCTCCAATTTCATGGCATTTGCATAGAAGAGAACCAGGGGCTGTGTGTTGTGACTAGAATGATGGATGGGGGATCTGTTCATGATGTAATGCAGAAGAACAAGAAGTTGCCCATTAGGGAAGTGATGAGGATTGCACTGGATGTCGCCGAAGGGCTCATGTTCATGAACATTCATGGAGTTCCTTACAGGGATCTCAACACACACAGAATTCTCTTGGACAGGCAAGGGAATGCCTGCCTTGGCGACATGGGCATCGTTACATCTTGTAACAGTGTCGGCGAGGTCACAGAGTATGAGACAGCCGGATACCGTTGGCTAGCTCCTGAGGTTAGTGTTTTGTTGTTTTCTTCACATAATTGATATTGCTGTTGTTTCTTTGCTATCACTACTTGTTCCATCATGGTTCACCTAGCTTTACTCATAAGGTACAAATTACATACCTGATTTGCAACTAGCTAAATCTACAGAGTGTATTTGTTAGTGAAGAATGAGAGATCGGAATAGCTGAGGAAAATTTGATGGTGTGGAGTGAAAATTGCTATCTTAATGATAGTCTGTTTCAAGCAATCTCTTGGGAACTCCAATATTTGATCTCTTAGTTGCTTCATTTTTGATCACTTGAAGAGAGACAGGATGCTTGTAAAGTTACAAAAAATTAGGATAAGCCCAATTTACAGTGCAGCTGCAGTCAAAAGGCCTTCTAGTTGTTATCCGGAGGTTGGTGTTGAGAATTATTATTTGCATTCAATCATATATATGGACCCTACATTCTCCATCAGTGCTTCGTTAATTCAATTCTTTTAGGGTATCTACCTCCTCTTCCTTGACTCTTATAAACACATAGATGATTTTTTTTTTTTTTTTTGTGTAGGGTCCACTCTAGATGCTTGGCAGAAGATGGTCATCTTATTTCAGTAAAATTAACACCATTCAGTATCAAAAGGCCATCTTTAAATGATCATTTTAGGATGTTTCTTCTATCCTCTACTTCGATTATTGGAAACATGTACCGGACATTTTCTCTCTAGGAGTCCTGGAAGATCTTAGCAGCAAATGCAAATGCCTCCGTAGCATGCGCAGCATCAATTTAACCCTGAAAGCCCTTCTTATAAGTGATATTTTTTGGCTTTGCTAAACTTCTTCTGTTATTACTTAAATCTTTTCTCTCTCTCATACCAATGTGTACTCAGATGCCATAAAAGAAATATAACCCACCTTATGGATTGAATACGCAAGTCATCTATCCATCAGACAAGTAATAACTGACATGATCCAGGAACCCAAGCTTTAAAAATGTAAAATCAAGAGGGGACTCATATTGCTTTTTGTAATAAGTTTTCTAGCTGATTTCACTTAGCAAATTTCCAATCAACTTTTATGCTGCAAGAAAGAAAATTATAATACAATCGCACCATTTACTCACTAAATGAATCTTATGTGTTTTTAAGCTAAATTCTGAGGTAATGATGAATTAGCTAATGATATAGCAACGAGTTGCAAGTGCAGATTATTGCTGGGGATCCTGAGAGCGTGACAGAGACTTGGATGAGCAATGTGTATAGTTTTGGCATGGTGCTCTGGGAGATGATAACTGGGGAGGCAGCATACTCTTCTTACTCGCCGGTGCAAGCAGCAGTAGGGATTGCTGCCTGTGGATTGAGGCCAGAAATACCTAAAGAATGCCCACAGTTTCTGAGATCCTTGATGATGAAGTGCTGGAACAATTGCCCCTCAAAGCGCCCTCAGTTTTCAGATATCATCGCTATAATGCAGAGGCAAAGCAATAGATAAGCCTCTCTTCCTTTTCCCTCTACCTGGGAGCTCGATGCAACAAGCTGCATCTACCAGGAGATATGTAAAGTAGCACTAATTTTGGTTACTGTTTCAATACCCGAACTCTAAATGTGGGATCTGTTGTTCTTTGCAAGAAACTGTTGTTACTTTTCAACAAGAAAAAAATCTCTCTCCTCATTCCATTTAATCCGCATACACAGACACATGATCCTTGGATCCTGTCGGTTTGTTTGCTTGCAGATGTTGTAGACCCTAGGGGTTTGATTGGATAGAATTGGCCTGTTGTATTTGGATGGTCGGCCATATCAACTTGGGTGCTTGAGAATGCCTCAGATTCTTGATGTTTTGGCTTCTCTCTCTCTCTCTCTCTCTCTCTCCGGGAGCAAAGCATCTTCTTGTTTCTCCGCAACAATTTCTATTTGTATCATGGATGTTTGGATCGATTGAAATGTTACATGCTTTCCTTATTGTATGATGTATATGCTCTCAGATTGTCTCATTTAGCAGCTTATCACAGACTTACAGCTCAAAAAACTTTGCTGGTGGATGAGGGACCAGCAAATTAGTTGATGTGGGACTATAACAATCTCTCCAACTAACTTTTTGATGCCCGGAGGGCTTACCCATGGCCCTAGTTCCATGCTACTCTAGTATATCTCTAGTAAGGGACCATCCACATGATTGATAAGACTCATGCATTTGATTTGTCTCCGAGACCATCAAAGCTCACAGTTTAAAAAGCTTAAAGCTATTGGTTGGAGGGCTGGCCCAGCTTTGTAAACCTATGTGGCACCTTCTTATTAGTGGGATTGTGACGTGCTGCTGCAGTTGGTAATTTCTCATAACCTGGTGTCCTTTCTCTCCAGGTGTCTTTTCTCTATGTGGCCCTCTTATTAGATGTCATGAGGGTCCGCTTGGCTCCCATTTCATATTCCACTCATGCTGTCATCCCTTTCGCACGCTACCTGGTCCGTCTAACAAGATAAAGAACACAAGTGGGACGTGGGGACCTGAGATTCCTACTTTGTTTATGAATTAGATCCAGATCAAGAAACTGGGTCAAATGGATCCGGCCAGCTATAGTTCCCAAACTTGATTCGGACTAGAGACAAGACCAGGTGTCACAGATCTGAACTCATCTGGTCCCAAACCTTGTAGGAGAAAGTTCATCTAATTTAGGGGCAGATAGCAAATTAACTACCAGGGCCCTGTAACAGAAACAGGAGTAACCTAGGAAGCCCCAGGATCATTATATTCTGTACCTCATGGTAGGATTCTCGGTACACAAAAAAGAGGCTATGCATCCAGTCTTAAAAGGAGCTCTGTGTAAAAAGCATTTGTATTGTATTAGTAACTGTTGTCATAACTTTAGTTTTGGATGTTCTTTTGCAAAAGAAGCATGCTTTGTGGGAAGATAAAGGTCTCCTCCCTCAACCTATCTATGCGCACACTAATGTACATTATTGGGTTCTGTCGGTTTCTTTCGGTGCAATTTGTAGGTTCTATTTGATTAGATTGGTCTTTTGCCTTCTGGATGGCCGGCATAATCACCTCTGGTGCTTGAAAAAGCTTGGATTTTGATGTTTTGGCTCTATGCTTTCGGCCATGCAATTTCTTGTATCTCAGCATCGAAAATGCTTATATATATATATATGGAAGCAATGAGCTATACAATGGGATAGCTCTTCTCCAAAAGCCTCTAAGCTTCAATTACCGAGAAGTTTACGGGTTTGATAAGTTGACACTTTCAAATAATATACCTTTTTTTTCTACAAAGTGTTATTTTATTTTTCTAACCAAAGCAAAGGTAGCAAGTTCTGTCTTACACTGAGTTTTTTTTGAAAGGCTATTATAATAGATATTATTAATGGGTATAACATATGCATTAACAAATAGCGATAGTAAAATAATGACATTATTTATCGATAACCACCTTTTAGAGAATAAAGCATTATTTTTTTAATTTGACATGTAGATAGTTTAAGAAAATATTGTTGTAGTTGAATTAAGAACAAATCATTCTTTCTTGGTATATAAGGCTTCTTCTTATTTTACCAAGAATTGTGTAATTGTCACCTTCTTTCTTTAGTTCGTGCATCTGACGTACAAGAAATGTTCTCCAAAACTTTTTGCTCTGTACGCACTCACATATCGGCCTGCTCTCTCCATCACACCGTGTTTTTGCTTGCTTATATCGACTTCACGGATGCTTCAAAAGTTATCCCTTTTGTTTGCATCTCTCTGGCCTATTTCTTTCGAGCCGTTCATGGCCTCTTTTATTCCCCCAGTTACAATCCCTGGCCTTCCTGTTAAGTCATCATCAGGTCCACTTAAGTCCCATCCCCTATTCTAATAATCCTATTCTCCTAATGGGTGACGCATGATGTTCGGAATTTTAAAAGAAGTGGGAATGAGACAGCCAAAAAAAAAAAAAACACCCAGTTCTCGCACAAGATACTAGAATTGCAAGTTTGTCAGTTTATAATTATTACATTCCTAATTCATAATTATCAGAAGAACCTAATTTATAGTCCGACCCAGTTTGGATTTAGACTTGATTTACATTTACACATGGCAGACCATAGCAGTCTTAATCGGCTCAGAGGGTCGGATCCAATCCTAACCATTATGTAAAACTGACCTTGGATTAAGAAACTAGAGCCTAAATAGAAGATGAGACGAGTTACTAAGTATGGCCTCTAGAGAGCACTGAGGTTGAGTAAAAGATGATAGAACACCGATAAGTTTCTGAATCTTACTAGGTAGAATCCCAGGTTAATTCCACATTCCTAACTTGTTAGGTCTGTACCAAATGAATACAACACTAGATATCGGGCATCGATATGTAGCCAACGTAGATGATTCTAGTATTCTCTGTAAAAATGACAACTCCTGCAAATCTCTTTGGAAATGAGCCAAGTATCTTAGAATTTGATCGAGTAGTTGAGAGGCGTTCGGAAGGGAAAAGTCGAAGTAGATCGAAATGAAGCTGAAATAAAAGTTGCGCAAGAGCTGCTAAGGCAAATTATTATGATGTTGGAAGATTGCTTTTGTTTGATTAGTCCTAAAAAGATGCAATTTTTTGCAACCGAAAGGATCTGAAATAAAATTATAATATGAAATAAAGAGCATATTTCAACCATAACTTAATGATATAACCAACAAGCAATCTTACCGGAGCCTGTTCAGGTGCTTATTTTACGTGCCTCAACTATCTTACTTTTTTCTGATATCCCACACAGTTCTCCATAGCATTTTGAATCCCATTTCCATGAAGCTGAATTTTGGACATTCTCCATGAAAGTAATTATTTATAATGCTTACAACCAATCGATTGATCATTTTGTGCTGCCCAGGAAAAATAAGACGATAGTCTGATCACTTGTTAATCTTGTGATGTAATCATTGCATCGCCTATGATGTTGAACAAAAAAAAAGGACAGAATAATGGAATAGAACTAAACAGCACAGTGAATTAAGGTTGCGTTCTGAATATGCTTCATCACGCTTAAAGCCTTGGAATCCAAACACTAGATGTCTGAAAGAAAAGAAAAATGGTGGGATTGGATACAATGGTCAAAGTATACAAACTGTCTTTATTATGGACTGCAAAGGTTGCACTTAGTTTCAATAAATTCCTCTAATTTATAGTTAATACTTCTTGGAAGAACTGATTGACTGTTTAATGGTGTAAGGGCAAAAGATGATGAACTTTCAATAGTAAGCTTTGAAATTACAAAGACATCGCACACAACAAAGGACACTGTGTGAAAAAGAAAATATTTAAACGTTAAGGGCCCAGGTTACTCAAGTATCTTCAATATCCTCCATCAGAGATGGTTTCCATCAAAAAGTATACATGAAAGATCTATTCTGAAAAATGGCAACAGTAGAAAAACCTGTGACTATCTGGTAACTCCATAATTGCCAAATACACATGGCTATACATCCCCATCATAAACCTTTGTTGGCAGTGGGAATCAATCCACAGCCCATTGAAACTCAGAATACAAACAAGAGGATGGTGATGGATCTTTTCCTCTTGATTTACATAGCAGTGCATAAAGACTATAGCCTGATCTGCCCTTCTATGCATGACATTGGACTTACCTAGGATCCAAAGCAAAATCCAAATGAGAGTTGCGACCTAGTTCACTAAGTGGAATTCTTGAACCTCACTTACCCATTAAATGAAGAATATGAGGATAAAATGTGCATATATGACTATGATAAACAGGAGCTTTAAAGTTGAGAGAGAAAGCGAGGGATTGTCTTCAATTGAACTATTAGTTTGAGACTTCATAAAAATAAAACTAAGGGAAGACTTGGAAGGGGAGAGAGTGTAAAGCTGCTCAAGTTTGGAGTCTAACCTTGCCCCATACCAAAGATGAGAGATGCAGAAGCAAGGTTCGCCATCTCGGTACCGGATCCAGTACCGGTGCCACACTAGCACAGTATTGATACGGTACGATACGAAATTTTTTTGGCGCACCGAGTATCGGTGTGCCACCCATACTAGATACCGGTACTAAACCGGTATGGTACGGTACGCCCCATACCGCCTAGTTCGGGCCGATACAACGTCCCATGCGTAGAAGACTATAAAAAAAGGAGCTTTGAGGTTGAGAGAGAAAGCAAGGGATTGTCTTCAACTGAATTGATAGTTTGAAACTTCATAAAAATAAAACAAGGGAAGACCTGGAACTGAAGAGAGTGTAGAGCAGCTGCACTAGTTTGGAGTCTAACTCTATACCATAACAAAGGAAGCAGAATGAACAAACAATGCGTAGGGCATAGGAGTCCAGTTTCATGCTTCATCGAGTGACTCGGGAAGTGAAATCAACAAGCATCTTTACAAGCAATACAAGATAAAGGCAAAATTTGCAATGTGTATATTACCATGGTACAACGAGAATCTCCTCCCAGATCGTGGGATTATGTAGCTAATATACTGCTTCATAGTGGAGGTCAAATATGAGAATCAAAAAAAATGAAGCCATAAATTAATATCAGAGAATTATAAATATTCATGAACCAAAATCAAGGAATCAAATCTTGGTTTAATCCTCCATAGGAAAGCCAAAAATCATGTCAGCATATGGCGAGTCTACATTGTTTTGGTCATATTAAAATCTGGACTTGCAAAATAAAATATGATCCTCCATACATTCTATCCAGTCTCCACTCAATATCTCAATCTAATATGCATTCTTACAGGGGATTTAGTCAATCTACATTTAACTCCAAACCACAAAATCTAGTATCCTAGGCCAGATATTAACTATCAGGGACAAAAAGAAAGGAAAAAGGGGGCCCTTTGCCCAAAGATCAAACTAGTCTAAAAGCCGTCCCCTCACTGTGAATTCTAACATCTTTAGCAGCATATGGTTATAATACAACCACCAGAAAGAAATGGGGTACAAAAATAGGCAACGCTCTTTGCCCTTGGTTATAAAATTTAACCAAGATAGAATCATTTCAGCTTTGGTCCTCACTTGTGCAGACCCAACTAAGTTATGCATCACTGTATCATGCTCGGAAAGGTTGCAGTTGTCTGCAGAATTTATGCCCTTCCAGAGCCCAATAGGCCAACTACTTAGCATAGATTCTTCCCCTCACAATAAAAATCTAAAGAAGCATCTCATGATCTATGTAGAAAACAAAACAAACTTTCCCATCCCCTTTGGTGGCCCATGCATGGG
This sequence comes from Phoenix dactylifera, assembly GCF_009389715.1. Taxonomy (NCBI): domain Eukaryota; kingdom Viridiplantae; phylum Streptophyta; class Magnoliopsida; order Arecales; family Arecaceae; genus Phoenix; species Phoenix dactylifera. The sequence continues at coordinate 3,842,737 of NC_052394.1, read as the reverse complement.
GAGGGGAGAAGTAGCCGTGTTGTTTGCAAACAAGAAAGGAAATAAAAATGCTAAGGAGCACCAAACCAAAGGCATCGCAATATGCTTCTATTAACTTTCTGTGCAGTTAACAAACCTCTGCATAAAAATGAGAAAATTAGTGAAAAGTGCAAGATAAGTTTGAAGAAACTGCAAGCATAAAATGGATTACAGTCCCTTAAATGAATTCACATATCTCCCGGACCATCATAATATGCCAACATTTTACTTAAAAAGGAGAAAACTAGGGAAAATCATAGGAGAATTGTGCAGCATATTTCAGGTAGACATTCATTAAAAAACAGATAGCAGCCACTGAATGGGTTTGGAGTTAACTGCCCAGCAATATATGATTATCCGTTCAAGTACCATATACATTATTGAATCAACATGTATGAATGACATTAAAACTAGTAAATACTGAACTCAGAAAAGGAAACATAGTAATCTGTTCCAGCGACGGCTAGTTGAGTAGATATTACGTGAATCATAAGTAACAGAATATTCCTACCATATTCCTATAAGACATGCATCACATCCATACAAATAAGGTGCCTTGATTAGTCAATAATTAACAAAAATATGTGGGTAATGATGGGCAAAAGGGGTAATGACATAAGAACCACAGCGAACTCAAGAATATCAATTGAAAAAATGATATTGATCTGAAATCCAATGGCATAAACATCCTCCAAAATCAAACACTTAACTAATACTGCAGCAGAAAAGCAATATTAAAATGCTGATACATTACATCTAAAGGACACAACTTTGATGTTTGATTTTTCCCCCCCAAAAGACCATGCTTTATTTAAACCTACTAGGAACCATACGAGATATGAGTACAAAATACAGAAGAACACAAAATGAGGGAGGTCAAACCCATCAAGTTGAAAGACATAGCAAACACCCTAAGTTATGCATATATAAACATCTAGATCAAAGGATAGAAGGAAAACATATTACGATGAGGCAACAGAGTAAGAACTGGTTGTATTGTCACTTAGAAGCACACCATCTCTAGCACTGACCTTCCGCAAGTAGGAACCACTGTTATCCCGGCACTGGTATGTCTGACGAGTGCCTGCAGAACCAGATAGAACAGAATGATCTTGGACCAGCATCCAGCCCTCAGCATCCTGCCTATCAACTAGAGCACTGGTGGCGACCACTTTATCCCGCAGAAGGGTGTATTCCTCATACAAAGTATGGGTAAGATTAGTCTTCGATGTATATGTGTTATTTTCCCCGGGCAGAGCCAAAGTTGCTATCAGAAGAGGATATTTGGACTTGTAAGTTCCCTGAGACAGTATGGCCTTGGGGCCTGTTCTGATCCTTACATCAGTCTTCACCTTCCCCTTCATATGAACTCCCTTGTAGCTCCCATCATTCATAAATTCTATCGAACTCTTGCATTTTAGCTTCTGATCTACATCGGTGGTGAGATTCCCCAAGGATGAATTCACCCAGCCAGAGAAGTGAGTCTTCCTCCCTGCTTCTATCTTGAATGTCCCATTCAGCAAGTGAAATATGTAACGGCGGGAGACAGAAATCTCTGGGGCTTTGTAACTGACGAGCTCAGCGGTGACAGAATCTGAGTGTGGATCCAGCCAGAGGTGCAAATTGGCATCCACAAGCCAAAAGTCTATAGCATCGGTTACCCCGAGGCTGACATTGTGGAGCTGGCCATCTAAGAGAAGGCCGAGGAATGGTGTCAGGTCTACATTGTAGGATGGAAGATCGAATGCCCCGAGAGAAACAACTGGTGCCCAGAACAATGGGTTGATCCCTCCGGTGAATATAACAGGGAAAGGCACGACTGAGCCAACGAATTGCCCATCGATTTTCGCGACAACCTCCCGGAATGAGCCGTTGCCTCTTCCAGTAGTGAGATTGTTCTTCTTGATGTATTCATCAGGAGGATTAGAGTACCAGAACTCGTCATTGGAGTGATATGAGACGTAGATCTCAAGTACTGCCCTGTAAGTATTGTTTGGGATTTCGAAGATCTTGAAATGCACATCGGATTCGTTCTGAATTCGGAACCAGAAACCACCTGCGCTGTCTTCATTGGAAATGGGGATAATGAGATCAGCCGGCTCTTCGTACAAAGACAGCACCTTTGCCTTGCTTGTGAGAGGATTACCAGCTTCCACTGAAGAAAAATCTAATCTTTCCTCAATTCGACCCAATTCCACCTCTGCAGTAATCAAATCCCTGGAATCTTGAGGCAAGAACCCTAGAGCTAATGGTTCTCCACTCCGCTGCACCTCCACCTCCTCCTCCTGCTGATAGAAATCAAGAGAGACGTTCACATGGTAGATGCCAGTATAGACGTCATTGACGATGTTCTCGAGCATCATCGCGACGGTGGCATTGGAGCGGCGGAGGAGGGCGGAATAGCGGGTGACGTCCTTGCGGACGCGCCAGAAGACGCCGGACTCGGTGGGCTCCGCGGTGCTGGTGCGGAGGAGCTCGGCGCCGTCGAGCCACACGGCGGCGATGCGGTCGTACTGCTCGCCTGCGCAGGCGACGGAGAGGTCGAGGACGACGCGCGCCCATGGGGCGGGGCAGTCCGCCGGAGGGGAGTAGTCGGCGGAGGCCGGCGGGGAGCCGTAGGTGTTGGCGAAGTCGTGGCGGAGGAGGGGAAGGGAGCAAGAAGGGAAGCCGGCGGGGAGGAGAAGAGAAGGACGGGTGGGGTCAATGTATTCCTGGGGACCCGAGGAGGAACCGGAGGAGGGGGCGCGAAGAATAAATCGGTCGGTGAGGAGGGCCGACGCGGATACGCGAGCAGAGACATTGGTGTAGAATAACAAGAATAGCAGGAATAACTGGAATAGCGGGAGGGGTTTGATATTAAACATTCTGGACAATGATTGCTTTCCTTCTGCGGCGTGGTAGGGGTATTAGAAGGCGGTAGTTCTACGGATGAATTGGAATTGGAATTGGAATTGGAATTGCAAGGAAAGGGGCAGGCATTTGCCTGGAGGCTCCAGAGACTGAAAGGAATAGCACCGGTCAGGATTTAGGAAGCTCGATTCAGCTATTGGAAGGGTCCTGGAAGTCGTCTAAGAGTATGTGTTGGGTATTGATTGGCTGCAGAGACAGTCTGCTGTTTTTGTAGGAACACGGAATGACGATTGGAGGAGGAATCAAGCACGAACACGTGAAAGGAATGACGGGGTTCACCGTCGTCCGGTAAATCCCCTGTCCCAGCGCTGTCCGCTGGCCGCTGCGGAGGCCTGGAGCTAATGGGCATCCAATGGTACTGCCGCCTACTTCATTTTTGTGATATAGGAGAGTTACCTTTGGCTTAGAGCTAAACTTTGGAACATCAGAAAGATTGACTTATTGAATATAAACGATAAATTCTGAAGAGGAAGATGCCACCCTATTCTCAGAGACATCCAGAGGTTAGTTGTGGGTTGCCGTTTGATTCAAGTTGCTTATAAGTTTCGAAAGGCGAACAGGACTGCAGACTGGGTCGTCTCATTTGCTACTCACCATTCAGAAGAGGTTCTTTGGATGGAGCCCGACTCTGTTCCCTCATCTTTATGTAGCCTTCTTTTTATGGATGCTGAGGATAGTATTCATACTAGGCTGACATGAACTACAATTGTATCAAAAAAAATAAAATTATAATACACCTCGAATAATTAAAATATCTGAACTCTTTGGGCATTCTATAAATTGGCATACCGCTCCAAAAATATTTGACACATTGGAGCCATACAATATGTTCCAATGAGTGATGCATCATTTGGTATGCTGATAAATCCATAGATAGAGCCATGGTGGTATCATTTAGATATCCTTTTCCATACACTTGACTTGTGCTTAGATAGAATTTTCTAATCCTCAAATTTTCTTTAGAAAATCTCATTTATAAGTGGAGCCTAGCTAGCAAATTATGCATATCTAAAATTCAAGATCACCTTCAATCCTATTAGTTCTTAAATTTCTATATGAAGATGCATGCAGCTCGTTGCAATTTCGTGAACGTGTAAAACAGTCATATGATCCAATTAGATCTTGATAAAGTTCTCTTTGCTCGGTGTAAAATGTTATTAGCCAAGGTTGGGTTAAAGAAAGAGAAGGACGAAGTTGTTGAATTATATAAAGATCGAGAGATTGTGAATCGCAACATGTTTGTCATTCTTTGATTTCCTAAACTAATAATAGGTTGTTGGTTTGTTTAGGAGTCATATAACAATACAAGAGCCAAAGGATATTGAAGTAATTCAGCTTTATATACTAGCATATACATCACTTTTCTTGCTTTCAAGGTGGTACCCGAGAAGCTTCAGATTTTGGTCTTATTTTAGTCTCGAATATCAATAACTACAAGCAAAACTAAAAACTTATAACGTAAATCACAAGAATTTATCTTGGGAATCCTTGAGACTTCACATGATCCATGGCGATCTTAGAATCTCGTTTTTGTGTTTGACAAAGCAAATGGCTGCAGTCTCCATTTTTCTTTTAAAGGATGGAAGTAAAAAAAAACAAATAAACGCTCGTTTGTTTTAGCTCAAACATGCTTGACGCTTTTCCAAAGCTAAATTTAAGTTTTTATTTGAAAAAAAAAAAGTGAAAAAAAAGTCTCATAAAGAGTCAAGTAAATCAACCTGAAAAATTTGTTATTTTTTTGAAAATGCTTAAATATCAGCATAAAATACACTCACATATATTATAGTAGATTCAGTGTAACAATTAAGTTTTTTTTTAATAAATACAGACCTCTTGCAAGCATAAGTAAATAATCAACATTAATAATAATTTAATAGTAATTCAACAACTTCTTTCCCGTATGATCATCCGGGTGCTAAGATTGGGTATAAGTATTCCAAGAAGAAATTAAGAAGTCCTTCGCATGATTAAGCCCCTTCCCCTTCGCCACCCTCTCAAGCGATTCAGCGAGAAGCCAATCTCAAGTCTTTATTCTCACAAATATACTCCCTAATATAAATTTAATTACTAAAAAGGGAAGGGCGGCGACACCATTGTAACTCAGCTCCAACGTTTCGTCTCAGGCGTCGGCGACGGCCGCACAGGAGGCACTCTTTGTGTCCATCATCACCGCGCCGCCGGCCGTGTTCACGTTCCGGAGGTAGCAAGTGCTGCCGTCCTTGTAACGGTAGGATGACTTGGTGCTGCCGCTCCCCCAGACCGGCGCGTCGCCGTGCATCAGCGCCGACCCCTCCGCGTCCTGCCTGTCGGTCAGCGTGCTCGTCGTCATCGCCTGCCCCTCGCTCAGCGTCACCATCTCCGTCAGCTGGTGGTACAACCTCGACTTCTGGAACAGCGCGCCGCCCGCCGCGCTCACCATCGACGTCTGCACCTGGAGCGGCGCCTCCACGTAGAGCTGCACCCGGCCCAGAAGCTGATGACCCTTTTGGATCGCAACCATCATCCTTTCCTTGTTCTGGAGCTCGATCTGCGTCGTGGAACCGCGGTTCTGGACCTCTACTTGGCCCTTGAACTTGATCTTTTGGCTCACTTGGGTGGTCAAGTTACCCTTGGATGAGCTCACCCAGCCGGTGAACCGGAAGAGCCCCTCGGCGTTGATCTCCGACTGCCCTTCCTTGTCTCTCCATTCTGCGTTCCGGTTCATCTTGATCGGCGGTGAGATGTATTCGATCAGCCCGGCTTGGACGGAATCGGACCAGGCGTCGACCCAGAGGTGGAGGTTGGCGCTGACGAGCCAGAAGGGCTGGGCGTCTTGCACACCAAGCCCGATGTCATGGGGGCGGCCATCTAGCATGAAGCCGAGGAAGGGCGTCAAGTCGAGGTCGTAGGACGGCATGTCGAAGGCGCCGATGGCGGCCACAGGGGACCAGAAGTACGGATTGATAGAGCTTGGGTAGAGTACGGCGAACGGGATGTGGCCGCCAACGAAGCGGCCGTCGACGGTGGCGTAGACCTGGCGGAACCCGCCGTTGGCCCGAGGGGTGGAGAGGTTGGAGGGTAGTGGCTGGTGGCGGTAGGCGGAGCGGAGCGGGTTGGTGTACCAGAACTCATCGTCGCCGTGGTAGGAGACGAAGATCTCAAGAACGGCCCGGTAGGTGTTTCTCGGAATGGTGATGGCGGTGGAGGGGACGTGGGTTTCGTTATCGATTCGAAGCCAGAAGCCAGAGCGGTAGTAGCCGTTGGGATTGGAGACGGGGACGATGAGGTCGGCCGGCTCGGAGTAAAGGCCTTTGATGGAGGGATGGGCGGCAAAGCCAGCGGCAAGGCGGCGGAATGAGGGGGAGAGGGCGCCGCGGTAGAAATGGAGGGAGACGTTGGCGGAGAAGACGCCGGGGAGGATGTCGTTGGAGTTTTCGAGCATCATGGAAAGGGCGCCGCCGCCGCCACTGGCAACGCGGCGGAGGAGGGTGGCGTACCGGGTAATGTCCTTGCGGACACGCCAGAAGGCGCCGGGGGCCATGGGGCGCGGTGTGGCGGTGCGGAGGACCTCGGCGCCGTCGATCCAGATGGCGGCGACCCGGTCCTTCTGGAGGTCGGAGGCGGAGACGGAGAGCTCGAGGACGACGCGGGTCCAAGGGAAGGGGCAGTCACGGGGCTGGGTGTAGTTGGCAGACGCCGGCGGGGAGCCGACTGTGTCGGCGAAGTCTTTCTGGAGGACTAGCAGGGAGCAAGTTGGATTTTGACCGGCGAGGACCGGCGGAAGGGTGGGGTCTAGGTGCTTCAATGACACAATTGGGACGGGTCCTGCAACGGCATACGTAAAGGTGGCCATGCACGCCAGGAGGAGGAGGAGGAGGAGCGAAAGGTGGTGATGGCTGGGATGCATCTTTGGACTTCTTTTTTCTTTCCTTCTTTTTTGTTTAAGGAGTTGAATAGGGAAAGATATTTCTCTATCTATCCCTTCTTCAAGTCTCGAGGGGTCTTGGTGAGACTCCCCTGAGTCCTTGTGGGGCTTTTTATATCCAAGCAAGAGAAAGGAAAGGCAGAATTAAGACGAAGGAACGCTTAAAATGTGTGCATCTTTGTGTTTCATTATTGTTTTTTCTTGTATTATTTACAGCAAATGAGAACGGAAGGCGATGAACAGCATAGTACAATTATTATCTTTTTTTTTATATTATGAAAACCGCAATTTATATAACTCTAATTTAAGTACATCCTGCCAGATCAAGAATTATAACTCTAATTGTGTCGTACAATTATTTGCTATGTTGTTATAAACAGCATCTGGCCTGATGAATAACGTGACAGCTTGAATTGATTCGATATTTTTTGCTTCGTTTGCAATAACTAGCGATGCTTTCTCGGCAATTCATATTTTCATCTGTTCAGTCCCCTCATGAACTCTCCGTTTGTTAATCCCCCCCTCATGAACTCTCCGTTTGTTAATCCCTGAATGGACTACGAATCGTGGGTCCTCTATTATTGCCTTTTGAGCGAAGGCTGTCCATTTTTAAATTATGTTATGTTGATCGGCGAAGAAACGAAATTAAATTTTTTAAGTTATTTAATTTGTTTGGGTGCGATTATTATGAAAACATGTTTCATGCCATATGAAACATTTGTTTGAGATCATCAATCAAATAATTAGATTTTGTTTCATCCCATTCACTTGATGAGCCTCAAAATGATGATTTTACTATAAACTTCAGAAAATGTCCATTTTATTAAAAATGTATAATAAATTTTGTATATCAAAATGTCTAAATTCAACTCTCTTTTTTTCCCGGAAAACAATCAATTTAGTTTGTTTATTTAGATCGTAATACTAGTTTAGATGGTTATAACAACACTAAAGGTTAGTGCCGTACTCTGACAGCCTTGAAACATATGAAAATCATTGTTTCCAAAGTGCATAACAATAAGAACTTAAAGTATTATTTTATCTTCAAGAAAGTGAGAGGGTATATAACTTTTTTAATCAAAAAAGAACAAAGCATAATCCATCTTGGATATATACATATTTATTTTGTATAAATTTATTCGCAAATATATAAGGCCCCACAAGTTGTATTTTTTTGTACAGAGAAAGATTTTCCTTTCTTTGCAGATGGATGAATCAAGGATTATTTGGTTCTTGCTGTAGCTAATTTATCTAATCATAGCCATTCAAATGAAGGTTAAATCTCTAAATCCTACTTAAAGATTATAAAAACTAGATAACTCATCAGTTTTCTAATATGCATAATTTCATACCGCCATGCACTCAATAAACTCACGATAATTAGCATGTCTGTTGCTGAAACAATGCAGAAAACTACCTTCCAGCGTTCTTCTTCTTTTTTTTTTTTTCCTCATTTGCAAGAAAGTATAGGATTCCTTGCAGCTCCACGGCCCAGAGAAGAATGTTGTGAAGCTGCCACACTTGCTGCTTGTCTCCAACAGAAGCCATATCAATCCCCAAACAAGGGATTCAAGTCCTTCAACATTGGATGCCATGAACCATACAACGCTTGTACGAATACATCCAAGAAAATCAAAAAACACAAGCTTGCAGAGTGCCAGTGGTAGCTCCCTTTCTCCTCACCACAGAGGAGATCCTGAATGGTGGGCCGCGTAGGCAACCACCCAGTCAGCCGCCCTGTTGGTCTCTCTAAATATATGCTTGACCTCGAAGGCCACACCATTCCTCACCATCATCTCAATATCTCCATTCTATTATATGTTAATATTTTACCGGACCACCATCCTCTCCTCAAACGTTATATGGCCCATGCATTGCTTGTTCCACGAAGCAGCTAAACTCGGAGAAAAAGAAAAAGATTCATAACACTAAGAAGAAACAAGAAAATAAAAATACTTTTCCATCAATTACACCGAGTCCTTCCAATCGGGCCCCTTTCCACTTCAGCTAAACTCCATCACGTTTCCGCAACTGGCTGCCGAAACTCTGCCCCTCAAACTATTCTTAATTACCGAACTCTGTAACGTTCTCTCCGATTGTTTCGCAGGCAATTCCAATATTTACTTGGTCCATATTCCGAAAAATATTAGAACGCAAAAGGACACAGGCGAAGATCTGGACAAAGAAGTAGCGAAACGGTAACGGGGAAGAGAGGGAACCTCTTAGAACGGATGCAGCAACGACGATGAATCCTCCGCCAAAGAATCGCCGCCGCCGTATTCGTCATCTCCTTCCTTTCCTTCCGAAGAAAACTTCCCGGGCTTGGGATTAGGAGGGGAAGGAAAGGGCAAATCGAGGTCGAGACCGAAGCCTAGCCCTAACCCTAACCCTAGCAAGGAGCTGAGCTTCCTCGTCTTCTTCTTGACCACCCTTCCGTGGAGATCCCGCTCCCAGTGGCTCTTCATGTGCCCTCCCAGCGCCCGCCCCGTCCGGAACCTCTTCGGACACAGCGAGCACTCGTGCACCCGGGAACGCGCCTTCGTCGTCGCTCGTCTCCTCCTCTTGATCCTCTCCCCGGTTCCGTCCCATCTGCTACCGTCGCCGTCCGCCGCTGCCTCCGCGCCGCCGAGACGACGGAGGTCGCGATCGGCGGCGGGGGGAGGGGAGGAGAGCGCGAGGAGGAAGCGAGCGATGTCGCGCTCTTGGGCCTCCGGCTGGTGGTGGGGGCTCTTCCTGCCCCGCTTCCCGGTGAGGGACCATGTGATGAACGGCGGAGATGGGGTCTCGGCTCGGGTCATTTGGAAGGGGGGAGGAGGTGAGAATAACAAGGGAGACTAAGAGGGAAGGGAGAAGCGACAGAGTACGCTTCGTTTGAACGTGAGAAAAGAGAAAGTGGGGAAGAAGAATAAGATGGATTATTTCATGTGATGCGATATGGAAGAGTGTCAAGACAAAGCCGAAGGAGAGAGATTTTTTTAATCTAACGAAGGAATCGGGACCGCTTCTCTTTGCTTCCACACGCTTCGCTTCGCCGGTGACGAGAACTGGTCTTGCGCGGAATTGGTGGAGGCTTTTGAACGGATGCGGTGATAGGATTCTTATCTCCACCGGCAGTGGTCTCACAAAGGCTTTTGCTCGTTTGCGGGGTTGTTTGTAACGGAGATGCCACTATTCACGAAGGTCGTACGGGCAGCGGCGGCAGCCCATCTTCCTCCCTTCGCTGCAGCGACTTCAGTCTGCGCCTCTGTTTCTTCTGCTTACTTTTGAGATTTACTAATATTTTGGAGACCGAAAATGGGACACGGCTATCTGAAGAAGAAGATAAATATGGTTTGCTTATCTGAGCCTGAGGCCCACAGTTCCAAGCTGGGTCTTTTTCTTGGGTTGGACCATTGAAGATAGGACGGTTGAGCACTGATCGAGGCTGAGGCCTAAAGTCGCCGTTCACGTACTCTTTATTTTCTTTTGGTTCCGCAGAATAGCTATATAAAATATTGTTTTTATTATTAAAAAAATAAAAAGAAGAAGAAGAAGAAGAGTACTACACATTCGGTATAAGCTATGGAGAATGCATAATTATATTTTTTGGATTTTTTGTCAGGTTAAGTGTTAGAGCCTGGTGGTGTTATTGCTGCTCGTAACGGATCTAGACTGGGACTTGCTCATTTGTTGATATTCCATAGAACGTTTACATGCCATATTTTCAAATTATAAAGCAAATAATTGATACGGTCCATCATGAAAGTTGTATCTCCCCACCGCGGCCCAATGCATTTGGAGGCCTGAGGCGAATTCACTAAATGAGGCCTTTTTAAAAAAATAATAATAAAGTTTTTTAATAAATATAAAATACTTTAAAAATTTATTTAGAAATAATTCGTCTAGCAATCTCCACTATTAATTCGTCTAGCAATCTCCACTAAACATGCATTGTCTGGTACAGAAGTAACAGAACAAAGATATAGACAAGCAATCTCCACTATTAAAGAAAAGGAATACTTGATATCTGCTCTCCTAAAATCAGATGAGCAAAGGACTACCATATTCTCATCAAGACTCAAGAGCCTGTCACTTGACCAAAGGCAGAGTCAAATGATGCTGCAAAGATTTCTCTTAGCACATATCAGGCCAAGATTGAGGAGCTGGAGCTTCAGATTCAGAAGTTTATTGCTAAAAGAATTGATCTTGAAATTAAATTGGAAGAAGCTGTGCAGGATTCAGGTGATAAATGACCCCCATATTTTTCAGACTAGCTTTGGCATTTCTTCAAACAGATTCTGAATCTGTTCCAGGGAGGAAAGATATCAAGGATGAGCATTAAATTTGTTATCGAGCTGGGCCCTGTGCCTGAGCATTAAATTTGTTACACAAGTCATGCTTGGGTTCTTTCTCATACCTCCTCTGTAGTCTGTTCCCATTACCCAAGTATCCCAACAAAGAGAACACCCTAGAGGGCCTAAAACCGTTCTCGGAAGGCAGAAACTCACCTCCGGGCTCCGGCGAGTAGGCGACGGTGGCGAGGATGGAAGGCTGGGTCGAGAAGGACTGAAGGAGAAGAGACACCGTCACGCCGGCGATGCCGCCTCCCTTATTCCCTCGTCACTCTCTTCGGCCGAGTGCCGACGGGGAGGACCGACGACGGCGAGAGCGACTGAGCGAGTGGCGAACGGCCGGAAATGGGCGAAGGACAGAACTCGGAAGTCGGAACTCGGAAGAACCGAAGATTGAAGAACTAAGGAGTAAGGACTCAGGAGGAAGTGAGGAACTAGGGAAGAAGGAAGAACCAAAGAAAAGTTTAGAAGGAGGACTCTCTCTGGTTTACTGGTTTTCTCTTATCTGGGATGGCCGGATGGGATTCTGCCATTTTGGACTGGTGAGTGGTGACTACGGCCGGCGGATGGAGAAGACGGGCTATGGAGGATCGTAGGGGTATAGGGCCCTCCATAGCCCCGTTGTCTGTTGCTTGTTGGCCATGCCTGGAGGCTGGAGGCTGGATCGTTCGTACTTCATAGGCAGCTAAGGCAGGGCAGCAGCCAGGTAGCCAGCTATGATTCCTAATATCCCATCATGGGCACTGGCCACTGGGTAGCTGGAGCTGATAGCCAAATTCATGGCGATCCCAGGATGGCGATGAGGGGCGATAAGGCTATCCCAGGCTAGAGAGTGGAGGGCCGGAGGCCTTCCTTTAGGCCGAGGCCTTAGGCGGCCGCCTCGGTCGCCTAAGGCTTGGGCCGCCCCTGCTCCCCACCACCCACAAAAAAAAAAAAAAAAAATCAACCCCAAAAAAGATGAGTGCAGACTAAAATTTCAACAAAGTCGAGTTTTTTTTCTTTCTTTCTCTTCTTTTCTTCTTCTTCTTTTTTTTTTTGGATAGGGAAGAAGGGAGGAAAGAAAATAAACTTGATTATAAAAAAAAATAAATTTTTTTACATAAATATCCTCCTAAATATTAAATTTTATATGAATACTATTTCAAAATTGATATTTGCATACATATCTTAGTAAAACATTTGTTTAGTTGTTCTACCTTTTTTTCTATCCTTATTTTTGCATATGTACTCATGCCATCTAATACTGTTAAAAAATTAATGGTTCAAATTAAAATGACTAAAATACTCTTAATTAGTAGATGTGCAAAAAAAAAATATTTATAAGATGATTGCGATGGAAAACAAACAAGTAATTTCAAAATTCTATCTTATTTTTAATTAAAATAAATTTAGTTTTTATTAACGATGTCAGAAGAAAAGTTATATTAGGAGCATTTGTACAAAAAATAGTGTTTTATGAAGGTAGAAAAATAAATATAAATTTTAAGAATGTACTTACGCAAATTTGAATTTTTAGAAAAATATTCATGCAAAAAATTCAAAAAAATAATGAACATCTCATTCATCAAGCACGCATCTTAGAAATGAACGGTTATAATTAATGGCGTGCATGGGCAGACGGACAGTGCATGCAGTGTAGAGAATAATTTCTTCCACATCGGTGTGGTGCATCACCTGGCGCAAGAAGGCATGGGTGCAACTTATTGATTCATCCAAATTCTAGGCCATATTAGCAACGCAGTCTAGAACCTGGTTGCCCTCCCCAAGCAAAGTTATATAGGTCATCCATCATGACGCACGTTTCACAAAGGAAATAAGTCTACAAGGTTCATGGCAAACCTTTTCCCAGCTTAAAGTTTAAGTCTCAATTGAACCGAGGCTCCATCCTTAAATTGCTGATATCAAGTTTAACAGCCAATCGCATAAAACACAGCCCTCTAAATCTTTCCCAGTCCAAAATTGTCCTCTGCAGCCGATCCATTTTAATAGAAAATGGTTTGCATGATAGCAATCATGCAAACACAAGATATACGTGCTCATCATATATCACTGAGATATGCATTATTGTAGATTAAGCAGCTACTAACAATGGTACTGAAAATAAATTTTCACCAAAAATTAAGTTATAATAAATATTGAGCTCAACAATAATGAGACTCATTTTCCACAGGCTACATCAACTACTCTGACTAAGCTAATCCAAATCATGGCTTCCATGAATTCTAAGATTTTTATGCATGCTCGCACGAAACATGTCAGGTTGTATTGTATTTGATGGAGTCTACTGAACAAGTAAATACACAATCTTCCATTTATGCATCACATTCCCTAAAAAACAAAAACATGGAAGCACCATTGCAGAGGTCTTTAAAACAGATTTTATTTGGCATGATAACACCTTATACAGAAGAATCTGAAAGCAGATTAATTCCAACAGGACTATTGTTGCAAAGAAAGATCAAATACTGATGCCACGTAGAAACATGCGGCCATAAGCCTTAGCAAATTTCAATAACCTGAATTCAGTAAAAGAGTACTTCGATGGCGGTAGATGGTCTCATTAAAGAAAAACAGAACAGAGGAATTCATGAATTGTTGTTTTCCAAAGTTATCCCTCACAATCCAGGAGGCAACCTCCAGCAACTACTCAGAAATTGGGCATGCTTTCTCAAACTCTTCTTGTTCTTTGCGGCATAAGTCAAACTCATTGGTATAGTAATACATGCAGCCTGCATAACCATCCATCTCTTTGGGGCACCTCTGATGAAGCTCCTTCAGCCTGCAGGTCACGAGTTAAAAATTTGAGTATTTTTTAAAAATTATGATTAACTAAAATATTATGAATAAGAGTAATTTATAGGCTAGAGTCTCCCTAGCCTATTTAATGGTTAGCTCCCTTAGGCTCTCTATGTGCCTCTAACTGCTGGGTAACACCAAATATTCTCAATACAAATTGACTCGTCATCCCCCTTCCCCACCAAATACCCACCCACCAAGCCCAAGAGAGGAAAGATCTATCCATATTCATATATGCATTCTATCTGTTGCATTAAATCTATGCGCAAACTTCTAGAGCCTATTGTTTCCAGTTCTATGATTTGTTGTCTTTTCTTGGTGCTTTTACAGATCATTTATTTTTTCATTATACTGACTCTTCCCAGATTTAGGCTTTTTACCATCAAAACTCTCACTTTCATCTCTTCTTCCCACTGCCATTCACACCTACTGCTCCCTCTCATTCTCCTTGTCCCTTTTCCAATCCAAGACAAACCCATCAACCAGAAACCATCATTAGAACTAATGAAAATATTAAAGATTTACCAAGTACAAACTCTTGCTCTCTCCTTTATTAACATTGACAAAGTAAATAATCTACCACATGAGCTCCCACTCATATTGTCGAGAAACTCCAATTAAACCCAGAATTTCCCATACATTGCACTATAAGACATGTCAGCATTGTGTCTATGTAATATATATATATATATATATATATATATATATATTATATATATATATATATATCAAGTAACCTAAAATATATGACCAGGCTCAGATTTATGAAACTCGCTGATTGCTTGCCTGAGCTTGGCCGAAAAAGCACAAGCATCATCTTTCTACTTTATAAAGATCCAATATTAGAGACAGAGTTTGAATAAATGGAACTCCAAGTACATATTTTGTATTGCATAGTAAATAAGGGCTGTCTTTTGAGGTCTGTTTGCATGTTCCTCGCAGTGGAAGAGATTTTTGCAGGCAATGAAAATCCCATTAATGTTTACCATGGATGATGGCCAGAGTGAAAACATAGAAATAAGTGCAGAAGATGTAAAAGGGCATGGTTAGTTATGAGACCTGTCAGAAAGAGGCCTTGGGCCTCAGTAAGTCAGATATGTGCTATAGTAACTCTGGCTTCAGTTTAGCTGAGACTAAGTTTAAGATCCAAATTTCTCCTGCACCAAGTTCAGCCACAACCACCCCATACCAAGCCTGGCCCAAAACCTTACCAGAGTGTAATCATAAAATAAATATTATTTGTATACATGAATATGTTTTTAAGTCAGTCAACCTTAATAAACATAATCTTGATTCCTTCTCAATTTAAGGGGCTGGTACTATGAGTGCATCTGCATATGAGATTTCAAAGTGGGTTTATGACACAAGGCAGGCTTAACATCAGATAAACAGGGTAGCTAAGACACAAACACACATGCACACAGACACACACAGACAAAAAAAAAATGAATAGAATGATGGGATTTTTAGGGTCCGATATGAAAACAGCCAAAACACTACATACCATGCTATGCTATGGAAAAAGAAATTCCAGTGCCACTAATTTTGTCATTCTTGTAGCTAAATTTATCCTTTCACTGGTATAAAGTGGAAGGCTCTGATCACGTACCAAAATTGTCAGGGTCCAAGAATCCAATATTATGTATGTATACCAATATCATGTCCGATCACTAAAAGCATCATGTACTCAGATGATGAAAGATGATAGCTACATGTCTGAGTTTTGATATTCAATTGCAGGGTCCAGGAATCTAATATTCCAACCACAAAGATCAGATCACTGTTTCAACACTTCTTTTTTTAAAGATGGATCTTAGCTCTTATGTAAATCGAGAGGTTGGAACATTGGATAACAAAATCTGTCAGTCTGATTGGATGATCTCAATACCCTGCTTTCTTAATAAAACTCCACTAAAAATTTCCCAACAGTAACTTACATCATTCAGAAATTTTACCCAATCATCATGAACATATTCATCTGATCAAGAATCTCATGACAGGACAGTAGGAAAATGCTCAGGAAGAATATTTAGGCATCAATGACTAACAAGAAAAAAATCAATCATCTAAAGAGGGATATGATACAAACTCTAACTTCTCTATTTTCTTAGAATTATTATATAATGATAGTAATTAATAAATAAATAAAAGAGAAGTCCAAGAAAGGTACATATGGAATTGATTGCTTGTAGCCTATCCACTAACCATTAATTTGATGCAACAGCTCCACGACTCACAATGGTTGTAGTTGATCCAATTTTCTTCTCAAAAAGAAGAGTTGTAATTGAGTTTATGCCAAAAGTGTAATATACCTTCTCTATTTTGTGATTTTCTAAAGAAATTTTGAGTGGGGATCTGGATTTATATTTTCGGAAGCACAAGGCTTCTCTGGTTATGGACTTGTGGATCTTCTAGCAGTCTTGATGTTCTATTTTTGTAGAGCAAAAAGAACATAATTTCCCTCCTTTAACTGGAAATATTGTAAAAAATTTCTGTTGCCTAAAAGTTGAACTGAAGGAGTCATCATTAAAGGTGTATTTTCATGTTGTTTCTCTTTCCATGTAAAATTATATGAGACCAAATTCTCTAAACAGCCAGAATATCTGTCCAGAAAGAAGGGATCTGGATTAATAATAGAACTATAAGTGAAGGAATCAATATAATTAATTATAATTCATTGGTCTTCTCAACTGGAATTCCTGTTGGTGAATGCCAAGAAACCACTGTTAGAGAAATTTTATCAAATGATTAAGCTAGAAATCAGTTAGATGACAATTTCTACTTGAAAACAAGATGATATGTTACTATATTCATTTGCTGCTTTAAAGATGTACATCCTAAATTCAGACATTAAAGAGCCAAAACCACGAGCTTTCAGGCTGTGTGACCTTTTGCAGCTTATCCACTCTTGACCAGCATTTAAATAGTTTTTTTCCTACAGTTGATAAAAGCTGAACATACTACATTAAAGTGTACATTATTTTAAGCAAGTAATATGTCAACCAGAAAGTGAAGTCATAAACTTGATAAGAATGTAGCAATGGAAAGATGTGCATTGAGTCTTGTGAAGTTTATAGGAGATTTTCATACAAGATGATTGTTACCAATTGCAAAAAAAAAAAAAAAAAAAAAGGGTCCCTGACAAAATAGTGGAGCAAAATATTTATCAATAGAGGTTAGATGTTCTCAATAATCATCTTAAAATCTTCTCCGTCCTTGGCATCAATGTAATATGCAGAGCTTCCACTTATTAACAGTTTTATCAAGAAGATGCATAAAATGTTACAAATACAAGAGCAAAAACATAAGCAAAAGTAGACCCCAGGCTCAATAAAGAGATTAGAAGGCAAAAATTCACAAATGAATGACATTCATAAAAATTAAAGAAGGCAACAAGCATACCAGAGAAAGATGCTTTGAAGTATCAAATGATGCTCGTTAAGTTACATAGTTTTAAAGTTTCTAATCCTTCATTCTAGTATAACTAGATTGGCTAGGTCCCCGAAATTTCTCAGCACTAAACTTACTCATAATCATAACCACACCAAGAAAACCTGTTCCAAATGCTTGCAGCGACCTTTAAAAATCTTTCCTCTAAGCTCATTCACATTATGAAATAATCCCTTTCACACTTGCTTTTTACAGATCCTTCCTCACATTTCCAACTCATTCTCTTTTTTTTTAATAAATTTCTGTGCTCCCTCCTTGCAGGACCCTTTGCCTCATGATTGAATAATGTCCTTTCCAAGCATCTAGGTCTTCACTATCTATACTCAAAGCATCTCAATCAGATATCTGTTAACCTAATTGGTGCAACCCCTACATTTTCTCTAATCTATGGCACTCGTTTATAAATTTATTCTTCATAGTTTACCCATTTTTTAGCACACTTTTCTCATCCTTGCAATTCTCACTTTATGTGAATAAAAACTTTTACTCCCATGTTCACATAAATAAGATATTTCAACAATAGAAATTATATTGCATTGATTTTCCCTTTTGCATCATGTTAGATACAGCTTAATTTATCATTAATGAGAAATAGAATTAAGGCATCAACAATGACTAACCAAGTATATCTCTATCATTAATTTTGATTTGGTACTTCTTATATGTTCCACCTATGCATTGTTCAAGCGATTGCCGAAGTTGTATCAGTACCTTCCATGATTCAAATATTTTGATCGCTGCTTTCCAGTTGAACTACATCTGATCAGTGAGGAGGTGGATACTATCATCTGAGTCATCAAGCTTTTCTAGTGAAGCTGTAGAAGGAAATAGGTTCATTGGTGAAGCATGAAGCAGATAAATAGAAGCACCAATAGACGTCCTCACCTCTTTACTCTTGCATTCCTCCAAAGTTATAAGAACAGATAGAGAAAAAGGTTATTGCTTTCCAATCTATATTTTGTCCAAGTGAGAACAATTTTATAACGCACCACTCATCATAAATTCATGATACACAGTAACTGAACCGATTTATCACATCTTCTTACCGACTTCACCAAGGATCTATGGACAGAGAAACACAACTTCAACATCTAATGTGTTAAAAATCCATTGCCCAGTTGAAAAGCTGTCAAACTTATCATAGTAGCAAGGCTTGCAGCAGTTGCAAACAAATTCTAACAATTTTCCAGGACATCAAAATCCTAGCTTTTTTTTTAACCGCAAGGTTACCATCCTCCAAAGGAGCAAGACAGCAAATTAACGATGAAATTCAGAATGCACATTGCATAGCAATCCATCCGAACGAATTAAAAGAAGAGGAAAGAAAAGAATTAACTCGATCATAAATCAATAGATGGATTCGTCGAGAGAAAAAAAGTAACATGGATAGAGACTTGTTCGGAGTGTCGAGAATCCTTACAAATTTAGGACGCAACGAGTGACCGCCCGGCCCTTATCGAGGCATTTCTCCGGGTTTGGGTCCTTCTTCTTGCAGTTGATGAAGGCCACGTTCTCCGCCCGGCACCGCACGGCGATGTGCTTCGACGCCGCCATCAGGACGCCGACGTCGGGATCGGCTCCCCCGTCGCCTCGACGGCGTCCGACATCCCCGCTCTCCCTCTTCCGAACCCTGAGAGATTGCAGCGAGGGTTACATCGAAGAAGGCCAGAGAGTTAGGGTTAGGGCTTTGGGTTTTACCTTTCCTCGAGCTTTCAGGAGCCGATGATCCAAAGCTTTGGGGAAGATGGAACTGGGACTTCGAAAGAAGCTTCCGTTTCGCCCCTATGGATGTGGGGAGAACGGAAGGCGCCTTTGTCAAAGTGGGCGTGCGTGAGACGGACTGAAGTAATGGGCCTCCAAGACCCAGATAGCTGCTGTGAATGGGCTGGTCTGGAAGAGAGAATGGTCCATTGCATACCGAATGCGCTTTGTTTAAAAAATAATGGCCACTGTGGCCTTCTCTTCACCCCCTAATTCAAATGAAATCCTACATCTACATCACGCCCTGTTTGTAGGTCATGTTAAGTAATTTCCTTTTCCTGCACTTTACATGTAGCATAACATGTGCATCTCCCTATATTCATTTGCATGTCTTAATGTTCATATGGGACCTACGTTAAGTTGAAAGTGTGCTTGCTTCTTTTTCTTTTTTTTTTTTCTTTTTCTTTTCTTTTCTTTTTGCGTGTGCATGTGTGGGGGGTGGGTGCTGCTAGGTAGGGGTGGTGGATTAAGGGCGGCAATTGGGTCGAATCGAGCTAGATGGGGGTTAGATAAAAATTCAATCTGAACCGATCAATTTATTAAATAAGTTAAAATTTTGAATAGGAATCTAATCTATTTATTAAATAGATAATCCAGTTCGACCCACGTAACCCATTTATTGAACAGGTCAAATCATGTTAAATGGGTCAATTAGATTTTTAACGGATTACATAAATTTAAACAGATTAAATAGGTTAAACGGATCAAGTTAAGTAAATCAAAAACAAGATAAGCGAATTTTAAATAAGTTAAATAAGTCAGATTATGATCCTACTCAATTATTAAATGGGTCATAGATTTAAGTCTGGACCCAACCTATTTAACAAAACACAATTCAGATGAGTTGACCTATTTATGATCCAAATCTTTTTATGTCAAATTCAAATCTATTTAAAACAGATTGTTCGCTCTTCAAATTGTTGAATCGAGCCATAAATTGCCACCCCCCATAGTGGATGCATAGAAATAGGTTTGAAACTTGTTTATCGTATCTAAAAATGGTTGGAATCTATTAATCAAGCTATATAAAGAGTTAGAATTAAAACATGGAGATTTTAGCTTGATACAGCACACATAAATTCTAATCAGTCTTTAAATACGTTATATTTCAAAAATTCTGAAAAAAAACCAGTCACTATGTTCATACTATGCGACCAAAACATAGCCTATGGGCCTTTCCTGGCCAAATTTGGGCCGGTCCTGGGCTTTTCCCCCGTGTTTGTCCCATACCATCTCTAATCGAACCCAGCCGGTTGCCAGCTTAGCCCTTCCATGCTCTTATCGGCAACAACAGCGACGACTCCCTCCTCTTCTCTTCTGGATCCAAGAAACCCGAATAAAGAAGACATCTAAGGTAGGAGAACCCCAAGTCGGTTCAAGATCCCCCGCATTCCCTTTGGATTTCCCGTGCTCCTTGAATCCAAAAGGGAAGAGTGGAGAAATTGAAAACAGAAGGAGAGAGACAGAGATCGATTCGATCAGAGCCGGATCCAGATCCGGCAAAAGCAGAGAAGAGGGGAGACGATGGGGATTTCAATTTGGCGCTGGTGATCGTGGCGGTGGTGGTGTCCGTTGTGGTCCTCCTGGCGAGCATCTACTTGTTGGTGAATTACCAGCACCCGGACGATGTGAACCAGGCCTACTTCCCGAAGCTAGTGGTGGTCCTCGGACTCTCCGTCGCTGCCATCTCTATATTGATGCTTCCGGCCGACGTCGCCAACCGGCAGGCGTGCCGGCATGCCATTTACAATGGCGCCTGTAACCTCACCCTCCCTATGAAGACCCTCTGGTTCGCCGTCTACATCGCCGACGCCGTCCTCGTCTTCTTCGTCATCCCCTTCGCCATGTTCTACTACGAGGGCGACCAAGACAAGTCGATCCCTCCCAAATCGTTCTTTTTTATGATATTTATTTTAGGTTCTAGGGTTTGCTTTACTATGGTGCTAAAGTGATGGGTGGTTATTGCGCAGGAGTGTGGCAAAGAGGTTGAAGAGTGCTTTGTTGTGGGTTGTGACCTCCGCCATTGTTTGTGGGCTTGTTCTTGGCATTCTCTATGGTTAGACTCTTTTCTTATTTTCTTCAGTTCTCTTTCTATGATTGTTATTGCTTCTGCCTTTTATTTCGTTTCTTGTTCAGAATTATAGCTCTGAGAATAGAATAGTATTTTAAGGTGATCAAAGATTGCCATACTAGATGTTCGTGGGAAACTGGAGGTGGGGGTTTCAGTTAGTGGATTTTGCGCTGCAATTCCTAGGGTTCTTCCTATGCAAAGGAAAAGAGAATATAAAGGAAATTTTGAATTTCTGAAAGGAAAAAGAAAGAGAAACGAGATGCAAGAGATGTTGATGACTGAAGTACTTAGAACACATGTATTGATAAAAAAAAACACACGCATCTGATTTCTTGTATGGATATTCATTGATTTACTATTAATTTGTTCACTTAAGTAGCACTTAGGATTTCCTCCAACGAAAGCTGACAATACAGGAAGCTGCAATCATTTGTCTGCAATTCCAGTAGTAGACCTGCTGCTTTCTTTTCAAGAAAATAAAATAGTATTCGCTTAAAATATGTTTAACGATCCAAAATATTTTTCAACCCTTCAGGAAAAAATAGAGAGGAGAAAAACAAAAGATGTGCTTTACTGTCATTCAATAAATGAAGGCCATGTTGGCTGGTTGAATCATTTATTGGTGTTCGTAGAGATATCATCTGTTGCTATTTGCTTGCAGAAAAACTTTAGGCTTAAGCAGATTCAATCATCTGCTTATAAATACAACACTAGGAATATAAAGATCTGAGAAAGGGTTTTAAGGGACAAGATTATAGCATCTATCACACTCTCTTATCAATTATTATCTTTTTGGTTGGTTAAAAAAATACCAATCTTATTATCAAGTTATCAATTTTAGAACTACAAGATGATAGCTTCCCTAACTCCAAATCCAAAAGTTCAACATACAAGGCTGTGGTTTGCGCGCTACACATCTGAATATTAAATGCAGTTATTCTTGATGCAAATTAACCTATTACTAACAATTCCATACAATTTAACTACAGAACAGCATTGAAGTGCACCCCCAGATCAACCATCCTTCTTCAGTCTAATCTCACAGCTGCCTCTTGCTTTATGCTAAATACCTTCTGAAGATTATTGACACTTATAACTACCCTATGCCTCCCATCCTCTTGTATCTTAAAACTGTAATATTTCCTCTCTTTAAATTGCTAAATTACTTAGTTTGTAAAGTTTGGCTTTTCATATCTTTCACCAACTTCGTTAAATTGTGCTCTTCCTCCGACTTTACTAGTTCATTTCTCTGTGGGATCCATTTGCATCTATGATATTTTATAAATCACTTCTTTCAAGATTCTTGTGTGCATAAGAGTATAGTCAATGTTATTCTTCTACTAATCAATAAGAAATATAACTACAGGGGCAAATGTTCCTTTACTTTGTTGATCATTATTTACCAATCAATGCATCTTAAGTCCAAACAATTCTGATGCAGTGATGATAACAATCTTACAACCTGCTGTGGTGCCACAATTACATTTTTTCTGGTCTTCACTTTCAATTAAAAAAGGAAAACCATAGAATCTACTATTATGAATATTTTATCTCAGGTCAACATAAACCAACTATTCGACAAAAGGTAACTTTATAATGCATTGAGTATACCTTATTTGCATAGTAGGATATATCACAGGAAAATATTTATCTGCATGCTGTAAATACCTTGAGTCCTAAAAGAAGGTTTTCCCGAATCACGTTATGTTTTGAGCTACTCAAAACATCTTGTCAAAACCATTGGAGAATGATAGCTTCTTTGCTTTGTGAAAAGCCCAACAAAAACCAAGAAAGGGAATACGCAGAATACTTAAGAGATGCCATCTTAAGTTAATATTATTATGATATTCGTTTGTCTTTTTCAGTTTGCTAATGTGGTATGACAATATTTATCAAAATACAGTATTCCATATTTAATTTAGCGTTTTTTTGCCTAAGTCTTCCTCAAAAAATGGGAAATTAAAGGAAAACAAGAACACCGCTAAAGGTATTGTTGGACACGATTAACATTCCAATTAATTATGAAGCTTTCTGAAAAAAATTTCCTTGAGTATCTTTGTATAAACTGGCAGTGTTGCATATCTTTCAGTATTGATGCTTATTTAACCAGTCTAGCATGATACTACATGTTACGATGTTTTGCTAAGCCCTGGCTTATGTGGACACGATATCCACTTATATATTCGCCTTTACTTGTCAATAGTTGAAGCTCAAAACCATGTCAGACCACTAACTATGCTAGAATTTTCTGGATTCTCTCTCCTAGTAACTGATCCCTGTGCCAGATCACTTTTCCAGATTCAAAAATGCTATACCAGGAAGTTGACCATGTTGTATAGGTGTGAATCTCTATATACATTATGATCTGCCGTACTGGTCGTACCGGTTTGATCTGGAACCGGTACCGGATTAGCGTGGAATCCGGTACGGTAGTTTTATTGTTGGAGAACCGGTATGGGACGGGTTCGGACGGGTACGGACCGGTATGCGACTAGTGCGGACTCGGTCGCGGGCTGCCACCAGTACATCGACCGGTAACCGGTACGGCGGATCTTGATTAACCCACTCAGTGTACTAGCACAACAAAAAGACCATGATAATGACATAAAGAATGGCATAATTATCCAACTTGTGCCATGAGGACAGTTATATTGAAGGTATATTTAAGCATGTCAATGGCTTAAAGGTTTAAGTTCTTGCACTGATTAGACTAATTTCTTATTTCCTTGCGGTAAATTTTTCAGATTCTTTTTTTATATTATGTTGTTTGGTTATCAGTTTTGGTGCTTCAAAATATTGGGTTTTTAAGATTTTGCTATTCTAGATCCTATTGCTAGTCAATGATCATTATACTATATCCTGAAATTCTTTTACAGGCACCCCAGTATCCTCTAAAAATGCCTGAATCTATTAACCAATAACCAAAGGTTTTTTTTTTCACATGATCGGAACTTTTTACGATAATCCATTAATTGCTTAATACATAATTATTATCTAAAAAATATGAATATCAATGTATGATATTTTTATTTATTGGTTCTGTTGTTGAAAATGCAAGGTATATTGGTATGTCAGAAAGGAGGAGAAGCAGTCTATCAATCATATTTTCTAAAATGTTTTTAGTTCTTCCATTTTGAATCTGAAACAGTTTGTTTTGTAAATCTGCTTTTGTGGCTGCTACTATGCAACTTTGCTGACAGACGTTTTGTTGGTGGTATCAGCTTTGGTAGGTAAAGTGGACTTCACAGTTAGGCACCTCAGTTCTCTGTAACAGCTTCCCCAAGTTCTTGGACAGCATTATCAAGCAGTCAACCTTGTATAAGTCCATTGATTCGGCAGGTTTTCACTCATCATTTATGCACATTTTTCTACCATGTACTTTAATTGCTTTCTTTGGGTCTTGAAACTATGTTGGACTGCATTCAGTTTTATAATTTCATCTCGGAAGTTTCTTTTTGGGGGTTTGAATTTTTAAATTTAAAGAATATAAAATATATACTTTTTAATATAGTAGTTTTCTACCAAATCCGTTTTTTAAATTGTGAAATCCGTGATAGTTTATATTGATACAGGAAATCTTTAATATTTCCTTTATATAATCTTTGGTTGTTGCTCCATGTCTCCAGTGTGCTGCATATACAGCAAATGCTTCTTCAGAAAAACTTGGACAATGCGCACCAGCTTTCCAGAATATGTGGTTGCTCTTACAACGATTGTTGGAATCAGTGTTATTCTCTGTACGTTCCATATTTTGATATTAAACCATTATAGTAGACATTCTTTTTCTTTCTATTTTTCCCCTTTATCCCCTTTGTGAAGTGAAGCTGGAACACAAGATGGTGATATATTCTTTGAAGTGCATGTAATCGTTACTGGTCTAATAGCATGTATTTTTGTAAACAGAGTAATCTGATGCTTGCTTTGCCAGATGCATTTTAGATGTAAAGTTGATAGATGTTTTTAGAATGCATTTCTTTTGTTTATAGGCAATATGAGAATCAGTCTAACTTCTAAACCTTTCACCGAGTAATCTACATTATTCACTAAGCATCCTTGCTATTCCATGCTAGATTTTTGGAGGTGTCGGGATTGCTTGCCTTCCACTGGGACTTATATTTGCATTTATACGGCGCCCCAAGGCTGTCATTACTCGCTCACAATACTAAAGGTGTATCTTGTGTTTCAAACCGTATTAGTGTAGAAAGCCAACCACTATCCTCATTCATATTTGAACATTCACTCATTGTTACTTACATGGCTGTTGTTTTTTCAATATTTGCATTGTGGTCCTGTAGGAAGCAACTGAATTGGGAAAGAAAGCTAGAGAATTGAAGAAAGCAGCAGAAGCCCTTCATCAAGAAGAGCGAAGTGGTAACAAGGGGACGAAAAATGGCGTAAAAATGTAAAAGCTGTTGAAAAGGTACCCCTAATCTTAAAGTGATTGATTTGTCGCATGCAGCTGTCTGGATATTGTTATGTTCCCCCAAGTTGGTAGACAAATTCGGCAAGCTGATCTGCTTCAATTTAGGAGAAAGCCGTGTCAGCATGGTCCATGTGGCCTAAAATTCAGTCCCTTGCTTTTCTTCTTCATAAATGGTTATTATGGTTGATATCTGAAGCCCCTTCATTTAGGTTACATGTTCTTGACTAAGATAAACAATGAAACCAATTCTGATACTGATATATTTTGGAAATCATTATCTTCTTCTTTGTTGCTTAAATTTTTTTATTTCTCAACAGAATATACTGAAACCTAATCTCACTTATGAATACCGGCTGGTCACCTGCCCACTTTCTTTCCTCCCAATTTTATCTGGAAATTACAGAAACCTGTTAGTTGCATAGGCACACTTGGAAGTAAGATGAAAGTGATCTTCTATTTCAGTTAATCCATCTGTTAATTTTAGTTGATATATAGTTTTCTATTCAGATTTTTAATCTGTTCTATGAATCATTCATGTTTTATTTTGTGGTCCTACTAGCCATAAGAACAAGCTTAAATGGTTGGTTGGGCTTAGCTTTGACCGCATGGACCAATATTAGGCTTAGATGTTAGTTACCTTCTTTGGTCGAGCACTGTCCCCCTCCCTCTGGCTTGACTCAGTTCTGTGACATCCTTTTGATATGTGGCTGTTAACCTTTTGTATAAATTGTTCTAGCAGAACCATAATCCTAGATAAGTTTTTAGAAGACAACCTTTTGGTTTGTTCCCCCTTTCTGAGAACTATAATCATTAACAGCATGCTTTAAATATGCTACTTGGTGTTTAGCATTCTTCTTCACCATTTCATCCCTATTTTCCTACTAGTTTTTGATTTCCTATCACAATATCTATCCAAGTTATCTTAGGTGTTTCCATCCTTTTTTGACCTTTAAAACAAGTCTCGATTCCCTTTTCCTTATCGGGGGATTCTAGTCTTTCCTGTCCATTCATAAGTGTTAGTCTGTTCTCCAACATCTCACTCTATATGCACCTCTGACTCTTCCTAACTAGGTTTTTTTCCACTTTTATTGGTTTCTGTTATGGTAGGTTGATAAGAAAATAAAGAAGTAAAGTACTTTTATATTAATCGTAAGGCAGAAGCTCCACACATGAGATGTTCTTCGTCATTTGACTTCACACAAGAAAGTCAGCTTTTATTAACATTTCTATTCTCAATGTTTCATACTTTGGGTTTCTGGAGTAGTGGTTATGGTTTTCTTTATGAATTGGATCCATAAATAATCTTCATGCTATAAAGGTTAGTTTCTCTTGTTATTTGAATTTTGTTTATGGCAATATTCTCTAAGAAAGTTCTATTTTTAATTATCAATCATTAGGAGTTGCTTCTCTTGGAAGGATGATATGAAAGCTTTGGAGGAGATGTATCCTCAAGGAGAAAAGGTGAGGAAATATCATAAAATATCTGGTAAGCATCTTCCTTACTTTTCTTTTTTTTTCTAATTTAATATTTTGTGCTCTTCATTCTGTGTACAGGCAGAGACTGCTTGGGCTCTAACTGTCCTGGCTACTTGGAAACTTATATTGGGGGCTGTTGGGTAAGCACTTTTATCAAAATATGTCAATTAAATATTTTGATATTCCCAGTTATGCTAAGTTGTGTCTTTTCAGTATGCTTGATTTATGAATTTGACAGTTCTAGTATAAGTTGCTTGTTGTAAACTGTGCAGAGAGTATGGAGGATTTGCATTTCTTGATTATTGACTATTGTCTAATTATTTTTGTGAGAGCTTGGCATAAATTGGACTAGCTTAACGCTTTGTAGTGGATTTAGCATTCATTTTCATTTTTCCAATCATATTGTAGTGACATCATTGCAGTGATATTATTGCCATGATGCCCATCTGTTAGTAATTCTCGATATTTTGTGGAGTTATTGCTCCCTATCAAGTCAAATATAGAAGAAATTGATGATTTTTTTGAACCATGAGCTATAATAAAACCAATTACATTAGAATGTTCACCCACTGAAAGGGAGCTCCACTAATTTTCTTGGAAATTCCATACTTGTAGCATTTGCTGCTTTAAATCCCGTCCCCTTCTCATTACCAATCCAGCAACACTGTTGCCCCCATTTTATGCGAAAAATATTAAATAAAATAATCCTGATACGTCCATAAACAGGTTCTAATTGTTCTCTAAAACAACTCTCCTTAAAAAATGAACACATCAGGAAAGCCATACAATAATCAGACTATTTCATAATAAAAATGTTACATCAATCAACCAACTGAATGCTATACACTCTTTAATGTGAGGCCGTCACAGTAGAAAAAGATTGCTTTCAATAAAAAAAATGTGGACAGAAGAGTGACATACCATCAACATAGTGTATGTCTGAAATCAGCAGATGATTCATGTGGTGTTTGAGTCACGCTCCAAACTGATCCAAACAATAATGATGGCGAGGGTTAAAAGTGATGAAAATAAATGCTAATGATTTTGTTGATCTAGTCATACTATCCTAAATATCTGGTACCATTACAAGCAAGTCACATGAAAATCCTTTCTGTTCTTTGAAGTCAAAAAGGAGAGTTACATGTGACTTTTCTTTCTCTTCTATGGCTGATTGCAGAAGCTCATAGAGTCTTTTGTTCACACATCTGAGCTATGCTTACAGATAGGGATCCTTCGTTTCCGCTATAACAGGAACATAAAAGCCTTAGTGGGAGGACAAATGGAGGAAGGTACTAAAGAAAACAAATTTCCAAAACAAGGACTACGACAACATTTTTGTGGTTTATTTAAGAAAGATAGTGAACATCTGGAATACCTTGGAGGTAGGGATAGAGATTGCCTGGTAGTACAGGTGCTAGTTTCCAGCACTATTTGGGGTCCAAATTCTTTTTGAACTCCAAAAACCTAGGATTTGAAATGTGAATTTGTATGGGATATAATGATCAAAAGAAATGTGAATTTCTATGCATATAATTAATGAATAATTATCAAAGACAACATGCTACATCTTCCCATGGTACTAAATTCAAGAGGAATCACATTAATCCATCTGGTCTCTGTCAATGGGAATGCCAAAATACGCCCTAGTATGAGAAACATATATTACTGATGCAATTAATCTATATATGCATCACTTTGAACCCTCACTTTAGGCTTTTGATGACGTGACTACATCTCTAACATTACTTAATATGTCATTATTTTTTTTGACTATGTTTCAGTAATCTATCGGGTTATAAGTGGTAAAAGAATATGTTATTTGTTATCTGGCTGTAAGTATGGGGTACATGTAGGCATGTTTTTACACTACCACGTTTAAACCTCAACCATATAGAGTGGACGCCTGACACATAGTTGAGTCCTAGCTGCATCCTCGTTATCCCTGAATTTGTATTTGATGTTTTATATGCTGCTCAAATTGATTTTTAAACCAAAACTTCCTTTCGCAATCCTATCTTAATCTTCATCTTTTTGTAAGCATCTTCTGTCAGTACTATTCTGTAATAATTAACATTCTCCAGTTGCCTATCAAAAGTCAATTCACTTATGATTAGGACCTTTAGAAGGGCTAAAAAGAAGGAAAAATGATTGAGATGAAGTGAAGTAAGCATAAGCTTACATAGGTAGCAAAAATGGTGCATTTGGATAACTTCCTGTTCCTCAAGCTGCCTGTCCATTCTAGATTGGTTTACACTTAAATCTTATCTAACTTTTCATAAATAGTAGCTGAAAATTGATCTCTGGTGTCATTATATGGCCAATGGAAACTCCCTTAGTAGGGAGTCAGCATGCTCGACCTGACCCTACCCACCCAGCTTGCCAACCCTAATGGCAAGAAGGGTTCATTAGGTTGCTTTTGACAATTAAACAGGATAAGGCTTGTTGGTTACAATTTAAAGCAATTATATCTTGGATGATAACTTCTAGGCGAGGCCATAGCCTATAAGTGAGGCTATTTACTGGGCTTCGGATTTTGATCTTATAGTGACATATTATCTACTTATATTGAAGAATAGTATTACCAGCCAAAAAGGTTTCGCGACATATTGCTTTTACTACCATCAAATAGCCAAGGTTAATGATTCAAATTGTTTGAAGTGGTTCACTCCCAATATTTTGCTATTTCATTTTCCATGATTAATAGCATTGCATGCATCCTGATAAACAGCATCGGTGGTTAATATTGCTTTCCTTTTGGTACTCATTTTAACTTCTATTGATACCTGTCAAGGGTACATAAATGATCCTCCTACCTTTGATATTGTTTTATTGTACAAATTTTGGAGCCTACATTTTTTTTGTCCTGTCATAGTGAGTTGCATGCAATCTATTCTCTGCACTTGTATTTCAGGCTTGATTGTTTCAGTGGCTTGGGTTTGCAACACATCATCATATATCTATTGATCGACCCTCCTCTTTCCCCTTTCCTAAATGAAGTCTTCAATCAAATTGGATGATGTCTGGGGTATGTTTTGCCAAGCATTCTGTTTTCTGTATAGATTTTTTTTCTTTTTGATAATCATTGATCTAACATTTTTTTTTTTTTTGTTGAATCTGAACCAGGTCTTCTAGGTACTGTAGCATTTGCATTTTTCTGCTTCTACCTTCTGCTTGCAGTGATTGCAGGGCAATGATGCTTGGTCTTGAGATTAGTCTTTTTACTATTCACCCAATGAAGTAATTAACTTAAGTTCACAAACTTTTCCATTTGTATTCACTATGTTTAGAATGACTTTTTTCCCCTGTTGCCTGACTATCTACTTTGTTTCAGGTGGGGAGGAACTCTAATGAACTCTTTTCTTTTTAATGTGGCACTCATCCTACTTTGCTCCATCAGGTCTGGTATATTGAAGTCCTTTTCTGAAACTGATATAATGACCTTTTGAGTGCCATACCAGCTTAATTTGGAGAAGACCTGTTGAGAACTTAAAATGGCACTAGCTGCTTTAGTTAATACACTTTCAGTTATTATTTTCCAAGTAAAATCTCCTGATTTTTGATGATACTCTGATGGCATGTCAGCAATAAAATTTTAAACATTACGATTGTTTGGATTTCTTGAAGTGTAGACTGGGTCACGTTCGTGGTGCTTTCCTTTGACAGCGCATATGATGAAATTGTTATCAGATTCCTGTGTCACTGCTTGAGGGACCAAACAGTTCTAGCTAAAGTCTTGATGTCTGACATTACTTCCATTCATAGTTGATTTTCCCTCTTCTTTTACTAACCATGACACGTAGATCCAGTCACGTGTACAAAATCTTATGTGGATGGCATTTTTATCGTTAAAACCCAGGATCTTTTTTTCTTTGACAATCAGCTTGTCCTCAATTTGAGAAGGTTCGAATAGAGGCATAACCATTAATCTGGAAGAGCTTTCTGCTTCATTTGCCACATGTCCAGCCTGCTTAATATCCATCTTTCCTTTTGTCAAGTACTGTACTTGGCCTCATAGGCACAAGCCTTCAATTTCCCTAGATTATGATGGCATTTTTATCTCCTTGTGGAAATTGGTTCTTCCCTTATTATGATGTGTGTGTGGATGATAACGTTCTATGATCTTTCTTGCAGTGTGATTCAGTTCTGTGCTACAGCTTTGGTTACTATGCGCAAGCAACAGCTGCTCAGGAGATATTTGGCCACACTTTGCAGTCTCTTCGTGGAATCAAGTATCTGTACAAGTAAGTCAGAAACTATCCTTACAGTTGATGAGTCATCTTTAGAAGTACATAGTTTACCTGTTCTGAACATAGTACTTTGTTAATTGGACCTGCATTGAAATCATATTTTACAGGTATAACGGTATTTCAATATGCATTTGTCAGTCTGGCAGTGATCACTCTTTTCTACTATGCAGCATTTGTAAGTTCTATTCACGGATTCAGTTCATTAGATATATTGAAGTTGCCACTGACTTCATTGCGACTCCATTTCTTTCAGGGATGGAAAAAGAGAAAAACAAAGGGCAGGTTCCAGCTTCCAGTTGATCGGGTACTACCGCTGGCCAGATTTCCCAGGGATTGCCAAGCAGCTTGTCTATTTTAGAGTGATGGAAGTTTTGTCGGTTGTACTTATAGGTCTCTACAGATGCGAGGAGAATGGATTGCTTCGTGTAAAATATCCGTTGATGACTCTTGAAGATTATGAACAAGGTGATAGGCCCACCTTGGCGCTGTTGGGAGTGGAAAATTGTCATGTTTCTTCGTCGTGTTGTTTACACTTACCCTCTCCTTTTCATACATTTTGATGTATTATTTTGTAGTTGGCTGACCCAGTTCTGTATTTGAATCTAATGAGAGCAAAGTTTGATCATTTTTATGTTGCAATCAGTGGTCACATTCGTTGAGTTATAAGTAAATCGTCTTGACTTCCGGTGGATTTGTGTTCTGAGGGGAGAACTGATGATTGGCGTGGGATGATGTAGTAATATTCCGTACTTTGCACGGCCCCGAACCAACTTGAGCTAAAATTGATAAATTGACCTGATCCAAGTGGGGATAGACGGTTGAACCCAATTTTAGCTGTGGTTGGAGCCGAATTCAATCAGATCCAAGTGAGGCTAGGAGAATGACTGGATGATAAATTTTGATTCATGGAAAGATTGATGAGACATCGACTTTGAATCTGGCATGTGTAAAATCATGAAATTAAGCATCTGTCAGGCGTCGGGAGGAACGGAAAGCATATGAAGGTAAATCGCAACTGAAACAATAAAAAAAACTCACGAAATCAATCCTAGCTCAGATGGAACCGGCCGTCTCTCACCCTCTTAAAGTAATAGGTGCGGCCGTTCTAAAATTTATATTAAAAAAGTCTAACTTTAATGACAACCGTGGATCTACGCCGACGGTTCCGAGCTTCCGATCCCGCGGATCACCGCATCGGCTTAGCACGTGCGATATCTTGGCGCGCGTTTACCGACTTCTCCACCACCACGTGCCCCTTGCGGGAGCGGTGGCCCGCAAGGACCCGACCCCACAAATGGATAAAATTTCCTGATCTGCCCCTCCCGCCCCGTCTTTTACCCCTCCCTCCTCTATATTAGGAGACCATTTGCCTCCGTCGGGTATCGTACTCCACGAGTCTAAGCTTCGTTTGAACCCTCCTCCCATCTCGTTCTCAGCGATCGCTCTCCTCCTCCTCCTCCTTTGCTATCCCCTCTAGAGGAGCTAAGGAATTGAAAAAGAGGAAAGAGCAACTCAAAGAGGAGGAGATGTTCTACTCCCATCAGCTTCTAGCGAGGAAAGCTCCTCTCGGCCAAATCTGGTGAGCCTTCTCCCATCCCGATCTCGTTTCGTTTTGCTCCATTTCAAAGATATCTTCTACTGATTTGAGTGGAATACCCAGGATGGCGGCGACGATGCACGCTAAGATCAATCGGAGGGGAAGCTCGACCAGCTGGACATCATCAAAATCTGGTGAGCTTACTGCTCTCTTATCGCTTCTCCACATCGTCCGTGATTCCTCCTCCATGGAGATTTCTGTGATCTGAACTATTTTTAATGAAAATTTTGATCGCAGTGAGGAGATCCTGAATCCCTCCGTTCCGATGGCCCTTCGGCTTTCTGGAATCCTCATGGGCAAGCAATCGAACAAGTTCCCCTTTATTTTTTCTATCTTAATTTCGTCTTTCTTTCCTATTAACCTTTTCTTCATATATATTATCTCTTCGTCTCTAACTGTGGTGGCTTTTCTCAGGCGGTGTGGTGATCGTCTACGAGAGGAAGGTTAAGCTTCTCTACGGTTCGTCAGCTGCTCCTTCTCTCTCTCTTCTTGGTCTATCCCGATTTCCGAGATCTCTTCGCGACTTTTTGACGTTTCTTCTATAATCTCTTTTCGATTTGCAGACGACGTCACACGTTTTCTGGTAATTTTGAAAGCTCCAGAGCTTCTCTCTCTTTTCCTGGGCTTTACCTTGTAAACTCAACAGGTGGAGATCAAACGAGGCATGGAAGGTTAAAGCAGTCAGTGATTCCACCGTACTTCCCAAAGGAAAGCCCAGGCCAAGTACCATGTCTTCTTCTCTCCTTTCCTTTCTTTCTCCCCACTTCTTCCCTCATTTCCCTTTTTAAGAAAGAAAACTATACGGTAGTCGTCTTCTCTTTTAATTTTATTGGAAAACAGAAGCGATTAGAATCTTGGGATGGTTAGTAGTGGACTAGCGGTGGCTATAATGAGAAGGTGACATTGCCAGATATGGAGTCTCCGTGGAATTGGGAAGCTAAGGACCGTGTGATCATGATCAAACGTTATTCGCTTGCAGATTCGAAGCCGTTACGCTTCCGGACAACGTCGACATGGAAGTGGAGCAACCCATGCACTTCCGGGACGCGTCCTTCCCCGCCGCGAGATTCCAGCACATGGTAACGAAATCTCTCTTTCTGACAATTTTGCCCCTTGGAAGCGGGAAATCGAGGGCGTAGAAACCGGCAAGGAACATTTTCGGTTCAATTAAATTATTAATTAACCGACCGGCAGTCGTGAAGGGTGCAAAACGTAAATAAGTGAAATATATACCTGTTTCACTTTGGGGGGCAAGCCTGCATCGCGGCGACTAGCTGCCGCTGGGCCCTCCCTACTTGCCAACCATTGTTGCCACGTGGATGGAAGTTCAACAGCCTTTTCTAACAGGAAGTTTCGACCCCACGCGGGCTACAAACTATCGAATCGATCGAAAATGGTACTCTAGTACTATTCACGGTTCGGCGATTTTTGATGCAGAGATTGACGACCTGGATGAATTCTACGTCAACATCGACATCCGAGACGAGGACGACGCTTCCCACCATCACCAAGGTTCGCTTAGCTATTTCATTGGAACCAACGAACTCATAATTAACCTATGGAGGCACTGATGAGCGGCTCTCTCTTACTCCCAGCTGAGCCTGCCAAATATTACCCTGTTTGACGATCTCTGGTCAGACGTCGCCGAGACCGATCTCTACAACCGATTCGAGAGGCAAAGACAAGATATACTTACTTTATGTTTCTTTGAATATTAATTCATCTTTTCTTTAAGCTTGTAATTGCTGTGCTCTAGGTTTGATATAGGAGGAGACGATGATACCCAAACAAATTTCACAACCTCAGGAGCAACCACAAGTCCCGGGCACTCTGGTGCCCTCGCCCCCGCCACGAGATGAGCAGCCACGAGCCCCGGGCACTTCCACCCACTCCCCTCCTCCACGGCAAGAGCCGCGCAGCCACAAGGTTTATCTCCAAAGTTCCTGACGCCTTTTAAATGGAAGTGCATGCAAAGGTTATCAAAACTTAGGTCCATCAGCAAGAGAGAGTGTGCCGACCAGTGGTTGGAATCGTGTGTGTTGGTTTTGGTTAGAAACGTGACCCCAGGCCCGGGCCATTTGCACCATAATTGCTGTGAACTCACTGTTGCGTGACGATAGAAGTTTATCACTAGCATGATTATATTTGTAGAGATAGAGAAGAACCCTCAGACACTGCTGAAATCCTAAAACTCAGCCCCGAATCATAGTTATAAACTTGCAAAAAAGAAGGTTACCAGCTCTTCTCACCGTTACACGTTGAAATCTGCTTGATTTAATTAGTTTAATGTGGAATGGATTTCCAAAGTTAGCTCAACTACTTAATTTGTATATTGGGTCCACCTAAAAGATTTTATGGCTGTATTGGATAAGTAGAACTACCAATTAACTTGCTTAAAAATTACTTAAATAATGGCACTCTCTGATAAATTCTTTTGCAGAAGGTGGAATCATGGACCCTCAGATGGAAGAACGGGAGGAGCAGCGCGCAAAGGTTTGCATAAGTGAAGCCATTATTATAAAACATTGACTATCTAGCATAGACATCCTTGAAGCTAAATATTTGTGGAATTTTAACTGGCTCGAGATGTGCAGAGGCAACAGCCACCAAAAAGGAAGGCACGTAGAAATCTCACCCAAGTGATCATGGACAATGAGCAACTCATGATCCCAGGAAGCATCTACCAGACATGGCTCCATAACTCTTTCCAACATTGTATCAAAAAGAGGAAGAAAATCAAGGTTAATTCGCCATAGAACAAGTAGTTTGCCTGCTATTAAATTGCCCCCTTTTTTTCCGATTCCCTACAGATTATTCGTCCTCACTGAGCATTATTTGCAGTCCTTTAATCCTATACTCTCTACAAAAATAAGCAACCTCATGATGGACTTGCCACCGGTGGCTCTGATTTCTGGTCTAGAAAAGTTTCCAGCTGAGATATATTACCCTGCCCCGCTTCTTGAACTCTGGAGGAAGTGCACCCAGCCAAAGCTTGATAGTACTTCATCTCCAGGTTACCATGTTCTTCGAACCCTTATTTCTATCGCTTAATGGCATTAAAAGTAATTGAGAGGTTAATAAGTATTAAATCTTGTCTTGAAGGAGGAACGCCGCCGCAGGCACAACAGCCACAAAGACAATCATCGCCCCCTGGATTCTATCCTCAGGATGTTCCTCAATTTGTAATTTCTTTTCGTAAAGCCTCTTCTTTTCATGTCTATCTATTACAGTGATCTGCATCTGATAATAAATTCTTGGAAGTGAAGCCTCAAGAGGAATTCCAGAGGGTAATAGGCTCAGACCCACTGGATATCTCAATAGAGAAGCTCAGAGCAAACCTAGAGAACATGGACTTCCAAGGAGTTGATGATGCAGCGTCCAGCGACCATTTTGTCCACTCCAGGAAGCCCTGGTAACTTCCTAAGCTTCCTTGTGGCTGTAGCATATCTATCTCTTGTATGCTTCGGATAATTTCTCTCTCTCTTTTGAGCAATGATAAGAACGTGTTTTTGACTCGTAGGAGGATGGAGTTCTAAATCCATTCCTAGCTCTGGCTCTGGACACGCTTCCATTCCATTTGAACCTGAGATACTACCTGGACGAAGGTCAGTAGATGTTCGAGGAAGTTTTAATGTATTTTTGACTGTCATACAATCATTCAGAAGTAGTTGAGCTCGGCGCCTGTAAAAAATTCAGAGCCTGATTGTATATTGTGGAATCTCAGTCCACAGCTTGCGTACAAATACAAACAAATTAATGCTCAACTAGCTGAAGTATTTCAAGAATCGCCTTGAGTAATTGGCTCTTCTTATATCTTCTGTTATGGCTATTGAAACAGGGCTAAAAGAAGGCAGCACTCGTCATCAAGAACTACTCTGGGGAGCCTTGATCCGGTTGAAGAGGAGCTCCCGCTGCAGCAAGAAGTGAGAGACTCCAAGCTGAGAAGATTGTCCGGGAATGGACCCACCCCTGATTTTGGTACGTGCATTAACTACTGAGATTCAGTGGTTAACTTTCCAGGAAAAAAATAATCATTTTTAACTAAAGCAGCATTAAATCTTGATAAACGCATAAAGGCACCTGGATTCGTATGGGCAGTCCGGTCGGTATCTTGACTACGATATATACGCCTGAACTAATTTCAAATATTCCAGAATTATTGGAGGAAACAGGGCCCACTCAAACCCCACATCCCGTGTCGTCCGGTCCCTCTGGTGACAAGATCACTCAATCAATTCGCACGTAAGTACTTTAATAATGAGAAAGAAAAACTTGCATTTCTGAACCCGTCTGTCTCCATTAACGCGAAATTGGCCGAGCGCCCATGTGTAGGCAACTCAAGCTGCATTTTGACACGCCAGGCGCGGCACAATCTGAATCACTTGACCAGCTTGCTTTTGGGATGAATCGGAAAAGAGCTGCTCAACTCTTCTATCAAACATGCGGTATCTAATTTTCTTCTATGTTTTACAATTAGAAAAAGAAATATCTACGATATCTAGCTCCCGAATATCAAGTCTTACCGAAGAGGAAAGAATGTAAGCATAACTGTGGACTCCTATTCATTTCTCTCTTTTTTTCTTAAAATTTGCCATTATTCTTTCAATGGAAAGGAAACCCGCATTATTGATCCCCATGCTTTTCAAGATTTCTTTAGGGCTCTCATTTTTGTTATTGATCCCGTGTGTCTAAATGTATGGTTAAAAAAACACTACTGCCGTCTATTTTGTAGTTCTGGCGACGTGCGATTTCATCAAGGTCCAACAGGTGGCGCCATATGGCGACATTTTAATATCAAAAGGACCCAAGATGTAAGTTCTTCAAAACAGAGGATGAAGATGACATTCCTGGACGGAGACGAGCTTACCTAGTCCTTCTCACAAAGAGATACCGCTGTTCTCACGTCAGTTCCAGGATTAATTAGTTCTCTCTTTCACAACGCATGATATAGAACATCATGAAGTAAGAAAAGAGGTGAGATCCAAAGTTCTCACCTCTTATAATATGATTTCTGGAAGGAAAATCCATGTTTCTGTGTATTGAAAATAGTTCATAGCTTGGTAGTAAGCTTAGTACAACTTTGCAAATGTAAAGAAATGTTATATAATTAGAACAAAAATATTTCTCCCAACAGTTCTCCAAATGTTCTGTAGCTTCATGCATATCAGTATGTAAATTATGCCTGTCATAATTGGACTCTAGCTAGATTCCATACCGAGTGCAAGAATGATTAGAATGCCCCAGCCGCACGCAAGCTCTGCCATGGTCAAATGCAGAGTCCAGACACGCCATCTTACAAAGTGATACCAGTGGGTAGCCTTCACAATTAACTCAGACATGGTATAAGACTGCTGAGTTGAAGAGAACAGAATATTTAAATCATTTCTGGTCAGCTATGGTCCCTGCTAGTTTAATTATAAAATCGGAAGCGTCAAACAAAATGAACTGTGTGTTATGCACAGGCAGAGATTCTGTAGATGGGAACTGGGGAGTCTTGCAACAGTGCCCCTCATTTCTTGTTTTAATTTATGAAGTGTAAAAAATTTCTTGTTTCTACACTTTTCTTTATTATTAATAATATTTTTTATTGGGCTACAGAATGGGTTAAACCCTCTCCAAATAAGTCAGTCCCTACATCTCTCAACCATGATGAAAGCGGAACCTGATTCCTGCATCCCTGCTACAACCATCAGCAGACTTGCCAGCCTGTAATGCTGATGCTGATGCTGATACAACGAAGGCACCATTGATTTTAAAAAGCTTCAAGAACCCCGGTTATCATCTGCACCTTCATCGAATACTCCAGATGATCCCACATGGAAATCGAGTTGCTTCTGATGCTTTGATCGACGACGCTCATCAAAATACTCCCATCCTTCAACCTGTTGCAGCAGGTTAATAAGAATATTTAGCTGGTGTGATAACTTGGCTCAAACTTAAACCCATCTAAGACTGCAAATAGGTGAGTAGGTTCAAGGTAAATAAATCATGATTCAGTCCCGATTTGGGTCAGAAATGGATCTGGATACCGATCCATTATCTGGACCATAACCTATTGAATTCTTATCTTCCAACAGAAGGGATCATATTTCAGTAGCTTAATCCTAAACACAAACAAATAGGTTAATCTTTCTTAAGTCATGTACATACAATCATGCAAGCTTGAACAAGTAACACAATCCAACCTACATAACCCATTTATTAAACAGATCAAGTCAAATTAAATGTGTTAAACAGGTTAAGAGGGTTGGGTTACATAGGTTTTAAATATGTTTTAAACAGGTTAAATAGGTCTTAAACGGATTAAATGGGTCGGGTTACGACCCAACCCAATTATTAAACATGTCAAAACAGGCTAAACGGGGCAAAAGTCTAAACTTGAACCCAACTCATTTATTAAATAGGTCTCGATGGATTGCCTCATTTATGGCCCAAACCCATTTATGTCAAATCCGAATTTGCTTAAAGCAGATCGTTCATGGGTCGGGTTGATGAGTCAGGTCATAAATTGCCACCCCTACTCAAATACAGTCAAACACAAGTCACTAACCAGTCATATGGTCATCTTGGTCAATTTTGACAAGGCGCAGGTCAACCTGATCTATTTGCAATCTCACTCGGATGGTTGCAACAAGTTAGACGATGAAACTACTAGGCACCAGAAAACAAGTTTGGAAAAAAAAAGGTGTAGGAAGTAAACTAAAATTTGCCGCACCTGCCGGAGAAAATCATTTGTAATTTCTGTGCCATGAAGATCAAGTGTTGACAGTTGAGAACACATCTTGAATAATGTCGACGGTAGAGATTTGAGACCATTGTTCCTTAGATGCAAAGCCTGTGTCATGGACAAAAATATTATTTCAAGCAAGAATATGTTGTGTCAGCCTAGAGCAAATTTAGTCAATGCGGAGCATATCCAACCGCTGCAACAAAGAAAAAACTTTAAACTCGAAGAATAGCCTTAAAATTTCTTACAACAGAACTCCAAATACATGTATTATATGTGATAAAAAAATAGCGGTCCAAAATGGAATAACTAATGTCCTCATACATAACATAAAACACTTCTAAAAATAAGTGATCCAACAAATACAAACTAAATGACTTGGTATTGAACATAATCTTTCATGAATATAAAATGCATCCTGGGCAACACCAAGAACTTCAACTTGATTGAATCCTATTGATTCAGTCTCTAAGAAAATGGTTGATGCAATCATTTCCATCAACAGAAATCTTCATTACCATCAAAACTTTAGAGAAACATCATCTGCTGAAAATAAAAAGTGCATGAGGCTCCCCCATTGCAAGGTCTGAGGAAGGTCAGACCTTGTTTGGTACTCTCTTTTTTTCCTTTTTTATAAACAAAAATATGGAATCTGATGTAGAAAATATATTTGGTTAGTCTGTTTCTATTTTTTTAAACCACTTTTATTATTTTTCGAAAAAGTGGAAGTGAAAAATTTTCACTTCTGCTTGTTGTATAAAAGTGGGATTTCAACCCTCTCCGCCCGACCACTCTTCTTCCACCCGACCTTGCCCTCGCCCTGTCACCCTCGCCTGACCGCATGAGCTCCCTAGGCCTCATCGGCACCTCTCTACCCGATGTCGAGCTATTCCTCATCCCCAGTTGCGTCTGTAGTCCCATCCCCCCTCCTTATCCATTTGCTGCTCCCCTCGGTCGCCTATCTACCCGACTTCAAGCTCTCCCTCTTCCCCAAATGCATCACCGGCCCCATCCCCCTCCCTCTCCCTCATCCCTAGTCATGTTGCCAGCTCTTGTTGTTCTTAAAAAAAAGAGGGAACCAAACATGTTTTCTATTTCTATTTTTTTTTTAAAAAAAAATAACAACGATGCTAAACACAGCCATAACCTTATGTCGTATGTGAAGAAGCTATTTCCATATTTTGAACCTATGATCTCCAAGTTATGATGGAGCAACCTTATTGTTGCACCAAGGTTCACCCTCTATCAGCTGAAAATAAATTGAATGTAAAATAAAAAGTTTCCAATCCATCAAGCAGTAAGCAAGAACTTGTTTTTTCAAACACATGTAAGGGATAGATTTCGTTCTGTTATATATTTTGATGTCTGGTCCAAAATCTTCCAATGATAATTATCCTTCCTAGCTAACTCACAAAACAGACAAGCTAGGAAAAAGGATTTAATGTTTGCAGGTTACAACCATGACTTTCCTTCTTACTACTTTAATGTCACAGCATAATTATGATTACTGAGATATTATTTAATGGGCATATATAACACTTCTAAATCTATTAATCAATATGGATCTTATTACTGACTGTGTTCCCCATAACAAATGCATGTGTTACAGACCAAGCCTGAGCCTGACCTGATTCTTATCTGAGCCTACAGATCCAAGCCAGAACCCATCGAGGGGGCAGGTGATCATAGAATACAAGGTAAAAGGCTTTCAGAACCATGTTATTAGATGGTTGTCAGCATTATTATTAGCTTTAATGCGTTGTACAACAGAATGGCCTACAAGATAACCATAATCAAAGGAGGAAAAAAATCAGACTCAGGTTCCTCTAGCATGTGATGTTTGTTGCACAAATACATGGATACCATCAGATTATAAAAGCTTCAATAACAGATATGCATGCCATCCAGCATATTCTCCAGGAGCAAAACATTATCACATTCATAAATTAAAAATGTGTGAATAATATTTACTTGTATGACATATGACATAGTATAGTCATTCTCTACAAGCATGTAAACCTAATACATATATTTGCTCCTTTAGTTTTTAGATGCTTCCATATGACAATTGAGCAAGCTATAGAACAAACCTTAAGATTACGTAAATTCCCTAGCGTTTCCGGCAGCTCAACCAAAAGATTTAATGACAAATCAATCTGCATCATTAAAGAACCAAGCCAAGCAAATAAATTATCTTCTTTATGAAGTTCCATAGTCTTCTATTATGGATTGCATAAAACAAGAGGATGAAAACCTCAACAAGTGAATGGCAGTTCCCGATAGATGAAGGCAATGAACTTATCCTGCCATCAGAAAACATTAACATGTCAGATAAGAAGGTTTATCAATAGGGAAACCATTGCACCATATAAATCCATTTTCACTCGATGTACACTTAGAAGTATTAAATACAATTCAACTACATAGAAGGGTCCAGTCATAACATGGGATCAAAATATAGTAGCATCCAAATAGATAACAAAAATAATATCGAAAATCTGAGATCCTCCGGCAAATATTCTGATCTCATATCTAATAGATACATCTTAGTCGGACATAAGCATGATGACTATCTTAGTCGGACATAAGCCTGCATCTAGAAAAGCAATTTTGATTGTCTATATAGAAGACTTTCTCCTCCTACCAAGCTGATGATTGCATTCATCTTGATACAGCAACTTGACCAAAAAGTAATAATGCATCCAAATGATCTAACGGAAGCAAAAGATCCTGGGTATATGCATCTTACTAACCCTTAGAGCTATGTTGGCAATCCATATTTGTATTTAGGTAGAGCTCTCTCTCTCTCTCTCTCTCTCGAATAGAATGATCTAAAATGATTTTGAGATGCTCTAATAAGTAGAACATCATGCTTTTGAATTAATAGCAAATTCTCATTTTATAACAAACTCTTCACCTACCAATTTGCTTTTAAATTTAGTTTACAAAACTATCCTAGCATTGGTTCATTATGCATTTTTATTAAAGTTCACGAAGACATGAACTATAGAGAAAGCCACTTCAATTTTATCAAATTATTTAGTAACTGCATCATACCTATGCTGCTGTCTTTTCTCCCTGAAGATTTTATAGCCCCAAACCAATAATAATAATGAAAAGAACATGTGACAATAATTAAGTTGAATATTCAGAGAGTGCTAAGAGTTCAATTGCACGTAAAACAGGAACTTTAAAACACAGTTGCCTCTGTTCTAGTACTACCTATTGTTGCCTGCCTTCAGAATTTGAAGTTGATTCAGAAATCCAATTTCAGCTGGTAGGCTTGTTAGTTTGTTGTTTGCAATATGGAGTTCACAGAGGGAAGTCAATGTGCCAACCACAGAGGGCAAAGTAGTAAAACTGCAAAACAAATAACAAAGAAAAGCAGAATGTCATGTTCTTATAAGCTTGATTAGTAACCATATCTAGATGATCTGAATTTACTGGCTCAGAATTAAGGGCCTGTTTGGAAGCTCAAATGGCCTGTCCCAGGAATTATCCACACATAGCAAACATTGAGGAGTTGTCTGGTGGGGAAGAAGATTTTGCCAATCTGGGAAACTTTAGATTACACAATTCCAAAATGTTATTGGGATGCTGGGGGTCACTTTTTACTTTCTAGAAGAAAACCAGCATCCTGTTTTTTTTCCAGTATTGCACAGTCCAGGGGTTCCCTAAATTGCCTGAGATTCTCCTCTCCTGTAGCTACCCCTTCCCTCACCTTCCACCACATACAGGTTTCATCTGCAGGCAACCTATACAAGCTTCCGAAAACAGGCCCTTAATGTAGGTTTACTGGATAAGGATGGCATCTTAACATATAAGGATTAGCAGTTTGTTGTAACTAGGATTGATCTGGATGTAATAGTCAACAATGACATCCTCTCCCTTGAAGCAGGCAACTAGCCAGTTTTCAAATGAAAATCTTTCTGCTTGTCAGCCATATAGTTATATACTTAATGTGTACTGTATTTCCATTGCCTAATTGTAACTTCCTTAAAAGTCAACTAAGCATATGCTGTATATATCATACTTACTGGTTTTGGCTTAAAGAGAGAACTGTCAAAGACTTCAGAGATGACAGGCCTTCCCAGCTAATACCCTTGTCCAATAAATCATTAGCATTCAGCAACAATTTCTGCACAACATAAACAAGAAGAAGCTCTAAATTAAAGCTTGCTGC
This sequence comes from Phoenix dactylifera, assembly GCF_009389715.1. NCBI lineage: Eukaryota > Viridiplantae > Streptophyta > Magnoliopsida > Arecales > Arecaceae > Phoenix > Phoenix dactylifera. The sequence goes on along the minus strand of NC_052394.1, from coordinate 3,798,843 downwards.
ACTTTGAAGATGTACATAAAACAGAGTATTTCTTCAGATCCTGAGTTTGAAGTAACATTTTGTAGTGAGAATGGTGGTGGTCCAGCTTGTAGTACTTATGGATAAAGAAAATTAGTTAACTGAGATATAACGGCATAAGAAGAAACATTACATTCAATGATGTCAATAAACTGATTTTGTCCGGTATTTCTTGAATAAAGTTGTTGCTGATGTCCAGTACTCTTACATAATGTCCACAAGCCCAAACTTCTTCAGGCACTGTCTGCTAGATCAACAATATATATGTAAAATTCTGAAGCCCACATCATAAAAGTGCAGGATGACAATATTGATGATAAGATGCAAAGGACAACAGATAACCGCAAGAATATTTAAAGTAGTTCTTTCTCCTGCTCAATTAATCACATAAGTGGTGGTCACCCCTGACGAATGTAAGTTATTGAGGTTATAACAGGTTATAGCAACAGAAAGACAAAATATTCTTATTCACTTATTGTGGGCATCTACCACAAAATCACATCGACCTGTTGAACTCAGTCGAATATGTAATTTTCACATGGACATGATTCAAATGCATCAGTCACACATTTTTTAACTAAAAAAGAATTAAATTCAAATCAAAGCACTTTCTAGTCAACTTTCGCTCAGCTTAAACCCTTAAACCAACAAATTTAGAGCTAACAACTGCTAAAAGAGCAGGACTGCACAAAACATCCTCTTCCATATGGTATGGTCAATATCATGGCTTAGAATGTTATCAACTAGAGGTCATGTACAGTTGCATGAAGCAAAATAATACCACAATGACATTATAGCAAAACAAAAGATGAAACCTTATGATAAATTAGTCAGTGTCAACATGATCTGAAATCAGATCATAAGTATGAAATTTAAAGAAATTTTGAAACTACACAACATTACAGTTAGTAAAACATTAAGAAATTGGTAGTAGTAACCATATCAGAACATTTTCCAGCATCAGACTGAGTTAATTGTTTCAAGTTGAGCTTTAAGCAGTCCTACAAGACATAATCCTAGGGAAACAGCAGCATCTGGTGAAGAGCAGACATAGCCTTGCTAAAGAACAAAGTACATCAGCTTCTTAAATATAAAAAGAGGAAGCTGGATTATTTCGAAGTACAAATAAGACGAAAACAAACTCCTCCATTCACTTATTTGTGTCTTTTAGCACATACCTTTAGGTGGCTCCATGACAAGCCTACAACACCGGTTATCTTCCAATGTTCAGAGCGACTTTTGTCAATAATTGTCTTAGCCTTATAAACTTGACTTGGTTTACTATCAAGGATCCTCCTTGTGTTGGTTGATGGAAGAGTGGCGACTTTGGTGATTGGACCATCCTGTTCATGGGCATAGGTTATTTCCTGAGGATACATAATGCATCTGGGGGACAGAGGGTTGCAGTTCAAGGGGCACACAAGTTCAAACACAAATGCATATTGTGAATATTAAATAATTCTAAAATACAATAGAACTGAACATGGTAACATTTCCCAGCTCTATGGAATCACCTTCAAGGATTAAAAGTATGAACAATCTAAATGCATAGAAATATAATGAAGTACGGGAATAGAGCAGAATTCTTCCACCATGAAAAGTGAAGAGTAGCATTAAAGTAACCCAGATAATCTATGAAACTGTTCACAAGATGCCCATCCATAGGTTCACCGATGATTTTACCTTTAGGATACAATAGGTTTGAGCTTCATAATACATCAATTAAACATTCAGTAGCAGTATCTCACATAATGAATTTCTGTTATCATGAAGAACAGAAGAGCAGGAGTCCATTGACTAAAATGTTTAAACAGTGTAGTATCTAGGTAAGAAGAATTTCGGGCTTTAACATATCAATGTCCTAAAAAGCAGTTGCTATGTGCAGGCAATCAAGGGACAGCATAATGTACATGCAGTACGCGGACAACATATGTGGGTGTATGTACAGTTATGTTTTAACTATTTAAAAATGAATATAATATATTAAGTATAATAATCATAGTATTTTTTTATGAATGGATAATAGCAAATATTAATAATAATAACTAACGGTTAGTGCTTATTAGTTAGTATATAACACCAAATAGATATAATTATTACCATAATCAACAATTTAGCAATATTAACACATGTATCAAGCCAACCTGAAATCCATATCAAACCTAATCATCAGCTTGAATCCACTTCACCTACAAGGGCCCACATAAGAGTGGGCTGTATATATAGCTCCAGAATGCTAAATGAGCTTGTATATGCAGTTGTACAATACTAAGCAAGCCACATATGTGGCTATGCAAGCTAAGTTGATCATGTTTTTTGTCCATATTTGGTATGACTGCCTATAGTACTGCATAAAGGCAATGCAGTGTGGGCAAGGGACCATATAGGTGTATGCAGTCCATTGACTGCCTAAATATGTGGCAATATGCACTACATTTTTAAAAACACTATAACATATGATAATATTCAATGATAGTAAAGAAATGTGATGGCATCGCTTAAAGTCGAGGAACAATATATGGAGAGTGGAAGTGTATGGCTAAGTCTTGGCCCTATTTTGTCTGGGGTTGGGATCCACCTTGTAAGTCAAAAGTTTGTTAAGTTACAATACTAGATAACTTCATTAACCTCTATAATATGTTTACAGCAATTAACATAAAACCAAAAGCATCAAAAGTCAATATAATAGAACAGTTGACAGAACTCAGTATTATAAGAAAATACTTGATTAGCCTGGGAACAACTATAAAAGATACTGATCAGTAAAGAAGAAGAAATCTTTCTCATTTTTATGGTTTAATTTCCTTAGATGTTTTTCCAAAGATCAAGGACAAAGACATGTTAATAGCAGAGTTACACAAGAAAAACATAAAATTACCCCTTGGTGTAGACCTTGAGAAGCTATCAACATAACTTTCGAACCATCGATCACTTGTTCTGACTTCAATTTCATTGTATCTGCGAGAACTTTCCCTGTGTTAAAAGTATTTAGAATTATCAGCTTCCACCACTCTCAAAGATTGCACTGCTAGTGCTGCAATTATGTGCATATTCCCAATAAGCTATCACATGATTCTAGATTGCACTTACAACATAAAAAAGAACAATAACAGAAGCCGAGAGCTAGCATAAATTATCAACAAAGTGGCCCATGCAATTTAATGGTAATTAATTGAAGAATATTATTTCATAAGAGGCTTTAAACAACTACAGTAGTGTCAATGTTTGTGGTGTATCAATCTTTTTCTTAATCAATGTCTCTAAAAAATATACAACAACAGTTTAGCACTTTTAGCATAAGATAAACATATGAATAAATGTATAAAGAAACCTTTATCAAACACATATGGATTGGCTTCATCTATGACCCTTGATCATTGATTATGATTTAAGGCCAGATACAAATAAAAACCAGCATATCAACATATATGCTATACGCAATCTCTCTCATTAAAGGCAGAGGCCTAGGTTTAAAAACAGATGTTTCAACTTTGCATGTATATATCAGGAAAGATCTTAGCTTTTCAATATGAATAGCATGGTGAATTTAACACGGGGATGAAAAAAGGCTTTTATAAACCAGTGAGATATCACTAAGGACAGCACAATATGAAGAATGAATGCAGAGGTGGCAAGTGGCTTGGAACAACAAGAGAAGAAAAAGGAGGTTCCATATTGAATATTGATGCCACCAAAAACTTGCTCAAATGGTATCCCCACCTTGCCGCTTGACCAAGGGGTTGGGGTTCAATTCCAGTTGGAGTCGGCCCTCAAGTGATGGGGTTGATATGGGGTAGAAGGTGGGGATTAGCCCCTCCTAATCTTGTTTTCTTAAAAAAAAAATTGTTGAATAATGATTCCATTTTATTTCCATATCCATAATCACTTTTTGTCTTGGTTTATAGGACCACTGACCAGATTGAGTGAACTTCAAATGCAAACACTATGTCAAGATGCTCTAGTCATGATCCAGTCAACCCCAGCATTTGATGGTTTAGATAAGTTAAATCCATTTAAATAGCAGGACCTTCAACTTGGCAAGGAAATAAATTTGAGCCTATGACTACAGATTTCGAGATTCAATCAGAGAATAGCTTTTTCAAGCCTTCTCTCAGGCTTTTTCTTTTTTCTTTTGAGAAGTCTTCAGTGTATTTATATAAGGGTTTAAAAAATGGAAAATAACTTTGAGGTGCAAAGGATGAAAGTGCCACCTACCATTTCTTGAAGAAATAAGGCTTCCAAATTATTCACCTTGGATGGTTGCATTTCCGAACCCTTTTAGAAACAGCTATATGTTAATATCGCTCATTGCCTCTGTTTGATCCCATTCCCCACCATAAAATATTGCCTTCCTCTTTGTCTCCAATCTACGGTGCCAGCGCCCAAATACCAAAAATTTTCGACTTTAGATGCTTCTCCAATACAGATATTCCATAAAAGAATCGTTCTCCTCTGGCACGGGCCCTCTAACCAAATACCCCCCCAAGAACTCACCAAGAATCACATCTTGAATCCTCCATCTAGATGGGCTTCAAGAACTCTAAATCTCATCGAAACATGAGCCCTAAATCTCACGAAATCCAAAGAACTTGTCTATTGTTCGTAGTTTCAGCTGGCTTCCTTCTAGGACAAGATTTTGATCTAGGGCAACGAAAAAAGGTCGAAAGTTCGTGCAGAGAGGGGGGGGGGGGGGGGGGGGGGTGGGAGGGAGAAGGGAACTTAGGGAAGAGTGTGAGTACCTTTGAAGATGAGCTTTTGGCCGCGAGGGATGACGTTGGTGAGAGGTTGGAGGAGGGATTTGAGATCTCTGACGGTGGAGTCGTCGGAGACGGAGAGAGGCAGCGTCCGGCCGCTGAACTTTACGTGAACGGTGATGGTGGTGGGATCGAGAGCTGCATCGCCTCTTACCTCCATTCTCTCTCTCTCTCTCTCTCTCTCTCTCTCTCTCTCTCTCTCTCCCCCCCCCTGGGGACTGGGATCTAACTCTGCGATTGTTGTCCGGCGTCTGGACCCAACTTGCCGACTTTGACAAAGAGGCTCAAGTCAACAAAGCTCGTAACTTACCTAGCTTACTTCCGAGGAAAAGCCGAAGCATGCGAACAAGAAAACCCTAAAAGGGTGAAAATGGGTCAGACAATATCTTAGTGAGAGGTTGGAGGAGAGATTTGAGATCTCTGACAGGGGAGCTGTCGGAGGCGGAGAGAGGAAGCATCCACCTGCTGAACTTTACGTGAACGGTGATGGTGGTGGGATCGAGAGTCGCATTGCCTCTTCTCTCCGATTGTTTTTTGGGGTCCGAAAACAACTTACCGACTTTAATAAGAAGCTCAAGTCAAAACCTATAAATATTGATATCTACAGACTACAGGGAGTCATATATTAAATAGCTTATAAGTTTGCAGAAATTAATTTCTCATTCTCCCACGCTATAACAAAATCTCTATCTTGACCGGCTTACATGCAGATCCGAAATCTGTAAATCAACGTGTCTATTAAAATTGCTTCTTTATTCTTGCCCGGTATCTTGGGTAATCGAAAATATTGAAACCACTTCTTTATTCAAGTGGCCAAAATCTCTTTGTCCGCCAAATCTATTTTTTCTAATTTGGTTCTCCTTCTATATATAAAATATAAACTAAAAATAGTCCTAAGTCTTAGTCTATTAATGCATAAAAAATATTTGTAAAGAAAAATCCTTCTCACTTTATATCATCTTTTTCTTCACAACAAATATTGAAATAATATTCTGCAGCATCTCTTCATCCCTAGCTGCTCTTTTAGTTGTCATAGCTTTAAAACAGACATAAATTTCGATCAAATTTACAATAAAATAGTGAAAATATGGAGACATTTATCTCTTATAATGATAGAAATAAAATTTATGTTTCAAATAAGTCCAGAATGCTTGTTATGCTCTTGGGCGATAAAATGTTTGGAATATTACATCTAGGTGTGGGTTCTTCTAACCTATCAACAAGACACTAGTTTTTTTATCTTTGAGTTTCAATTTTAACCATCCCATTATTACTTCCCTTGTTTTTTTTTTTTTTTTTGCTTGTTCGGATTCATGCCTTCTGCACCCAACATTCTCTAATGTTAATCATATTGTTAAAATATTTACAAAAGAATTAGAAAATAAAAGAGAAAAAGAGAGAAAAGTGATTTTATTTCTCTATTCTGTCATATTCAATACATCTCAAGAGTTATATATGTCCATATATTGACTCCATACAAAAAAAAATAATATAGCATGATATAGGATGACATCAACAATAAAAAAATATTACTGACTGATACAAATTATTATGTGATTCCTAAAATCATTCTAATAAAATAATACTTATAAAAAAAATAATATAGATTGATACAGAATCATGCTAATTAAAAAAAATACTATGAATAATATAGGTTGTTAGATGATTACTAAAATTATGTTAATATATATCAATCCAAAGAAGTAGAAAAAAATATTATGAAAAATATAGATTGTTACCTGATAAAATTATGCGAACACATCTCAATCTAAAGAAGTTAAGCAATAATTTTCCTCTTCCAGCAGTCCCAAAGGGCCAAAACAGTGGCCTAGAGAGCGCATCCACTCCACAGTATACTCCATTAATTACCTTCCTTTTGCTGTTGAAGGAAGCCCTGTAAATCACAAGCATAACAATGGAATGGTGGAAAGGCAGAGCAGGCTGTCTCCAAATCCTTCTTTTAGAAAACATGGAGCAAAGCACCTCCTCCAGTCTTCTCATCTTCCTTGTCTGAGCGGAAAAAAGAAATCCAACAGCCTTCAACCACCCGACCGAAGCCATTTCTCCCCCTTGTCTTTCCCCACTAAATTTAGCCACCGAAGGTTTAAACCAACGCAAAGCTAGTAAGATGTGCTTCCCTACGATATATTTAGAAGCAATCAGGCGAAAGGGCCGAAAGATGTGCCCCGCCCTCTTTTCCTCTCTCGCCGCTCCTCTCTCTCCACCGGCGACCGCCGCCCCGCCTCTGCTTCGCTCTATTTCTTCCCCGCTCGCCGTCTCCCTTTCGCACTGCCGCCCTCGGCCGCTCGATCGATCCCTCTCCCTCCAAGCCTCCATGTGGCTGCCGTGGGGTAGAATCCCTCGCGGCAGAGCCGCCCCCTCCCCGGCCGCCAGGTCTCCCTCCATAACCTCCTCCTTCAAGGATGTCCACAGCCTCCTCAATGAGGGGGCCGCTCCGAGTGCCACCCCCGTGCCAAAGACGGCCGTGGTCTTCCACCGCCTCCGATCGGCGTGCTCCGCCCTCCGCTCGCGGCGGTCCCTACAGGTCTCCCTTTCGGACCCCTGCGGCCTCCGCGCCGGGGAGGAGAAGCGGATCGTGCTTTACTTCACCTCCCTCCGGGTGGTCCGCAAGACCTTCGAGGACTGCCACACCGTTCGATCCATCCTCTGCGGCTTCCGCGTCGCGATCGACGAGCGTGATCTGTCGATGGACATGACGTTCCTCGCGGAGCTGAAGGGGATCCTCGGCCGGCGGCAGCTCAGCCTCCCCCAGGTGTTCATCGGCGGGCGGTACATCGGTGGGGCCGATGAGATCCGGCAGCTCCACGAGATCGGCGAGCTCGAGAAGTACGTGGATGGGGTCCCGCCCGCGACCGCCGGTGCCTGCGAGGGCTGCGGCGGGACCCGATTCATTCTGTGCCAGAATTGCGACGGGAGCCACAAGGTGTATACCGAGAAGGCCGGTTTCCGTTCTTGCACCGCCTGCAATGAGAACGGCCTCGTCCGGTGTCCCAATTGCAGCTTCCCCGCCATCTGATTGAGATTGGAGGCAGGAAAAGCGTGCGCTTGTAAGGGGAAACGAGAAATTGTGGTTTCCGAAAGGTTTTGACTTGCAATTCTCTCATCAAATCCCTACTTCTTCTTCTGCTCCTCAGCACTTTTTTCTTTTTCTTTTTTTGTTTGAAATTTATAACTGGAAGATAAGGACAAATAGAAGATGATGTTTTTCTTTTCTTTCCGTTGGCTTTCTCTAATAAGAGGATTGTATCATCTGTATGTAGCTCCGTACTAAATTTATTCAAGTAGGATGTCTATAGCTTTATCCATAAGCCTCGTTTGACAGTTTTCAAATCAGGTCTTTAAATTAGGGATATTTAAAATTATGCACTTGTTCTGCTCAAGTCCGGGATTTCTATAAAGGGGCTGGGGAGCTAAAATGGGAGCCGGAGAGGCAGGAAGAAACATTCTTACTTGGATAAAAGATGCGGATAAGTTTTGGCCGAGCTCCAAGCAGCCTGGCAGAGCCAAGCTAAGCTAAACCTAAACATAGATCTCGCTTTCAAGCTCATATCGTTCTATGGTCAAAAACCAGTCGTAAACTCTTTTTGCAAGTTCAGTCTTTTCCAAATCAAAATTTCTGTCTGTCTTCATTCTCGTAAGCTCAATCACCAGACAACAAACTTCGTTCTCGAAAGCGCTCAAATCTCCCTGTCCTTCCGTCCCTCCTATTAGCTAGTTGTCCTGTCCGTCGTTTAATCCCTCCCTTCGTTCTTATAGCCCATTACACGTTGCAAGATAGGCTTGTCCTTGGTGCTCTATATCACAGTGAGAGTTTATCACCTATCTAATTTTTTTTATTTTAAATTTGACACTTTTACTATTTAAATTATTCATTTCATTTTGACAAGATGCATGCATTGTAGCTGCTTTTTTCTCTATAAGTTCCCAGTACCGCCAGAAGTTGGATTCTGAGAGAGATATCCATCTTCTCAATATCAACACTGCCACGACGTATAAGGGCAGGTCTGGTGTTTGGTCTCCAAAAATCTTTAATCCTTTCATCTCAGGATGTGTCCTAGATGACTCAGCTGCTGAGAAGCAAGGCGACGCGTTATAATACAAGGCTGGCCGAATCTATTTGCCCTCCCGGCCTTCTCCCTTTCCTCGCTGTCGGGATTCATTTTGGTAATCTTCAAGTTGGCACCAAGGCCTGTCTTCCTCATAATGTCGGGACTCATTGCTGTCGAGATCTCAAGAAGCTTCTCTCGAATGCGCACCGATCTCTTTTTTTTTTTTTTTCGGGTAAAATGATCGCTCACGTTAATTTGGCGTGAGTACAACTAATTAAGTCAAGATATAAAATGTGGCCTAAAGAAGGAAGTACAACATCAGCGCATATCCAAGAGACCTCTCTCATGACCTGCCGATCTCTTTACATCCTCGTAAAACCAATAGAATTTGGCCAGTAGATTAAGTCGGTGCTCATGTAAAGCCAACAGAAATAGGTTGTTTGATTTGATGCCGGCTAACCAGAAAATATTGATCATGGACGCATCTAAATAGGTGGCCTATTAGTTTTACATGCCGACCCATAGTACCATTTTTAGGGCTCGGAAGTCATCTTTATCCTGGTTTCCAATGGCTATTTATTGTTCAAGTTCATGAATGTTACAGCCAAGATAAAAGCCTTCTTAATTTAGAGAAAACCTTCAATGATTATGTATACCAACACTTTTGGAAACAATGTTTTTTTTTTTAAGCAGATAGTTTAGATCCATCAACTTTGAGTACAGCCAGTCATAGGGAAGGTGTAATAGCATAGTCTGTCTATACTATTCTGCCAAAATAATCGCAAAGTAGGACGCCATCTAGTCTTTTACCTTGTTCATCTCCTTATATATAGACGTGTGGAACCTCGAAAGATACACATGTTCTAGAAAGAAACAATATGTCTGAAAGCAATGGATGTCTGTCTATAATTTGACTCTGCCTCAAGATCTAACTCATCATTATCGCTAAATCACCTTCTAGGAGAATATAGTTTGCCCCTAAAATCAACCTTGCATATACGAGACCTTCCCATGCTTCTTCTAATTCTATCTTCGGAACTGTGATGTCACATAGCTGTTTACCACCTGCAGCCAACAAATTAGAGTGTGGTCCTCTAATTATAAATGCTGCACCGCTATGAATACCTCCATCAATCACACTACTATCAAAATTAACCTCGCAAGATATTCAAACAACCCGAGAAGCAGCTACTGTTGAAGAAGTGTTTCAGGTGTCCTTAGCTATCAAGGATTGTTCGCTGTTGTGCGACTCAATAACTTCCATAGCTTGTGTAAGAGCCCTTTCTGATACAAATCTTGAAGATAAGTTATGATCTTCAAATATGCAGTTGTCATGGAAAAGCCAAATGTTATATACAATATAAACCACCCTGATACATAGTAGCCTTCCATTAGCTCTGCTTCTATTATCCTTCCAAAGCTCGAGAAAGGATTCAACAGGGGATGGATGCATATAGAGATCTGTAAGAATACTGAAATATTCCAAACCGCCTATGCTTTTGAGCACTGAAAGAAAAAGAAAAAAGACATGAGCCGCTGTTTCCTCCTCAGGCCCCTTCTACGCAGTATGCCTCGATATAGAATCCGATCCCACACCAGTTTCCACAAAAATAGAGACACTCAGGGATGCAACCCGCATTTCTTCGGATCTTTTGTTCCATCTCCATACTTTCAACCCTGGTTAATCTTTTGCCGGACATCTCCACGTACCTTCCTAATTATTCACGCCCAATGCTCCTTCGATGGCATTCTTTAATTGAGGCTTGATTCTCTAGCTAAATCGAATGGAAGACTTGTGCTGATTAATCTTTTATCCTGAAGCCTGGCAATAATCTTCCATTATCCTCCTGAATGCCACTGCATTAGAAATAGACGCTTTGGTTTTAAGATGTGCAGGTTACCTCTTATTCTGGTTCAAAGAATTTTTGGGGAGATAACTTGTGAATACCACAAGCTTTTTTTTTGCTTTCTATTCTTTCTTTCTTTTTTTGTTTTTTGCGCTACAGCGGATAGCTCATGTAATTTTAGTATGATACATCCAAAAAAAATCAAAAAACAATACATCGCGGAGTGCTCTAAGCAGCTCTCTTTTTTTCGACTCACGGGCAAGATCTTATTTATAGCAATCGATAATAGAGTGATTACTAGAGCCCCAATACATGCGATGCACACGTATTTCCTTCTAACACACTTACAAGGACTCAAGGAGGCCACCGCATCTAATTTGGCTCTCTCATTTTACATAGAGTAGAAGAGCGGATCATTCGTAGTTACCTTTTTAGATTACCTTTTGTTCACAAACTGGAGAACTTGAAGGCTGAATCCGTTGCACGATTTATAACAGCATATTGGATTTCAATGAGCTATACTTTATGTATTGGCCCAAAGGGGGTAGCAGGCTAGTGTCGCATGTAAATTCTATAGAAGCTTTATAAGTGCATGCGAGCAACTAGGATTTGCAACCATTGAGATTTTTCTCCGAAGGAAAAAAATAATATATATCATCATTATTATCGCTATTAATGAACCTATTAATAAATACGTTATCCGTTGATGAACCTGTTATAACTTGCTTAACATGTTTAATAAATATATTACCTGCTTAACCTATTAACCTATATAATCTATATAACCTGTTAACATATTAACCTGTTAATTTGTTTAATAAGCAAATAATCTGCTCAACCTATTTAACTCGCCCCGACTTAAGAAGATTAAATAGGTTAAAATGTATCGATCTATTTATGATCTGAATCTATTTAATTCAAATCTAAATCTATTTATTGTAGGTCGAATATGAATCAGATTGATAGATTAGATCATATTTTGCCGGCCTCGGTCGATCCATTGACATCTATATAGCGTACATTTCCCTGACATGCACCTTAGGGCTCGTTTGGTTCGCGGGAAGCATTTTTCCTCCTAGGAATATGATTCCTGCAAAGAAGATTCTTAGGAAGAGAATGTCTGGAAATGTACTTTTGGCATGTTTGGTTAAACATGTAAAAGTGACATATTTACAGAGTGCTTATGTTTGGTTGATCATCTACTTTCTTAGGAAAGTTATATGTAATTCCTATTATACCCGTAATATAAATTAGGTTGTTAATGCCTCTTTAATGCCCGAGGGCCTTTTTGGAAAAAAATAAAGATGGAGTAATTTCCGTCTCATGGGAAAGTAACTTCCTATGTTTCTAATGGGAAAGATTTTTCCATAAAATGTGCAAATTATATTCCTATGAGAATACAACTTTTCCATCTCTCTTTATTGAAAACTCCAACCAAACAAGAAGCATTTCATTACTTTTCCATTGACCATACTTTCCTCCTTCTTTTCCCGTGAACCAAACGAGCCCTCAAAGGTAAGAGGTCCGAGTCACACTTATACTTTATAAAATGGTGCATGGTGTTCCAGATTGAGCAGCTGATTCAAACGAAGTTATTTTTACCCCCATGAAGCGGGGGAATAGGTTGGGAAAATACAGGTGAAGTATCAAACAGTTGAGGGTGAAAATATCAAACTTACGTTTATTTTTTGACGGGTTCTCTAAGCCACGTGCATCCCACGCGATATTGCTTTCGCCAACAACTCCAAATGCTTGAGGACGAGGACACCCCAAAATCCAGAAGTGGCTTTAATTAAATAGCCAACGGGGCGTCGCTTTATCAGAAAGGAACCAAAGGTAGTGGTGGAAGACTGGTCTTTCTCATCTTTTGGATCTTAGCTTTTAGCTTCCAAGACCCACATCTAATTCCTTGCGTAGACTTGTCAACGCCATTAAAAAAATAAACAGGAAAAAAAAATGGAGGCATTTTGATTTTGCCCTGTGAGTTTGTAGAACATGAATAATTCTCTTTTGCAAGAAGAACATATCTAATTCTCATGCTTACCATTTAGGTGTTGGTGTTACTCAAACAATATTTTGAGGGGAATTGATCATTTCTTTTGTAAGTGAGAGGATGTTTGAATCGACCTTTTAATTTCACCTACTCTCAACAACTACTCGGTTATGCACCAAGTATCCTACATTACTTCATTTTGGATACCTCGTACATAATAAATGAGACTGTATAATACCCAACATGCTGTAATTATCATGACTAAATCTATGATCACATTTAAATTTGTTCCATCTTTGAAAGAGGAAAACATAGAAATCTAACCTTGTATTTTTCAGTGCTTGCACTTGGCAAATGTCCTAGTGAAAAAAAAAAAAATGGGTTTAGTTAGTACAACTGTTGATAAATTTCTAGACAAATAAAATCTTTGGAATTGGGATAGATTAAACGCAATAACATTTTGGTGAGAATGATTTTGTGCATGCAATTGTTGCTTATAAGATGGAACCTAACATTTATCGGATGAAGAGATCAAAAGGTAAGCTCAATGCCAAGAAAAAGACGTTGCGTTTGTAACAAGTCTCTCTATTTAGTATATTTAAATTGAAACATAACCACCATCTATCATTTTTAATATACTTGTATGACTTATCACTACTATGATATAGGAGAAAGAATATAATAGGAAACGACCTTCATGAAATCATAGGTAACAATCTTATTATAAATGAGAAAAAAAAATGTGGAATTCTATAAATAGTATGATCTCGTTCAAAGAGAATATACAAAAGCAACCTACTCTATTTTCACATTTTTATCCATACCTTTTATAAATTTATTTATTTTCAATCTTTTATTTTTTTTGAACCAAACCAAAGTTGACCTAGACTCAAGTATGAACCCTGCCTTTTAGGTTTGTATCCTATTGTAGACCAATTAGATAAAATATTAGAAATCTGAAACTGAACCGATCTCCAATAAATCCAATCAATTCTATACTAGCTTGTGCATAATATATATTTTTTAAAAAAATCAGAATGGGTCTTAAACCAACCAACCATCAACCTAACCAAAGAATTTAAAAACATTAAGGCTAGTTAGAACAAGCCCTAGTTGACGTAGTAGATATCCAAAAGATTACGTTGTTGATAACATATTTGAATTCTATTTCTATTCTCACTAGGATTCCATATGATGCAATATAATTTCTTACTCCAAATGTCACCTAGGAGCAATGTCACAAAAATTTCACACACGATTGACGGCAAGAGAGGTGCGCTTTGAGAGACGGGATTGCCATTCCTTATTCTTATAGTTTTTTTTTTTTTTTTTGATAAGATTGGATAAATCATAGTAACCATGTCTCCATTGGATCATGTCTCCACGATTGTCCGGCCGTACAGCTGGAAATACGCGCTAACCCATTCGCCCACGGCCGGGCCAAGATCTCCGACATATTTAAAATATTTTACAAACCATCGGTCAAAACTCGACAGAGAACAACGGAATCGAAGGAAACGGCACGGCCCACCTCCCACCTCTTTGCGAGAGCGAAGGAAAGCGAGTCTGGCCGAATCCGGAGCGGTACGAGGATTGGATTTGGATAGAGACGATTTTAATTCCCGCGGAAAGAATCGTACAATAAAGAATGCAATGATGGCATGGACTTGGCGTTGAATGCTTCACATCACCTCCACCACCGCTTCCTCCCCTCCCGTTTCCGCGTCCCCCGGCCCCCCTCACCTTCGCGGAAACTCCGATTTTTACTTCTCTTCTGCTCCTAAGTTCTTATACCCAATTTTTTCCTGAAAAATTTATGTACTTTAATTCGATTCTGATACTAAAATCCGGAGAAGAAATCGAAGGTGGAGAGGTGGAGAAGACTTGGAATGATGTCGTTGCTGCTGCTGGTGTTGTTGGTGTGGTCAAAACTCGATTTTTGCGCTTCTCTTAACGATGAAGGTAGGGTTTCTTTGCAGTTTGATGTTTGTTTGATGGGATGGGATTGAGTATAGTGTTTAATCTTGGTTTTTTTTTTTTTTTGGATTTGTTTCTTTGTTTCGATTTCAGGGAAGGCGCTGTTGAGGTTTAGAGAGAGGGTGGAGTTGGATCCATATGGAGCTCTGGCGAACTGGAATGAAGAAGGCGGGGACGATCCATGCTTTTGGTTTGGGACTCAGTGTTCCGGTGGAAGACTCGCGGCTCTGTGAGTAATGGAGTTTCTTGAAAAATTACCTGTTTTCTTTGTTTCGATGTATGGACTTCTTGTTTTCCTTTGTGTTTAATTGATTCTAGAAGGGTTCTGGATGGAAATGTTGATGCTTTTTAGCTCCAAGTAACGATATTTTTGTACATCAGGTAGCGGAGGCCTGAGGGGTGTTGGGAGCATTTCTTTTTCTAGGATAGTTGTTTGTTAGCACAGCTGAAATTTTCTTGAAAAGCCCTAACCCCATGTAAAAACCATATTGCAGGGCCTCCTTAGATCATCCTTCCATATTATTCTGTCATTCTTGATTCTTGGCTATCTAACTCTGCTGCCTATGAGTCTTAATGGCATGTGGCTTTCTATAACTAGAAAGCATTTGTCTTCATCATATTATAACATATAATTAGATATGTCCTTGGAAATCTATCTGTCTTTTCATCTAATGCTTGAGGATCTTAAAATGGACAAACTGGGATGCCTCATGGCTATCTATTTTGATAGGATTTGCAGTTTTTGCTTCCATTAGAACACCGTCAGAAAACATTCTGTCATGTTGTAATAAAATATGCTCCATGGATGCGCCTGAGTATTATTAATCGATTACATCGAGGATAAGTATAAAAAGAGGGAAAATGTTCAGAAAAGAAAAGAACCACCATCTTCCATTAGTTTTTGTCAGAACTGATGTAGCCCAGCTCCATATCCTAGCTTTATAACCTTTCAAGACCTTAATCGTGTATAACGGACGCTAACAACTATTAGTTGACAGCTGCGAGAAAAATAAGAAAAAGGAGGATTTTGATTAGCTGGTTAAGAGGGAGAGAAAGGTCAGTGGAAGGTTGCAGCCAGCCCCTCCCCTTTTTTTTCTTTCTCATTCCTTCATTTTCTTTCTTTTCTTTTCTCTTTATGTTTCTCTCTTTCTTTTCTTGCTCTCTCTTTTTTCTCTATTATAGGGAACCCAATGCAGGCTATTTAGGTCCAAAAAAATATGTTTATTGTTATTTATGTTTATCATATCCTGCATTATTTTACGCAATAATTCATTTTCTGGAATCATCCCTAGAGGGTTAACAGAATTGCAAAATCTGCAATGGGACACAATAATCTCAGTGGACCAGTTCCATTTGATCTTAGCAGTAGTTTGTCCATGAAAATCCTGTAAGTTATGATATAACTATTGATTTTTTTTATATTCTTGGTAGTCATAAATTAATTGATTTCATTGTTCACAGTATACTCAGAAGCAACAGGTTTATAGGTAGCACACCAATGAAATCCCTTGAGCACAATATTCTCCCTGAGCTTCAAATGGATGATAACCCGTTATCCTCAAACAGGGGATCTGTTACAAGGTTATATATTTATATAAAAAAATCCATGAATTGATATATATTTTTAAAGCCTTCAATCATCTCTGATTTATGTGATGTGGAGTTAGTAGGATTGTGTTGTCAACATTGCTGTTGGTATGAACTGTCTATTACTTGAAAACTTCCTTGGCTCATGTTATTATGTCCTTTGGTTTGCGGAATGTGCAACTCACCTATATTTTCTAACAGACCAGTAAGGACCCCATACAAAGAAATTCAAACCATTGAAGGCCCATGACCAATCATTCTAGAGTAGCTTATCGTCGTTTGACTCTGAATGTTCAAAGATGGTGTTGGAATTATCAATTGATTCATTGGTTGAGGTTGTCCAATTGAAGTGGATTTGGCATTGGCATGTTCATGATGCGGTTCTTTTGGCCATTGTTATTTGATAATACTGTGGCGAAGTGTCCATAGCATTTTCTGGAACTTTGGAGGTCTTATTTCTCTGAGTAAACTTTAATAGTAAAGTGAAGCACTTTAAATAGTAAGAGTACCAGCATAACACACTATTTATTATTCAATCACATAGATAAATTTAGCGACTCCATAATTTTTATAAAACTTAAGTACAATTAATTACAACATGAAAGTCTAAGATTATAATGTTTTGTAAAACCTGTAAAATTAGAACCATTACTCTTTGATGGAGCCTGTCTCCCATTGATGGCTCTGGTAGATAATAGGCTCGGCAAGATGGTCTTTTATGTCTGTCAGGACTATAGGAGATTAAATTTTAACTCCTCTTCATGAGCAGTTGACATGATAAGTACTTCTTGAGGGGTTCTAAGACATGAATGTTTGAACATTCAAGTTTTATACTGTTATGCTGATGCTTCTCTGGGCTTTTTCCTGATCCCTCTTTATGAGTATTAAGTTCCCATAGGTATTCTTGTTCTGTATAGTTGCTGTCAGCATATGATCCAATTGCTGCATTGATATGGAAAGATTCAAGGAAAATGTAACTTGCTTGCATGTCATTTCTTAGTGAAATGTAATTTCTATTGCTTTATAAGAAATGAATGATGGAAGACTTTCTCTGACTTCACATACTTTTCCCTGCTGACCTTCTCCAACGTTGGTATCACCTGGAGCAGGAATGTTCAGAATGCTGCTATACGGAAACTTCTGCAGATTGGCGGCAAAGACAAAGGCAAAGACAAACAGCATAAAAATGGAGAAAATCAGCCAAAAGTTTTCAATTCACCAGCACCAGCACCAGCAAATGGAGGTGGTCAACATAAAAATGGAAAGAGTCGGGCAAAAGATCTTGCATCACCAGCATCAGCACCATCTCCTATGTCTTCAGAGGAACAGTTGTCACCATCTGTGTCACCTTTCTTCCCCCCATCCCAACCACCAGGAATTTCACCATCACCAATGACAACAGCCCCATCATTCTCCTTTCCACCATCTCCATTCAGTCAAGTTCCAACACCTGCACCCTCACCTTCTCCAACGATTGAGCCACCATCCCCAATACCAGAGCGTCATCCCAACTTTGATGCTGCACCACCTTCTAGTTCTGTGCCAAATCCCTCTCCCTCTGTGGGTCCTTCACCATCAGCTGCAGTAGATACTCCAGTAAAGCATGCAACTTCCTGGGCCATCTATATGTCAATTGTAGGTGCAGTTTCCTTTCTCCTTGCAATATCTGCAGTATACTTTCTTTGCTGCCGAGACAACAAGGTTGTCACTGTCAAACCTTGGGCAACAGGCTTAAGTGGGCAATTGCAGAAAGCATTTGTGACAGGTGTGTTCCCTTCAGACCATTCATCTGATATTATTTTATTTTTGCTTGCAATTTTATTGATCTACAATATTGGTTTTGCATTGCAGGTGTACCTGTACTCAAACGAGCAGAATTGGAAGCAGCTTGTGAAGACTTCAGTAATATTATTGGCTCTTTGTCAGATTGCATGTTATACAAGGGAACATTGTCGAGTGGAGTTGAAATAGCAGTTGTATCTAGCGCAATTACTTGTGCAAAGGACTGGTCAAAACAATCAGAGTCCCAATTCAGGAAGAAGGTAAACCTTTCACTATCTACTTTTTTTTCCTTGCACAAACTTTTTAAACTCAGCATATGTTCCTTAAACACTGGGAGTTGGTTGTGGTTTCAGATCATGATGTTGTCGAAAGTAAATAACAAGAATTTCATCAACTTGCTTGGCTATTGTGAGGAAGTAGAGCCTTTCACCAGGATGATGGTGTTTGAGTATGCACCGAATGGGACACTTTTCGAGCATCTGCATGGTAAGTATTTTGCTTAACCATAACTAATGGCGAATAAAAAGTGTAGTTCAATTTTTTATTTTTAAAAACTTTGTTTAGGTAATTTTCAAAATTGGTTTTAGGGTCCTATTTTAAGTGAAATGGTAGAAAAGAGTCTTATATTAGGCATATTTTAGGTTGGACAACTCATGAAATCATTAAGAGTTTGATTTTTAGTTGTTTTAGATATCTTTCTAAATAGGGTTATGTGCTATTCAATTTTTCTAGAAAATATTTTGGTGATTAATTACTTGTCTATCAAAAATCCTATTTTGCTTTGGAAAATAAGTAATGTGAAGTCTATAAGAGGTTCTATTAGGTTTGAATGAAAAAGCATATCTTTTGGTCAGGTCTGGCCTTATCTTTTCTCTATCCCCATACTATCCTCCTTTTCTTTCTTCTTCTTCTTCTTCTGTTATTACTTCACTTTTATTCCCTACTTTCTACTATTCTCTCTTATTTCTATTGCTATTCTTTTTCTTCACTGAATAGTTTGCACTGCAGATTGTATTTCTGCAGGATATTAAATCAGATTTGTGCTGGAATTAGCTTTAAACTGTTTTAGCCTCTTGTTATCCTGCATCAATAACCTACTAGAATGCAACATGATAAGTTTATATTTTTGCCATTGTTTTAATACTTCTCTGCTACCTGAATAGCATTACATCCATGAAACTATCTGGATTTAAACATCACACAGGGTCATTCTAGCACTACCCATGATTTCAACATATGATGCATTTCGAGACTGCATCACCAGTTTATTTACACAGAAAATTCATCAGGGATACTTTCCTGCTGTATTTCATGCTAACCTTGTCTTCGACAATGAACATGGTAATTGAAAATTATTTACCATTTGTTTTGAAAGTTCACTATCTAATTGAGATGTGCAACTGCAATAGTGTCTAGTATAAAATACAAAACATGGATATTCTAACAAGGCACAAATGATAACTGTATCTAACGAACCTAAAGCTTAGGTAATTGGTATAGTGACATGAAAAATGTAATGACAATGCTTTCTTGCTGGCCTCTTCTGCTGTGATGAATCTGATCACCGAGATAGCAAAGCAATTCATTATGGTAAAGCAATCTGTTCTATATAGGCATGTGTGTTGAATGCTTTGCCGGTATTACGATAGCTGCAATGGAAATGATTTCTCACCTCAATGTCCTGTCTCATTAGGCACATATGAAGGCATCCAAAACTCCAATTACTGAATCTTAAATACTTGCAGACCTTCAGTTTGATCTACAGAACCCCTTTTTTTCCCCAGTTATTTGGAGGCCTTGACTGATGTTATATCTTGGTGGCCTTTGCAGTTAGAGAAGCAGAGCACTTGGACTGGGCTATGCGGCTAAGGATAGCCATGGGAATAGCATATTGTCTAGAGCACATGCATCAGCTTAACCCCCCTTTCATTCTCAGAAATTTGGACTCAACTACCATCTATCTTACTGATGATTATGCTGCTAAGATCTCAGATCTTGGATTTTGGAATGAAGCAAAGGGAACCGCGTCAGTGCCTGGAAACTCAGGTACCTTGGCTCCAATGTCGGACGTAGAGAGCATTGTGTACAGGTTTGGTATAATACTGTTGGAGATATTATCCGGCAGGCTTCCATTTTCTGAGGATGGCCCGCTTGAGCGCTGGGCTTCATGTTATTCAAATGGGGAGAAGCCTCTTAAAGATATGATGGATCCGAGTCTTGTATCCTTTCACGAAGAAAGTGTCAGCGCACTGTGCGAGGTGATACGGTCCTGCACCAATCTGGATCCAAGTGAGCGACCGACAATGGCAGAAGTGGCTAGCCGATTGAGAGACATCACGGGGATCCTGCCAGATGGAGCGACTCCAAAAGTGTCTCCATTGTGGTGGGCTGAGCTTGAGATTATTACTTCAGAGGCTACCTGAAGATGAAACAATTAACCTCGTTTATGAGTAGAAATTCTTTTGTTTTTTCGGTTGAGAACTCTGTGTTCGCTGTCTGTATGCATAAGCATGGAGATAAATGTACAGGCTAGGAACAGGGAGAGCTGGCTGTGGTTTTATTATAGTGTGCTGACTGTGTAGAGATGGGGTTTGTTCATGTCTGTGGAGAATGCCATCCATCGAGCATGGATATTGCTTGTGGAATGAATAAAAGAGAGCAATCTAGGCTTGCTTCTCTTTTGCCTTTCCAGGTGACGGTTTTCTTGTTGGAATTATCATTCATGGTGATTCTTGATCATGAAATAGTTGTGCAAAAGAATGATCCTTATTCCTATGTTGCAAAAATGATTTCTTTTTCTTTTTTAAAGTGGATTAAAAGAGAGGGTGGGCTTGGTGCAATATTAACAACGCTATACTGTGACTAGGGTGTTGTAGGTTGGAAATACAGTAGTCTCTCTATACACAGGGATAAGTCTCCATACATCTGACCCTCTCCATATATCCTGCATTGGTCATGCACTGGAACATATATATATATATATATATATATATATATATATATAGAGGATTAGAAGTGTATTCTTTTCTTAAATGAAATCATTACCGCTATTGGCTTGTTCTCCAGGCTTTCTGTGTGATGGTTTCACTGTCATTGTAGCTGCACTTCACATGATCGCTTCTTCCACAATCAAGAAACTAACAAAATTACCCAACTCTAAAAAAAAGAAAACCTTTTCTCTTTAAAATACCATTAAACTTCCTAATGTCAACCACTATCGCTATCAGCCTTTCTTAGAAGTTACAGCCCAAGTTGTACTCCACGCTTAAATAGTTTTTTTGTGAAACTCGTCTTCTCCATCGATGTGTACTCCCGGGATCCACAATGCAATTGCCTTCTGTGGTAATCCACATTCAGTTCACAACAATTCTTGGGTAAAGCCTGGCAATACATGAAAACCTGCTAATAAGTGGTGAGTGGTCTTCTATTACCTTCAATGAAATTTCCATATGCTTCAAACTGCTTTGTCCTTTTTCCCACGGCCTTTTTGATTACTCGTTTCACTATAGTATGAGAGATCGAAATATAAGCTGTTTTAAGAGCTTATTCCACATTCACTTTCCCTTATTTATCAAATCTTTCAATTCCTGAGATGTTTTTTATTTTCCCCCTCCTCTTCAATTGTTACGGGGGCTTTATCCGAGGATCAGACTTAGAAACCTCAAATCTTTTAGCCACCCCTTTCCAAGAAAATGTTTCTCTAGAATATGACCATGAGTTGCGTATAAAATATATAAGATATCCCCATGCAATTGGATTTTATTCTGTGATCAAGATAATATTTTTAAAACTTGCTCATATATGAGAAGGAAACAGGTCTTCACGTAGGCCAATAACTCCTCCTCTGAGTGTTCCTCACGTCCATTCCAATCCATTCCACTGAATCGTCTGCACGTCCATATGCATATGGTATTTTAGTTCGGGTGCTCTTCACAACCACTCTAGCTTAGCAAATCTCTCCACTAAGACAGCGCCACCATTATGTCTTCAATCCCATAACTCCAGACCCAGATAATATACTTGTCCTAATGGAGGACCAGTTTTTTCTACAACTCGGGAGGAACAACTGAACTAAAAGTCGTGTACATAAACCCCCTCCAATCCAACGGCTTTCTCCAATCCAAGCAAGCGTTCAACCCAACCTATCAGATATTTCTTGATACACAAGAGGATGGCAACTCGCTACCTCCCTCTCCTCCTCCTCCTCCTCCTCCTCCCTGCCTCACTGTTTTCTTTTGCTGTTGGAATCCCATATCAAGCACCCGAGAAGACTGAGGAGAAGGTGGTGGTGATGGAAGGCATAGTCTACTGCCAGAACTGCACCCATGTTGGCTCTTGGTCATTGGCCGGTGCGAAGCCCCTGCCATCAGCCAAGGTGAGCATTTCATGCAAGGATCACAAGAACAGGGTCTCGTTCTACAAAGCAGTCCAGGCCAATGGGGAGGGATTCTTCTACGCACCGCTTGCCGGCTTGAAGGACTACCATGTGAAACGCCCGACCGACGCGTGCTTGGTGCGCCTGCTCTCCTCCCCCGATGCTCGTTGTAATGTGCTCACCAATGTCAACTATGGGATTGAGGGAGCCCGACTTCAGGGCAAGAACAAGAGAATCACGACAGGGGGCTACAATGCCGAGATTTACGCTGCCGGGCCATTGGCTTTCCGGCCAGCCCATTGCCCTCCAAGGACTCTATATTGAGTAGTGCGGTGTCTCCTGACTCAGTAGTGAGGACCTGACTGCGCTGTGTTATTGGCTTTCCTTGCTCGTTGTTTGTGCACTTGTGTTTTCCTCCTGTGTTATTTGTTTTGCTTGTGATCTTTGTCTCGGGGAGCCCCGAGTTGGAGCTTTCTCCGTGTTTCTCCGTAAGACAGGATATACTGTAATAGATCGCGGTCAGTTTCCTGTAGCTTTCCCGTGTTTCTCCAAACTAGTTCTTCTAATCGTGAGTTCTGTTCACCGAGCGGCTCAATGGATTTGGAGCATATAGCGAACCCACTAATAATAATAATAAATACATTTAAAAATTATTTGAAGGCCTCAATGAATTGATAGCTAAGGATTTTTTGGGGGCCTCGATGTATTTATAATTAAAAGTCTTTAGGTCGGAGCCTTAGGCAACTGTCTTAGTCACCTAAGGATTGAGCTGGCCCTGACGTTAAGTCATCATCACCCTTAGAGCAGTCAAAAAGTTGATGATTGATTCATGCTTCCGGACCATTGGCTTTCCAGCCACCAAATAGTGCTTTGATAGCAACGCGGAGCAGCTGCCTGCACTGCGAGATTTCTGTTTAGAACTATGTTATGTGCACGCCTGTGTTTGTGATTTCAGGAGCCTCATACCTTTTCCAGTGATGTTATCCTTGTTGTGGAATGAAATCCAATATTTCAAGCCTCCCTTTCCTCTTGTTTAAGTTCCCAGGTGGATGATGTAAATTCTGGCTGGAGCACCGTATTCTGAAATTTTTTAGCACCAACTTTCAAAAAAAAATTCACAATCCTTCATTCCTTGAAAAATTTAACGTAGAAAAGAGCGGATCGGATTGTTCATTAGATTTTATAAAATTTGACTCACAGCAGAAAAATTCCTCCTAGATCCTGCAATGTCGCATGTACAATACACCATCAATTTCAACTTCATCGTCACGTTTCTTTTGGATTGTCAATGACAGGAACATCTCTAGGACCCACCTTACACTACCATAGAGCACCGCACCATCAAGTCTCCAACAGCTGGTCTTGCTGGTGTAGGTTTCCAAATAATTGTACTGGCCTTTCTAATTCAAGTCTCCAACTGAACGGCTGAGCATTGGACTTGGGCCTTAACTGAAAAATTGCAAGATTAACCAAAACAAAAAACAAATATTCAATCATAAGATCTAGATGCAAATTTGCAAGGCACAGGCACTCCTTGCTTCACTTTCAGTAAGAATCCAGGTATTCCCTGTAAGCTGCATGCCGTCAAGGTAACTGAGAGCTGTCATAGAAGAACAAAATAAAAATTTATTCTAACAAATGGTACCCAGTTTGTAACCAATGGATCGGACAGTTACAACATTCCAAATGACCACTCACCACAAAGCAGTGGATGCAATAGTCAACAACGTTCAAGAACCACATCCATCACTATAACCCCCTTAAAAGTGGCAAAACTCTGCTACTCCAAGGTCCCAAAAACCTGAAACAGGTATTAAAACAGAACACCTAGTATACACTGCTAAAGCGCTTGAGACTTCTTTTTTTTGCGATCTGAAATACTATTGTATTGAGTATAACCAGGAAAAGGACCCGCATGCTACCGCAAAACAGGCTCCACCTCAGGAAACCAACACTCGTCCAATCATCCCTTGAGTCCAAGTTGCAGTCTCCTTCAACTGGTCATCATCAGACTGAAGACACTCCCCCAAGAAATCAATGTGGAATGTGCAGCCTTTGAACAAGACCTTCGTGTTTGGACCAAGCGTGTCAGCAAGATCACCCATCGCAGCAACTGCAGCTTTAGTTACTCCATCATCCCTGCAACAAAGTCAAAATGATGATACTGTTGCATATTATAGAAATCAAACATCTGAAACAAAACTGTTTTAGCACAGCATACCTGCTCTTGTCCCTGAAGACTGCTTCGGTGAACTGCAACAAATGGCTTGCATAAGGTATCATCAGCTCAGCCTTGGCATTTTTGAATCCCTGAAGTATACCAGAGTAGGCCTCCAAAATGCCTCGTCTAAGCTGGTTTCCATAATCCAGCATATCCTCATCACTAGCATCCAGATGTGCGCAGAGCTCAGCAGCTCCTTGAAGCATCGGCAGTGCATAGGGAACATATTTCTCAAAATGCTCGCTGATTGCAAGGGCAACATCGCCAAAGCATGAGAATATAGGAGGTTTGACAGACCGATGGAGCATGGAATTAGAGAGGTCCTTAAGAAGTTGACTCATGATACCGTCACAAAAGGGAAGAACCTTTTCATCCAAGGCACGGCAGATGTCACCAACCACACCAACTGAGATAGAGCAGACTTGATAATCCTCAAAATTTTGTAAGCCCATTTCTAGATACTTATAAAACTCCGGCATGTACTTGGCAAATTCTGGTCCAGTAGCATAAGCAAGGGCCCCAATAGCAAGCATTGCTTCCTCATGCACGGTGGTACTGCGGGAAGCGAAGATTTGAAGAAATAAGAACATCATCTGATCAGCAGACTGAAGAATTATGAATTTTGTCTCATCCAAGCTACTCAGCTTCTGAACTATTACTTGAATAACACCACACAGCAGGGCCTGCAGATCACTTTGTCTTTCCCTGTCATCTGAGGACACTGTTTGGAGCTCTAGAGTCCGGTTTATTCTGCTCATGATTTCATGAAGTAGATGGGTTAGGATGTTTGAAGTTTCTGACATATTACAGGCTCTAACTATCTCATTCAATGTCTCATATGCAGAAGATCGGAGCCTGAAATTGTTAGTATCTGCACAATCAGCTGTAGAAAGGAGAGCTGAAATAATGTCTCCAACAAAAGGAGTGAGCACTGACGAAATGGCTCCTGAATCCTCATAACCCTGGGCAAGAAAATAAATGGCCCCACAGACCTTCTCAGCCACATTGGGGGCATCTCTGATACTTTCTAACAACACAGAAATGATACGAGGAAGGTTTGCAGGAGTTATTACTGGATAAGCACTACTCGTAGAATGCAAGATCTCAAAAATCCTTCCGAGCGTCCAGGCTGTCGTGTCCTTGACATGACTTACTTGGTCTTTCATTGCATTGAGCAAGAAATCCAGCCCAGCATGAACCAGTGGTGCAAGCTTTTCAAGCGATGGACCTTCAAGAATAGACCCAAATGCAAAAGTGGCTGCCTCACGGCTGCGCCAATCACTCTTTGTTATGTTACTCTCGACAAAAGGCATCACAAGGGGCACAACTGCATCCCCAACAGTCCTTGCAACAAGTCCAAGGCACGTCCCACCAGCCATGGACAGATTCCAAACACCATCATCTTGATCCTGATCCTCCTCTTGCTTAAGCAGTGTTTCCAACAGCATCGGCACTAGCAAAGGAAGAGCCTTTTCAATAAAATGAGAGTGAACAGAAGAGCTCCCTTCATCAGCTCTGCCATACTCTTCCTGTAGTCCAATCTCTTCATCACAGATAGAGCTCCAGAATTCAATAGCTTGCAGAGAAACAGGCTCCTCATCTCCCCTCACAGCATTTGCAGTCAAAGTGAACAATGTTTGCATGTATGGATCAAGAATTTCGTAATACATAGAAGCTATAGAAACAAGGCACTCAAATGCTGCCTGTCTAATCTCCAGCTCTTTAGATACAGCGGTCTCACACACGACTTTCATGATGAAATTCCTCTCCATGTCATTATCAAAGTTAGTCTGAGCAAAATCAAGAGCATTGTACAGTGCTCTCACAGCAGCAAGACGGACTTCAGAGCTATGCTCTGTCCGATTCATGCCCTGAACCACGGCAGTCAGAACAGCATTCACTTGTTCCTGCTCCAAGTCCTGAGGAGATACCTCCTCGCAGACATATCCCAATGCATCCAAGGTTGCTTGTTTCAGAGGAGCAGGAGCCTCCTGCTGGGTCATGTTGTTTAATAAATGCCCGATAAGCTCCTGCCATTCCCTCCGGGGGATCTCGATAGAAGCAACCTTGGCAATGACTTGCGATGAGGTGTGCCGTGCTTCTGGTACAGATGATCCAAGAGTCCTTAATAAAGATTCCTTGATTCGGACTTTGATAGAAGGGTCCATACCAACCCATCGCTGAGTGAGTTCCTCTTTTCTAATTGAGTCCTTCGCATCTAAGGAATTCTTAAGGATAATGCCAGCAAGTCTTCGAGATTCAGGAGGCTTTTGGTCATTTGATAGCTCAAATGACAATGAAAGGAGGAACTGGGGAAGATTCTGTTCCTGAAACTGCTTGAGGTTCTCCTCTGCGACAGTTCGTATCTGCCCATCAGGAGATTGGGCAGATAACAGAATCTGGGTAATCTCCATTGCCATTTTAGAAACTACAAAATGATACAGGAAGCCTGATTGTGCAAATTAAAATTAGCAAAACTAGGCATACCATGCAAATACAGGATACCTAATTTGCAGGAAACCTACTGATAATTGTTATTGAAAGCATTCATCAATTTCTACTAAACTACTATGAAAAGAAGTGACAAATTTCCCACTTTGATTTCTAACATTGTTTCATATCGAAGTTTCATGTTCTATAACTATGATACAAAATTTCACAACAAGAAGAACAATTGCAATTTTCCCAAAATCAAGCAACATGGAGCATCTGGTAACGGGAAAGAAATCAACAATACATTTGATAGAACCAGGAGAAAATGCTTACTTTCCCCAGGAAATAAAGTTTCTATTGCACGAATATTTGATAGTTCTGATTAAAAAAACCTTTTTTTATTATCGAAACCAAACAATCGTCAGACAGATCCCTCAATCAAAAATGCCTAACAATTATGTAAGAAATCAAACGATTATTAATAAATATAGCCAAAAACAAATTTTGATACAAACATTAATGCTCCCCACCATAAAAAAAAGGCAAAACGGAGGAAGTATATAGTGATTCGCAGGACCAAAACCCTACAAGACAGAGAGGTGATAGAAAAATTGAAACACAACTCTAAACCCCAAAGGTCAGAAAACATGCCAAGAAAGAAGAAAGAGGACTTGTGCAATCAAATGGAAACCAAAACCCTAAACCCCAAACCCTAACATCATATTATAGTCGAAAGCTCACAAAAAAGGAAAAAAAAAACAGATATCAGCATCTAGGAGAACCAATGCCCGAAGAACAAACAAATAATACTGAAATCATCAACTTCACCCAGAAAATTAGACCAGAAATTATACCGAAATGAATCGCTTATAAAGCCATAAACCCTACTGCATCGACCGATGACCGAGAACACAGGAGAAAAGAGAACAACAAAAAAAACACCTAGAAATCGAAGAAATAAACGCAGGTAGGGATGAATCCGTATCAGATCTGAGAGTTAATTGGGAAAAAAAAGAGAAGAAAACTAGACGAGAGAATCGAAAGCGATACCTCTGATTGGGAATCTTCTAAGCGACGCGGTTCCTCCTCGTCCTCCTCCGGCGGCGAATCGAAGCCCGAAGGAGGATGCGATTTAGGGTTTCGCTCCCCTCGGCTCAGCGCACGGGCTCCAATGAGAGGAGCGGACTGCGGTTGGGGTCCGGGGTCGGGGGGCGAGATTTTTTATAAGGGATTTTTTCTTCCTTTTCGAATGGGTTGAAGAAGCGGGAGGTTGTCGCGTGGCAGTCGAAAACCCTAGTGTTTTGAAATGCGCCTCTTCGCACTTAATTGGAGGCTAAGCAAGACATCGGAGGAGTTTGACCTAATGGGAAGTGTACAAGTGGGCCAGATGAGACGGCCCATGGCAAGGGGTGGTGGTTTGACGCGTTAGCATAGCTTTACAGCTTGGGAGTGTCAAGCCCGACTAGATCGTTTGACGGGACAAAAATGTCCAACCATGTGGAGAAGTTATCGAGTAGAAGTTTCCAATTGGCGGTCGATGGATCCTTCTAAGGTGCACTTAATTTAGTTATAACTTAATTTAGGCTTGAATCATGCCTAAAGATTAGCCCATGGATCATGTCTCCATCCCATGCTAGTCTCGAAACTCGGATCAGGTTCAATAGTGATCAGATCTAGCTATAGCCCCAAGAAAAATTCTTCGCTAGATAGGAAGAAAGAATAATTTATTATATGCCACAAAATTAGTTGACCTCAATATATGATATCTAACCTAGCTTTCCGTATAATTAAGTTGATAGAGTTGGCCTAGAATATGGAACCATTTTTGTACCAAAAGCCAGCTTGGACTCAATGTGACCCACTTTTAAACTTAATATAAAATAGACTTTGAATTCTTCGTGATGCGTATTTTGCTTCGCAAAGAGTTGTGTAAATCTGAATAGCTACCACGTCATCTATCTCGAAAGTAGATAGATGTTGCGACACTTGGAAGTAAGAAGATTGTTTTGGATGTTGGACGTGGCATGTTGTGATAGCACATCTATCTCCGAGATGGATGATGTGGCAACTATCTAAGGCTGTATAGCCCTATACGGTGCAAAATATGCATTGCAGAGAATCCTAACTTTATAAAACAATAATGCTGCTCTTTTAACCTAATGAGGTGATATGTTATAGCTGCATAGGTTATTATTCGGGATCGTCGTATCAACATAGAAAGATTTGGTTGAGACTATAGAGTGTTGCATGATGGGTTATTTGAATCCTATGATGTCAATGCTA
The DNA here is from genome assembly GCF_009389715.1 of Phoenix dactylifera. Lineage (NCBI taxonomy): Eukaryota > Viridiplantae > Streptophyta > Magnoliopsida > Arecales > Arecaceae > Phoenix > Phoenix dactylifera. Next base: position 3,769,503 of record NC_052394.1, on the reverse strand, counting down.
TGAATGACTTATTATTAGTTCAACCAATTCTTTATGGCCTCTCACCTTCCCTTAGACCTTTCACTCTGTTTTCTAGACCGATCGGACTCATCTCAAATGAACTTGTTGAGAATAAATATATGCGTAGTAAATAAATGAAGGATGATGAGTTCTCTCCAAAGGAGAGAGATCTCTGGCGTGTGCAAGAAAAAAGAAAAATGACTCAGACTATCACTCTATAATGATTGCAAAGCTATCTCTTCAAAGTATCTCACCTTCTCCATCCGAGCAAGAAAATTTGTAGGTTTATTTGGGAAGTAGATGCACAATTCCGGTGTGTATTGTGGGCTAACCCACCATGAAGGTCTTGAATGCTTTTGTTGATAATGTGAGGAGCAATAATTAGGGGCATCAAATTACGAGATCAAGCCACCCATTTACCTCGCCTCAAGAACTCATAGAATCTCATAATTTCAAATTCACAATTCGTTGTGCCAACTAAGCCAATTAGCTGGTTGATGAGCTAAAAGGAGCAACCCCACTGCGGTGCAAATAAGATTGGCCTGACACGATGAATTTCTTAACTAGATTTAGGTGCGATTCCATGTAACACCATCATTCTGAGCGCGCATCTCTAAGCACCGTGAGATGCTGGGTAACGGTGCGATGCTTTTGGATGGTAGTCGGCAATTACGTTGCCGATTTAACGAGGTAGAAATTGCCATCACTCATCCGCGCCTTCAGTTTTCGCTTCCTTCTTGATCCTCATTTAATGGCTCTACCAGTAGCGGTTCCTCGCAGCGACCAAGAACAAGAAATAGCGGGAGAAGATGTAGATTGGGAAGAGAACGGAGCAGAGAAAGAAGACGACGGCGACGACGATGGCGAAGATGATGAAGATGTCGATGATGAGGAGGAAGAGGGAGGAGCCGATCCGTCGCTGGAGATCAAGAGCCTGGACGATCTGGTCCGCCGGCGCAACTCCATCTGGCCGGCGCGCATCAGGGTCCACGGCGTCGTCGTCAAGGGCAACGCCAAGACGAGGGCCTTCCTGATCGAGGCCGAGGTGCTCCCCGCCTTCCGATCCGCGGTCACGCTCGGGGGTCTCCTCCGGGCCGCCGCGGCCGCCAACGAGCGCCTCCGGCGGCTCAACATCTTCGAGTCCGTTTCCATCACTCTCGATGCTGGGCCGCCCGATCTCCCGGGCACGGCAGATGTCGTCATCGAGGTCGTCGAGGCTAAGAATTCTGTCGCTGGCGATATTTGTGTCTTCTCTAAGCCGGAGGTAAAAATCCGGCCTCGCTTCTTCCATCCAAAGTCGAGAAGATGTTGTGTGCTTCTGTTTAGGTTTTCTTGACTTATTATTATAATTATCGTATACCTGGAACGAGAATAAGATAATTGGTTTAAGCAGTTCTGTAAATTTGACGGAGAGCCGACTAGATTTCTTGAATTGGGTTTATATTTCATCTTTGAATTGGTTCTGAGGAAATGTCATGTGATTCGTGTTCCTACATTGGTACCATAACGACATAGAACAAAATGGGAGTTGTTAGGGTCTTCCAAGAATTATTGGTTGAAATTGCCTCAGAAATTGTATCAAATGTTTTGACAATAATTTTGATGGATTACTTAGAATGTAGAGCTTGTTGGCGGAGGTGGAAATTATTCTTTTCTGCAACCATGATGCCGAAATTTAGAGGGGTTTGTTATATGAGGTTCTGTAAGATGGTTCACCTGAACAAGAGACAGGCAGCTTGGCCTTAGAGGGTATTGAAGGGCAGGCATGCAATGCTTATGCCTGCTTTCGTTCTATATCGGTGGAATTAGAAGGAAAAGTGTTTGCAGCACGTATGTTTAAATCTTTGCCCCAAATTCTCATCATCCTGAACTTGCAGCAAACCTGCAGGAAACAAGAGGTTTGGCTATCTTTTTACTTGTATCTGGTGCCCCCTACATGGCTTTGAAATGACCAAAGAGAGATGGTCAGGGGAGAAAGAAGTAGAAGTTATAAGAAATGGCCTTGGATCCCATGATTATTAACTCTTAGGACTATTGGGCATCACCTTTGCAGGTGGCTTGCGATATCGAAAATTCTATGGATTTCAAGTTTAAGGGACTTCCTAACTCCTCATACTTTTCCATTCCTCTGCCTCCACTTCTCCGCCAATTCTAGTTGTGTGGATGGTATACAAATATATAGTGGCTGGGGACCAAAAGAATTATATTCATGAATGAGTCTTTTCATAATCATCCCAAGCTTGCCTTGCAAGGTATGCCGTCTCGATACCGAGGTCCGTACCGGTGCTACTTTGTCACTTTATCGGTATGTCCAGTATGGGAGCCGGTTCGACGTACCGATATTTGGTACGCCTTTCCATACTGTGTATCGAAACTAAGCCGGTATGGTACGGTATGCCCCGTATCGCTTAGTTTGGTATGGTATGGTGTACCATATGTTTTTTTTACTATTATTTTGAGCTATTACCTATTTTTTCTGTTTTGCCAACTTTTCATGTTTTGTAGCCTCTTACTTTTCAAGCCGAGAAAAATGACCTTGTTGTTGGCATTGGAAACTGCTAGCATGTTCTCTTGTTTACAATTCTTTAGAAACACTCTCCCAATTTTCATGCATGAGGTACTCACTGGTATCAGGAAGTTGTTATGGGGCAGTATGGCATGGTACATAATGGTACTTACTGCATTATAGTTGTTTTTTCAAACCTTAAAATGAAATTAGTAATGCTCTTGGTATCTAGAGCTTAACCAATTATTGGTGATTTGGTGGCTAACCATAAATCAACATGATCCTTGATATGTCTAGTATTGCTTCTTGTTTCTGTATTACCTTGAAAGGAAATTTAATTGGTGCCAATTTGTTATGCATTGTTCACATGGGTCATGTTGAAGAAACCAAAAGCATAACAACATGCTTCATCCTACTCTTTCAACTTGGATTGCTGTGAATGCTTCGATTTTCTTACCTATCAAAAGCTACAAAAAGTTTCTAAACAACCTTCTTGAACTCTTTCTCCTTATTTCCACATGCCTGAATGCTTAAGTCTTTCCTCAAACCATACGTATCGTGCTTGCGAAAATTTCTGGTTAGAGTTGCAGCAAGTACACAACAACCTTTACAAATGCATTGTGTTTGTAGATTGGCAAAAAGTCATTAACTATTGAAGCTAATTAGAAGTTGTAGTGCATCCACCGCTTAGAATCGCTGATCTATTGAGTCAATCATATATATGCGCAAACATAGAAGAGAATACACCTCAATAGTGCAGAGTTGCATGATCTCGGGGTCCCATAAAAGCAAGAGGCAGGGAAGCATAGAGGAAGGATGATTAAGAAATCTTCCTTGGTGTTTCATGGAACCCAGCCATAAGAAATATAGACTTCATTGCACTTATTCTGGGTGTCCATGAGTCTTAAACTTCTCAGACCATGGATGTTTTAACTTCTCAAACCATCTAAGGCAACCCCAGTATATTTCCTATTCTTAAAATTACTAAATTTTTCTTCATATGTTGACTTTATCTCTCACGTTTGTATGCTAACACTATTTTGAGCATCATAACAACCAAACTAGATAACACATTTAGACAGAACCTATCAAGCTTGATGTCAACTGAAAATTAGTATCGAGATGCTTTCCTCAAGAAAGGCGATTGATGTATGTTCATTATTTTGGAAGCTTATAAAACATTATTTCCTCAAGGATAACTGATCTTTCTTCAGTCTCTCCCTTAGGGAGGACTTCTCATGTTCCAGAGGCAAAATTCAGGCCCCTTTTTGTTTTAAAATTGTAGCTAGCTGTGTGCTAAAACTTGAGATCTAAGCCTAAGCACAGAATTTAAGTAAGAATTTGAGTTGCAATCGTGTATTTGTCGTCACTTTTTTTGGAGAACTATGAATCATAATTGAACTACCATAATTGGAGAGTTTATTAGTGAGTAATAGAGTACATTTACATGTTTGGCAACCTTGCAGATGGACTTGTAATTTATTCGTATAAGTATTTTCTTAGTTGTTTTATTTTTATTTTTCCTTTTCCTTCCTAGCTTTTGTAGTCCTGAGTACGAATTTGTTTTTTGGAGCATTAAGAATCCAACTTACTGGTTTACTCAAACCTTGACTTGCCTACTTAAATTTAATATTCTTTTCTTCAATCTTATTTAATTTCATATTGGAAAAAAGTATTGGTCATAACATAACCATCAACACTTTCCTCAACTAATTGGGGTCAGCTTCATTAATGCTTGTTTGCCAAGCATTCTTATTTAGGTCTAGCTTTGATGATATCTCAGGGCTTTCTATATTGTTTCTCATAACTTCTCATCCATGTTATCTTAGGTTTTTCCCTCCACTTTATACATCCAAATTTAATGCCCTCCTGCTTTATTGTGGCTTGTTGCATAAAGAAATTAAACCTCAAGTATTCAAACATATCAAAAACTGAAGTTACATTCTATAGGTTTTTCAAGTTTTTACAGCTGGCTGTCAACCTAAATGTGAAGTCTTCACCTTTTTCATTTGGGTTTGAGACTGGCATCAGCAGTTTTGAAGAAACAAGTGAAGTTCCAAGCTATAATCAGATTGTATCAAACATAGAAACCCCTAGTCATATGAAATATTGATGTGTATTGAATGATTAAAATAAGAAGATAATGTCACGGTGCCATCATGTACATCATAAGACAGAATCTTAGTGCACAGCCAGTGGGACATTGCTGTAGTCTTATGCAGCTATGACAATCATCCGCTGATCCACTGTGCCTAGCAATAGCAAGATGCCCACTACCTCATAGGAATTTAGTTTCCAAGGCTACTATAATTATGAGGAGTAATAGGCTCTTGATTTGTTCTTTTCCTTAAAAATTGCAGATTCTTGCCTTTTGACCATCAGACAACACTTAGCCACCCAATAATTATGAAGTGCATAAAAAGTCCAAATCTAAAATCATTTGAAGTGTGAGTAGATCTGGAATCACCAAAAATAGATCATTTTAAAAAGAAAATTGGAACAGGGAGAACATAGAAAGCAGGTTTGAAGTGAGTGTGGCACCTGGGATGGAAGATTCATTTCACTAGGCTTTAAACCACTCTTTTTTTCTTCTCAAAATTCTTTTTTTTTTTTCCAGCAACATTCTTTTCAAAATTCTTTGATCAGCATCATCATGCTGGAAAGCTTATGGGTTAGAATTATGCATTTCTAGGAACTTCATATGAGCTTTTATGTCAATGTGCATTGATTTTGTTTGTCATGCCACCTACTAATGACATATTTGTTTCTTTAGCAAACCCATTCAACCGGTCCAATATTCTTCTTTTTCTTGAATTGTCAATGAAGATGCCGTTTCAAAAAAAACCATGAAATGATCGTTAGTTTTTATTTTTCTGCCTGCAGAAGATATTATATTATCTCTTCCGAATTATCATGTCAGTCCTGGTGTCATCTCAAAATACTTGTTGCTTCATTGCGGCATCATGAAGTTCAACAAGTTTTAGTTTCTTTAATAATGAAAGCAAGGAATCTATAGGCTTGCTCTTAGGAGAAACTAATGGAAAAGGGAAGTAAAAGAGAAATAGTTTCTGCCTCTAAGTTACTTAGGGTCTATCATTTAAAAAAAAAAAAAATGCTGATCTAGTGCTTTGACCTACAGTAGAATATCTGTTATACTTAAAAGTACATGCAAAGCAATATTATGGAGCTTGAAGTCCTTCAGAGGAAAAATTTATCCGACTATTACTGTTATGTATACAACATCTTGTGTATCCAAAGGTTGCCTGATTTATTTTACTAAATATCAATATTTTTAGCATAAAACTTATGCAAGTCTGAACCTTATGGAATAACTGATCCATACCATATGTGGTTGTGACAAGGACAACATCAGTGAGATATTGATCGGTTATTTTTTTCATTCTTTTTTAAAAGTCATGTTACTATAGTAGATAACTGAATAAAGTTGTAAAATAAAATAGAAAAATATATAGGAGCATGTGGATTTTTCAACCAAATGTACCAATGCAATTTTTGTATATCGATAGACCTTTTAATATGAATTAAGATATGCACAAATGGATGCTTTGGATGCAAAATTCTTCCCATAAAACAGTCAACACCCATAAAGACCACCAAACAAAGCAATGGTGTACTCTGAATGCATGCTTTAGTTGATCCAGGAAGATGCCATATGAAGTAGATATAATGAATTTATTGCTTGCTCATCATGTATGTATATATCTTTTATTTGGCTACATATATCCACATGCCATTTTGGTGGTACTAATTTATGCGGGCAACAAGTGCAACCAAGTGTTTGTATATAAGAAGTCTAAGTACTGTTTTTCAGTCTGACATATATGTCATGGTGTTGTTATAATAGATATCGGAGCACTTACTCTCCCTCCTACGCAAACCCCCCTGCCCCGTATTTTTCTCTCTCTCTCTCTCTCTACTCACTCTTGCTCTCCCAAAAGGTAATCATGTCATGCAAGCTTATCTCCATGCATCTTTCTATGTATTGTTTTGTTTTCAAAAAGCATGTTCTTCTGTAAGGCTGTTCTGAGTACTCTTTTCTGCTAATTGACATTTCTATATCTATAAACCCTGTGTAACTTGATGTCTGTTCGTATTTTTTATATTCAGTGCTACCCTGTTATACTGGCATGTTTTTAAATGTTTGTTGTAATTCATTTTGTTTAATGCTTCTCAGAATTGTTATATGTACTTTGTAGGCTAGAACTTGGTCGCTTGAAGGATCACTGAAGTTCAAAAACTTGTTTGGCTATGGTGATATTTGGGATGCTTCTGGGGCTTATGGCTGGGACCGAATATCAGAGATAAGTGCTGGACTGTCCTTACCCAGATTCTTAGCTGTATCAACTCCTCAAACAGCTAGACTTTCGCTACTTACGCAAGATTGGTTTAAACTTTCATCTTATAAAGAACATTTATTAGGCCTTTCTTTTGGTTTGCTATCAACTAAACATCAAGATTTGACTTGCAATCTTACACTGCGTATGTTAAGCGATCCATCACATATATCAGCCGAGTCAAGGAGGAGGCAGATGCTCTCCTCATTTAAATACACGTATAAGATTGACAAGAGAGATTCAAATCTAAGGCCAACATGTGGATATGCTTTTCTCTCTACATCTCAAGTTGGTGGCCTTGGGCCGGATAGTGGGGATTCACGATTTATACGACAGGTAATATATTCCTACCTTTTCTAGTTTTCATTAAAATGGGTTTTGCTTAAGTATTTATACATGCTCTAATAAACTAACATCTTAGTTCGGTCAACATAGTTCAAACATGTAAGCTTAATTCACCATTTCTTATACCTTTACTGTGAGAGGCAGAAAATTATTCTACTATTGTTCATCTTTTATGTTTTTTCCAATGAAGCAGCAGAAAGTTAGAACAAAATGTAGAGTGGAAATATTCATAACTTAGCTTGTCTTTTGGGGAGGATGTAAATGTTTTAAGAGTCTGGAATTATTTGGTTGTTGGCCATTTATGGATCCTGAGATTTTAATTGCACTTGTTGCTATTGTCTCTTGTTTTGGTTTGTTTCTCTGTTCTTATTAGATGGCGTAAAATGCTTTGGAAAGATCAGAACATGATAGTATACTCGATTTCTTTTTTATTCTTGCCAGTCATATAATGATCCTGATAAGTTTGGAATTAGTTCTAAACTTCTGATGATATTAAGTCGTTGACTTGCAATCACCATATTGTATTTTTTAACATTTAGGCTCTTGAACGCCTTACAGTTATACGCCTTGTTAAATTTGCATCTCCAACATATGACATGCCATTTTACATTGTAGTCATTATGGATAAGAACTGCTATCTGATTTATAAAAATTGGCGATATATTATTGACGTTCTATTAAGCCACAGAACTCTACCTTTTTTCGCATAGACACAATGAGAATTTATCCTAGAATGCATTAGAGATTGGTATCAGTAATTGTTCATGAAAGAGCTCTAAAAAGCATGGCATGGACCATAACTCTAGTGATTGCCAGGGTGGGCATACCAGTGTGCTAAGCACAAAGCTAAGTACTGATCTTTTTCAGCTAGTCACTAATAATGTATATATGACATAAACATGCAAAGACTTTGAATAGAATGGATTACAAAGGGACTAAATGGTGAATGTTGGAGTTTAGGTTTTCTAGATTCTAAATAAGCTCCTAGAGTGACCATATAGTCCTTGAAATTGTTGGCAGACCATGTGAGTCTATGCTGTCAATGCCATTCTTTTCTTCTCTCTTTCACTCTATTTCCCTCATACGCACACACATATCAGATGTGAATGATCAAACTCCTAGCGTGGGTCAACCCCTTAGAATTATTAATCCCTTTAGTAACACTGAATCCAATTTGCATTCTTGAGAGTGGGCGGGAAAATTAAATGAATAAGCAAGAGAGGAAGAGAGATAGATCTCTAGGTACACTTAAGTTCTCCTCTAATTTATCTTTCTTGATAGTTTAGGCCTGGACAACTTTGCCATTGTGGACCAACAATAAATTAATAAAGATATATAATATTACTTGGTCCTTGATAGAGATAGAATTAACTAAAGTAGTCTGCCTTTAAAATAGTTACTTGCAGTTCAGTCCATCTACCTTTCTTTATGCTTGAATGGTCTTGGGGTATTTAATCAGTCTCTCCTGTAATCCTTACAATTAATTCATGGTCCCTAGAACCTTAAATCAGCACAGGAACAAACCAAAGTAAAGCCATTCTCAAAACCTTTCTTAAAACATATTATAAATTGAATAAACGTAACAAAACTCAATAAATTAAATGATTGATATCAGATCTAAGGTTTGCATGTATAATAATTGTTGTCCTACTAAACAACCTAGATAGCTTGTTCCAAATGGTACAATAGGTGGCATACAGGTTTGGCCCCAAAGACATTGAGCTTAAACTACAATCAGTAGTGCCCTTATGTTAGTTACAACTTGCATATTATATATCTGAAATCTACATATTGCATCTTGATTATGGTTTCCTAAGATGGGTTTAAAGATCATAGATGCACTGCTCCGGCGCTTGCTTCATTCTGGTCGATTCAGCATGAAACAAACAACTTGTTAGTGCAAAATCGCCTCTTTGGTTCGAGAAAAAATCATTTTAATCCTATTAGACACTATACACTATGTCAACTTCGTCATGCCTAAACCTTTACATGATTATCTAAATATTTCAACTATGTTCGAAATAATCCAATTCTCTTGCTAAACCCAAGATGACCACATGGATATTCTACAAGGAGACATCTCTGGACTCTTTTTTTGACTCAAGTTGAATTCATCAAACATATCCAAAACATACATGTTTTTAAATTTAGAAATCATAATCATCTATCCTTTTTCCCAACAATTTGCTGTTGGCTTTATGGATTCTCATTCACCAAATATTCCTATTTAGGGTCACCTCCGATATTATTTGAAGTTTCTCCATATCCTTCCTTACAACCATCATCCATGTTAATTTAGGTCTTCATCCTTTCTCATAACCTTCAACACAAACTAAAGTACCTTTTCTACTAGGAGCTTACTTGAATCTTTGTTGTACATGTCTATACCATCGCAATTGATTTTTTATCACTTTGTCCTTAATTTGTGCAACACCTACAACTCCTCTAATATATTCATTTCTTAATCTATTCTTGCTAGTTTTACCACGCATCCATCTTAACATTCTCATTGTTTGCCACACACAATTTGTTACCATGTACTTTCTTTGTCACCTAGCACTTTTAGCCATACAATATTATAGGCTTTGCTATTATTCTATAAAATTTTTCCTTAGGTCTCCAAGGTATTCACCTATCGTATAATATTCCATATATACCTCTCCGCTTCATCTACCCATCTCTAATTCTATTATAAATATCTTTATCTCTCTTCCTATTCTTTTATATAACAGATTCTAATTAACAAAATTAGTCACTTTGTGGTATCTCTTGTCTAACAATCTTAATTAATATTACATCTTTTTGGGCATTCTCATATTCCAGCATTAAGTTTAGAAATAACTAAGAACTTATATATAAGGATCCAAAAATTATCAAACATCTTTTCGAGCATACTCGATCTGGTATTTAATGTTATAATTCTATAAACCCACCTATTTTTTGCAGTGATTTCATGTTAGCATATTATTCATAGTTATTTTCCTTTCTATTTTGGACAGCGAGGACCATGAGTAGGCTTGCTGATGCAAAGGTATGTCCAATCCTGGACATATATAAAAGTGATATTACCATGCTCACTTTGAGATTGTATGTCTTGTGCTAGAACCCATGTACATGGCATTGTTAGAAACGAACGTGCTATTTTTTCCAAAAAATATTGGAGATAGTGAAATGATCCAATCCTATTTTTCTTCATCTCTTCAAACTAGGTATGTTACCCTTATTAAGGAATGTTTCTGAGATCTTTGTATTATTTTCATAAGTCTGTGGGTCCAAGTTAGATAACAGATGGTAGAACTAAATCTTTGATATGAGAACCAATTTTTTCTTCATCAATACTTGCATCAACAATTTTATATCTCTTCTTTCCTCAAGTTTGAATTCAGTCTTTTTTCCTTTTCGGTCTAGAAGTATTTATTATTGGTGGCTTAGCAATAGATCATGCACAAACTTTTATTTTATTCCTACTTCCCATAATATTTTAAGGCTATTCCTACTTCGAGAAACATTTTTCATTATCCCACATTAAAATATGCTCCAATGTTCAACTTATTGGTGCATATCATGCAATAGTACTAACCAATATTGTTTTGTATACTCACATGTTGACTGCTATGCTACAAAACAGAAGACATCCCAATGCACAATGAAGTCAATAGTTATTGTACTTATGCCCTTTAAAAATGAAATTTTTGTTAAATGACATTTTAATGATATTTTTTTTATATGGAGTTCATTAACATGGTGCAGTATGTGTATATTCAGTGAGGTTTATTTTAAAAAAAATCATATGTGGGAGGATTTGTAGTTTTTTTATGTGTCTCAGCAAAGAAGCACGCGTTGGTACAGCTGAAATACGGTTTTTTTCATGGCAAATCATGGTATTGGTTGATGGCACAAAAGGCTATAAGGGACTCATGGAGAACTAAGTATTGGTTACTTCATTTATGGATCAGCAGATAAGACATTGGTATCTCCCTGATCAATGAGGCTGGAGACGGCATGTGCGAGTTAAGAATGAATTTACTTTCCTAGTCAACCGCATGTAAGCTTCTAAAGATTTTTTCCATTTTTGTAGTGACTGAAGAAACAGAGTTGCTTAGGCAAGAGTAAAATAATTGGAAAAAGTCTTTGGTGAAAAGGTTTTCTTTTACATGCTTGGCACATCCCTACATCAAGTACAAGTTCCCCCATCCTGCTGGTATTTATTATTTTTTATGTTATATCAATTCAACTAACACTTGTGGAAGCAAACCTCCTTGCTTCTAGTTACTATATTGCTGCTAGCATCTCTTGATGAATTATGTTCTGAGGAACAAATATAAAAGGAAATTTCTTTAATATGTACAGGCATTTTGGTGTATGCTCTTTTAGATCTTTTGCTTGACTTCTGTGTTTTGTTTCTTGTTCATTGGGATGTAAGTGATCTTAAGCATGCACATGTACACATATACATAGTAGGTTTTAAGTAAATTTTGCATGAGGTTTTGTGCTTTCCACCTTACTCAAGCAAGTATTTCTCTGTGTTGTCTGCTTTATTTTTGACATCATATAACAGGAGTTTGATCTTCGAGGTGCTCTTCCATTGGGTTTTCATAACACTGCCCTCAACATTGGAGTTGCAGCAGATCTTATCATGCCATGGGGAAGTGGAATTCTTGACTCGTCATTGCCTGATAGACTCTACATGGGCAATCATTCTTCTCCTGTGTGCACCCTGGGGGGTGGCACCTCATTGTTGGGGTACAAATCAGGAGGATTTAGCCTCCTTGACTTGAAAAGGTTATTTCGCAGTAAATTTGACAATGATGACTTCGATGCCTCTCCAGAAAGGAGTGCTTTAGGGGGTGGGCTTGCTGTTTCAGCCTTCGCTGATCTATCCTTTGATATACCTTTGAAGCTGTTCAGAGAATCTGGGATACATGGTCACATGTTTGTCTGTGCTAGGAATCTTGCAAAATTAACAGCACAAGAATTTAAAATTTTTTCATTATCAAAAAATATGGAGATGTTTCAAAGCTCTGCAGGTTTTGGCTTGATAATTCCTACTAAGTTGTTCCAAATGGAGGTTAGTATTACGTTCTTCACTAACATAGCTCATTTTGCCCAAAACTGATGATTAACGTTTATTCTTAATGAATGGTTTTTCCTTTCAGGTTAACTATTGCTACATATTGAAGCAGTCTGAACATGATCAGGCAAGGACAGGTGTTCAGTTCAACTTCTCTTCCCCATCATAGAATTGTTTTGGCTTGCTTTTTAAGTGGAGATTTTAAGACACCTACCACTGATGACAGCCATGATTGTTCCTCGATTATTTTGTATGGTGAGCCAACAGAAAAATAAGTTGGAACCTCCTGATCCAAAAACTTATAATTGACAATTTCAGTAAGATCTTTTTTTTTTTTTTACAGGAAGGATGAAAGTGACTAGATTCAATTGATGGTTTCGTTTCCATTTTCATTAGTTCATAATCACGTAGATGTTTTAACCGGTATTGCAGCCCCAAGTCTTGAACTTGTGGTAAAAACCAAATCTCGTGATGAGGTGTTATTAATTCTTAATTCAAAATATCATCCTTCTGATTATTTTTTATGTAAGTTTGAGTTTTTCCATAGTCGCCCTTGGTGAAATTAATCGACAAAACTCTTGCTATGTGATGTTGGTTTCGTGTAATCAGTGTTGGCTGAAATGCAGATGCTGCTCATGCAACTGGTGCTTAAATTAGCACATTAACTGGCATGTCCAAGTGAAACATAAGTTTCAATTGGCACATTATGGATGTTGAAGCATGCAGGGAAGCAGGATAGCTAGGGCATTCTTAATAATGAACTATTTTAGCGGTCTGGTTTGGTATGGATCTGAAGCCAGATTTTAGACTCAGCTGTCAGCAATAGAATCTACATTGTTGCCTCAGCTAGTGGATTGATAGAAACAAAACGGATTTCTTTACTAGCATCAGTCACATCTAACTCCAGCATGTCTAGGTCATTAATTATTACAATAATTGAAGGGAAAGTCAGAAAAATAAGATTTTCTTCAAGACCTGCACATCCGATTTATCATAGAGTTCTGGCAGCAACCCACGTTAAACCGGAGTAGCCCACACCACAGATTCTTCAGGTACTAATCTGTCACAGAGTTACTGTTAGAAATTAGAACAGAGGAGCTTTCTTGCCAGAAAGGAAAAACCTTTTTTTCCATCAAGAGAAACATCAGGGAGTGCTTCTTCCAACTCCAACCTAAAGAGTTAAAGGGAGGGGGGGAAACGAAAATAAAAGATGGTCCCCTCTACTTTATGGGGGAATAAAAGTATTTATTTGCCCTCTTTTACTCCGTGGATCACCTCATCTGCGAGCCTTTTTGCAGAGATCGAGAGTACCGCTGTAGGTGGGGACAAGGCAAAGTGCCGGCTTCTGCATTCCCCATCGAGTCAAAGAATGCTGCACGTTGGCGTAGAAAGCTGGAGAGTCTGCCCTGCAAGCTATAGCAGGCTTCCTCGATCTTGTGGTCACCCATCAGAACTGTGAGAAGGGCCAGAGGTTTCTTCTCAATGGAAGTACAACTCCAGGATATACGGAACCAGTTTGGTGCGAAAAAGCTTATGCATGTCCATGTAACTAGTTCGCTTAACCAAGTATTCAGACTCCATCAGCTTCAACAAGGAGGTCAACAGCAAATTGTACTTCACTCTGAGACTTCCAAATTTCATTGAGCCTCATGCAAGCTAGGCAACTCCATGCTGATATCAATCCATTGTGCCGCACACAAGTTGCCACATGTACTTAAATTAGCAGCCCAAATGTATCATGCGGTTATATGCTGCAAATGAGAATGTAAATTAAATGAGCAAGAAGTTCATGCAACTACAATCATAATTTTACATTATAATAATAATAATAATAGATATATTATGCTTATTATAAAATATAAGAATATGTTATATTATAATTATGTATTACTACAATAATATAATATATTATACTATTATAATGATATAGTATAATATAATATAATATTATATTATATTTATTATTATATTATATTATATTATAATTATAGTATATATTATGATATGATATAAGATGTAATAATGAGATTTGTTCGTGAGCATTTGCTCATCAAAAAAAATTTATTAAAATCAAAATAACTTTTTAATATTCGTTAGAAAGAACTTTTGATGAGAAGCTCCAAAATAGAGCTTTTTCCAAATAAACATTTTTCAGCTTTATGGCAAAGCCAAAATAGTTTTCTGATTTTTTAATCAAACGCCATTATAATATATGATTAATAATATAAAAGATAATATATTAGATTATATTACATTACATTATATCCTATTATATGATTATATTATAATAATGTTAAATTATTATTAAATGTAAATAATAATATAATATAATCTATTATTAGATTTTAATTTATTATATTATATTATAGTGATATTGTACTATTAATAATACTAATACTAATAATAATAATAGTACTAATAACAGTAACAATACTAATAATAGTAATAGCACTAATAATAGTAATAATACTAATAATATTAATAATTTTAAAATAGTAATTATACTAAAATAGTAATAATACTAATAATAGTAATGATACCAATAATAGTAGTAGTACAAAATAGTAATAATACTAAAAATAGTAATAAATCTAAAAATAGTAACAATAATAATAGTAATAATATTAATAATTCTAAAAATAGTGATAATACTAATTATAGTAATTGTACTAAAAATACTAATAATAGTAATAATACTAATAATAGTAATGATACTAATCATAGTAATAATACTAAAAATAGTAATAGTACTAAAATTATAATTATATTAAAAATAGTAATAATACTAATATTAGTAACAATACTAATAATAGTAGTAGTACAAAAATAGTAATAAAACTAAAAATAGTAACAATAATAAAGTAATAATATTAATAATTCTAAAAATAGTGATAATACTAATAGTAGTAATTGTACCAAAAAATACTAAAAATAGTAACTATACTAATAATAGTAATAATACTAAAAATAGTCATAATACTAAAATAGTAATCATATTAATAATAGTAATAATACTAAAAATAGTAATAAGAGTGAAAATACTAATAATAGTAATAGCACTAAAAATAGTAATAGTACTAAAATTGTAATTATATTAAAAATAGTAATAATACTAATATTAGTAACAATACTAATAATAGTAGTAGTACAAAAATAGTAATAAAACTAAAATTAGTAATAAAACTAAAAATAGTAATAATAATGATAGTAATAATATTAATAATTCTAAAAATAGTGATAATAGTAATAATAGTCATTGTACTAAAAATACTAAAAATAGTAATTATACTAATAATAGTCATAATACGAAAATAGCAATACTACTAATAATGGTAATGATACTAAAAATAGTAATAAGAGTAATAATACTAATAATAGTAATAGTACTAATAATAGTAATAGTACTAAAATTATAATAGTACTAATAATAGTAATAGTACTAATAATAGTAATAATACTAATAATATACAGATATATATCTGTATAGATGTGTGTGTGTGTGTCTATATATATATATATCTGACACTACAACATATACAGGTTTTGATAATCAAATCAAACTCCACATTTTGATTAATTCTGTATATATATATATATATATATATATATATATATATATATATATATATATATATATATATATATATATATATATATATATATATATATATATATATATATATATATAGATATTTACAGGTTTTGATAATCAAATCAAACTCCACATTTTGATTGATTCTGCCAGTCTCAGCAAGCGAAATCTGCATGACCCATTTCAGATGCAGCCTATCTTTCCAAGTTCAAGTCAAACTATTTAGAAAATGAACTAAATTACTATACATCACTGGCTCAGCAGAAATAGTCCACAGGAGATCTAACCTTTTCAAAGTTTATAGGAGGTGAAAGCATGACATGCGTAGGATGGAGCTCTTGCATTTGGCATCATGGAGATATGGTTTGGATGACATGCATGGATGATAGAGCACGGGTACAGACATCCTTCAGTATATAGATCCGCATTCATAGGGATAACGTATGCTCATGCAATATATTATATGCTTCGTTTTGTTGACCTTTCCAGGTTGGGTGTGTGAGTGAATCTTTCCACACCAAACCAGCCATTAAAAATCCTATCAGGACCAGAGCAACCAGGACTAGTTAAATGCACCTCTTGCACCAACAGCTATATTATTTATTCCTCAAGTATTTTAGGTATGAAACTCCAAAAATATGCTTTCTTAAGCTACCTAACCCACAGGAGGATGCCCTAAAATGTCCCTAAATACACTGCCAGATGTAGTCAGAGTGATTTGAATCCACTAACTGAAATCTAAATTCAACTGCAAGATTTATATCAAATCTAAAAGTTTAATTATAGGATTGGATTTGGATCTGATTGATCTGATACATTGAGGACTCAAGCGTCAGTCTGAAATTAGTTGTGATTTATCATATTTTGTGTTGTTATACAATGTACTAGATTAGTTTGATGCAAAAAAAATTGGAACTATATATACTTGTTTGTTATTTGATCTGGTTCAAGTTAGTTCTCCATTGAAGTTTCTGATCCTTTATGATCGTAAATTTTGGAACCTGCTACTCGTGAATTCGTATGTCACTGGTTGGTTTAGTGATTTCTAACTTAGATCGATCTATAGGATATTCCATAACTTGTGGTATGATACTTGCAGAAAAATTCTACCATGACACTGGAAGCAACTCAAAGTATGTAAGGCTTAAAAAAGAAATGAAAATATATATACTAAAGTGACTTGCATTAGTTATGGAGACAGTGCTTTATAGGGAGAATTGGAAAATGCAGCAGAGGATGCAGCAACCGACGAAACACAGCGGAGATCTAATTCATGAAGCCAGAAAACAGTGTACTGAAGATAATAATTTTTGGAGAACAATTTAGGCTGCACATATATATCCTCAAAAAATTTAGGCTGCACTTAGCTAGTTGTGGATGGTGGCTCATGGGTCCAGTACCTAGGCTCTTGATGAATCACTTTCATCACGAGTGTGTCACATGCCATAAGGTGCAATTCATGTAAGACATTGGATCGCACTTGGCACTCTTGTGGCATACTTTTGCTTGCAACCAACACCAGTTCCTAGCTTGACTTCTACATGCATGACCATGATTCAAATGGTTTCTTCACATTCAAACCTAAATCCTTGAATCCACAACCATCCACATACATAACAAATCTTTCGCAAGCAACATCTTCATGTCCCAATAGCTTCTAGCACGCTTACAAATCTTCTTTGATATGCCCTCAAACTTCTCAAACTGCATATATAACTTCTATTGAAGACTCTAGGTCTTGAAACCTACGCACTGTTGACTCAAGGAAGCTCCTTAAAGCATGAGTAGATGGCAGGTGTTAATATGGATCGAGCCTTCTAGTGTCAAAGACGACTTTTACAAGACACGTACGCATCAGTTGGCAGCAGGCATCATAGGCGAAGTTAATTAACACCTATCTTCTATCATTTTTCAATAGCTTAACGAAATGATAATGGGGAAGCCCATGTTCTTCTCACGGGAAAAAAGAAGGAAGAAAAAAAAAACTCCATGGAATTTTAGCAAAACAATCAGGTAGCAATGCATTCTGAAAGAGGGGGTGCAATCACTGTGGCCATAGCTTAGTTTCCAATCAACTGACGCAACCTTATCTTTATATCCTGATTTTGATTGCACCACACACTTTTCAGGCGAATGGATGATGAACTTATCGGCTAGTTTCATCTCGTTTCAATGCAGTCGTGATCAGAGACGTACAGCAAAGCGAAACCAAGTGCTAAAATCTTCGCCAAAACAATGAGGTCGGCAAGTTTTTCCACGAACAGTTAGCTAGCTGAAAACTTTGACGGTTCAAGAGCAGGTAGCCATGGGACTTCCACGAACTTGTTTCCATCCACCCCACAAGCCTTCATCTGACCTTATCCATTGCACGGAATGAGCCCTTGGGCTCTTTCTTTTGAGGATGAGGAGAATCCAGCCTATAGTTCTATGATTTTATCTCTGCAGGCGAATCTGTCAGTTTCTAATGAGAGTTTTTCCAGAAAGCGAGATGAGGGGATCCAGCTTATTTATTTGTAAAAACTTCCTGACACACAAGCATACAAACCGTATGTAATTCTATGCTAAACAAAACCATAGGTATAGTTTACTGAGTTTTTAACTACAGATCTGGTTGTTCTTTCCGATACAGTGTGTTTAATATTTGAGACTATTACTTGGTGTTGGAACTAGCTTGCATGTTAGGATTTGTTTATTATTTGGCGGACCAACATGCTTCAAGGTAGAGACAAAGTTAGGCATGATTTGGTACCCGACTGACAAGAGCTTGACTTTTTATGCATCTTTGAATCATTTGATGAGTCAGAGTTTTTTTTCTGCTTGATTCGTTGTAACACACCCTCACACAATGTCTTTTCTGAGGGAAGCGCACTCTCTCTGGCTGAGCTGTGTTATCTCTAGCTAGCCCATGCATGGCACAAGTAACAGAACTATTTGAGCCACCTGAACTGTTTTTCCTTTTATCAATTGCTACCATTTATCGACAGTAATGTTTGAGCAATTGCAATGAGATGAGAAAAAGAATATTGATGGATATGTGGATCGCATGCATCTACATGTGCTTATATATTGAAAATATATAATATATATATTTGGTGTCTATGTTCCTCTCACATCTAGGTGTGCAGCAACAGTACCCTTTAGTTTGGATGCGAGTGGTTGTTTTCAGTTTCTAGGGCTCTATTGTTGGTTCCAGAAGTGTTGTTTTTTATCAAAAGTTTAAATTAACAAGGGAGGCTCATGTGATGCACATGAGAAGGGGAGGAATAATGGTATTTTTCTTCCTCAAGAAAGGGTCAGGACTCTTGTATTGGCCATTTGTCGTACCAAGATATTGAAACTTATATGTGGATGGTGAGGAAGAAGTGCTAATTTTCCACCGCTATATATGCAGATGGGGACAACAAAATACTGAATGGAATATATTAATCACATCAAAAGCACTGTATCAAATATGGTGATTTTAATCATGCATCAAATTGGGTAATAAATGAAAATAATGATGATATAAGGAATCATGTCCGAATCTCTAAGATGTGATATGATATCTACTGTATAATAGATCATTTGATATAAAGGTGCTGTCCTTCTATTGACAGTGAAATTGAAGGTGGTGTCACCTTCTGAATTTTGCCATAGATATATTACAAAAGTCTGAGGCAGGGTTGAATGGTAGTTCTGATCATCAAACCTGCATGTTCCTAAAATAAGTACATTTCCAGGTAAGAGTTAAAATAACTTTATTTTTAAAATAAGTGTTCCTTTTTGTTCTTTTACCTTTACCTTTGTTTACTAACTCTGAAGTTATTCCAAACACACACAAAAAAAAGAGACTAGCGGAAAAAAGAACAATTATTCCAGGAAGACTAAATCTAGTGCAGACCTTTTATGTGTGTGCAGACAGATATTTCAAAATCCAGTGCAAAGATTGCCATGTGATGTCATACTTGGACCATGGTCTAAACGATATATATATATATATATATATATATATATATATATATATATATATATATATATATATGAGCGCCGAGAGATAAAAGGTAAATATGGACAGCTTGCATGGCTCTCAAGGCATAATTTTGAGAGAATGAGCAAGGTATATGTGTGATATATGCGTTAGAGACGCACTGGATGCTTGATATATGTTCTTATGCAAGCA
Organism: Phoenix dactylifera; assembly: GCF_009389715.1. Lineage (NCBI taxonomy): Eukaryota > Viridiplantae > Streptophyta > Magnoliopsida > Arecales > Arecaceae > Phoenix > Phoenix dactylifera. The sequence continues at coordinate 3,749,475 of NC_052394.1, read as the reverse complement.
AGCTGCTAACTTTTCCATTCAATATTTTTTCCCCCTTTTCATTGAGAAGTCTTCATCGTTAAAAAATCAAGAAAAAACAAAGACCATTGAACTTTAACTTGGTCGATGCCACCTCTTGATGAGAGTTCAATTTCAATCAGAGTCACCCTTAAAAGAAGAGATGAGATTAAAGATAGAAAGGTGGAGATTAGCCCCTCCTAATAGATGCTGCACATACAACAGGAAGTTTCCTGTGGTTGCACCGAACACACTTAACCCTATTCCGAAAAATCTAATGAGCCATTCTCTTAACATAAATGAACATTTCAAGTTTATAACCTCTTATACATGGATTTGTTAAACTTAAATTATGCCTCTTATCTTGCCTCCGGTTAAGCATAATTCACTTCAAAAAAAAAGAATCATAAACAAAGAACCTGCTAACTTTGACCCATAACCAACCAATATATTCAAAACCATATATAAATGGCACTTGATCTTGCCATTATACAACCAATCAATATGTTAAAAAACACGCTTCCAAACAGAAGGAGCGTACGCATTCCTCCATAAGTCAAAGTCTGTCACCAAATAGGGACCACAAGGCTTATGGTTAAGTCTTCGTCCGGAAAAAAGAAATCCCACTCCAGGCTAATCTTGGTCCAGACTTGGCCCAACCTCGTGGTGTCTGCGGACCCTTTGGGCTGACCCAACCCTCATAAGCCCTATTTCTAAATTATCGCACAGTAACCTAGTGACTCGCAAGGTCCACTTAATTCCAGGCCAGGGACAAGAATGTTACTGTCGTAAACGTACTAGTCGTTAGATATGATAGGTTCGAAGATTAGCAGCACCGTGCAATAAGTCAAGAAGTGGAAGTTTTCATGCGGTCCCAGACATCTAAATTCAATCATTCGGGTTGCGCTACTTAAAAAAGCAGAATTGGTGCTATCAATTTCTTTGAGTTAAATGTAGACTTAAAGCTTTAACTGCTTTGGTTGATGTATTCTCTAGAAGGAGGAAGAAAAACAACAGCTCTGCTGACTTCTTGGTAGTCCCTAGGTTGAATTGCATCCTTGATTTAATTGGATTGGCTCTGGGTGGGGAGAAATTATATCCTACACAGCATGCACCATATGGTTGTACATGTCATCACAATCGCTTGCTCCTATAGCCTTTATTCATCAAGCGCTCATCTCGGCTCATAGCTACAGATATGAGTAGTTGTGATTGGCGGTATGCATGGCTACGTGGTGCACACCATGTAGGATACAATTTCTCCTGGCCAAAAAAAACTAGATGATCGAAATATGTTAGGAAGTTGTCATTATTGACTTTTTTTTTTGGATGCATGGGTGTCTGTGTGTTTTTGAAAATATTACAAATAATGCCTCTCTCTTTTTTTGTTGTTGTGGTGGATGGTGCCTTTATTTGAATGTAATTACTTCTTGAGAAATAGACATCACCTTTTGAATGCATCTCCTTAGCTGGTTAAATAAATTTTTCAATATATGGATGCTTGAAATTAACAATGAACAAAGAAATGTACAAATCATCAATCCCTCACTCGTCTTATATTTGTCCAATGCCTATAACCTCCAAGAATTTTGTTTAATTATATTATAGAATGATGAACATACTTTGTAATGAATTTCAAATTTCAACAAAACATTGCAGAGGCAACGTAGCACCTTGTAACCATCTTCCTGTCACTTTCAATTCTTCCTTCTTTTCTCTATCCTAGTTTCTTTTTTTGAAAGCAATTTTAAGAAGACTTCCATATTTGGCATGAGGAGAGTGGTTACTAGCTATAGAGGTGTTACAATATATTACGTACATGTTGGCTAAAGCATCATGTAATTAATTTTATGCCAAATGGGTTGTGGACTGGATCCAATTGTCGTATTAAACTACAGCTCCCATCCCAAAAGCTAGTCAGAGTTATTCCATGCACTACATTTGCTTCGATGCCTATGTGTTGATATGATAGTAATGTTCTATAGGAAGAGTCATAATACGTTCCTATTAAGCTGCATATTGCGAGTACCTAAACTACCTGAATCATGAGACTATTCCTAAGCTTTTTTAAAAAAAAAATTGGGGAGGGGGACTACTCCTAGTTCAGTGGGCCTAATATTGCTTGATCTAGAACTAATTAATTTTAGCTTGCAATAAGTGGAAGATGGGTAAATCAAAAAAAAAAAAAAAGTGAAAAATGGATCTACGTTGGGGTAAAAAAGCCGAGGGTTTGCAAGTAATTAACCAGCATGAGTAGGGGGTGTAGAGAGAATCAAGCGAGACTTCTTCTTTTTTTTTTTTTTTTGTGGGTGCAAGTTGCATTAATTCCGTGATTCTCGACGAGAGAGCGACATCTATCTTCGTTTTCGGGTCTGTCTCGCCGACAACTCGCATCAGAGTCAGCGGACGTGATCTCACGCAGGTACCACCGCTCCCCCACCTCACCCTTCTCTCTCTCTCTCTCTCTCTCTCTCTCTTCTCTGTCTCTCTCTCTCTCCCTCTCCCCTATTGATGCATGCATGCGCATGTGTTGATGCCGGGATGTATGTATGTGAATACATGCATGCATGGTGTTGCCCTCAACTTACTCAACACCATGCAAGCATCCATTCGCATAAGCAAACTTCCGTGGCTGGTCATCTTAATATCAACGCATGCCCACGCATGCATCCATATAGGATGGAGAGAGAGAGAGGGAGATAGAGTTGTCTCTTAGTGTCAGGCTTAGGGTTTTTGGAGCTTTTGCCTTGTTTCTTTCACTCCACATGTCAAATGAGATGATATGATGGTGAAGTGATGATCTCACCCACCTCGTTTGCTTGATGGGATTATCATCGGTGGAGAAATTCATCCTCCGTTGTTCTTTAGGCCATCTGGGAGTGAAGGCAATTGGAGAAAGTTAGAGTCATATTCCTCTTGGTTTCTTCTTTAAATTTCATCCTTGAGCGATAACTGAGGGGGAGAAGGTGTGATGGCAAAGAATTTGTCCGAGAAATCTACTGACAAGGAAGAAGATGAGGAGGATTGTGATGAAAACGCGAGAAATGGTAGAAGCTCGAGCAATAGCACAACCGATGAAAGCAAGAAGAAGCTGAACTCAGGATCCGTACGGCAATACATCCGATCCAATAATCCTAGGCTCCGGTGGACACCAGATCTCCATCTTTGCTTTGTTCGTGCTGTCGAGAGGCTCGGTGGCCAAGATCGTGAGTAAATCATACTTCTCGACACACAATAAGATATGGATTCTTACTGCTCTTTTATCTAGGAGTTTGCGCTGATTCGTTGTTCTTCGCTCTCGAGGTGCAGGAGCGACGCCTAAGTTAGTTCTCCAACTGATGAACGTTAAGGGCCTCAGCATCTCTCATGTCAAGAGTCATTTACAAGTAATTTCATGAACTCATTTGATATTACTTATCAAATTTTCTATTTTCCTTTCTTTATAATGGTTAAATTCCTTTGGCTTCAGATGTATAGGAGCAAAAAAATTGATGAATCTGATCGAGGTAAGCTAATTCTTGAGCTACTTCTTGTTGGAAGGCACTGCAAGATAGCTCAAATTACGATTTATTATTGCCTCATGGATGATATTTTGTAATTTGGAGGCTCACCTTTAAAATTGCTGTAATAGATGATTCAAGGAATACGATCGAGGGTCGGGCGCGGCATGCATACATCCTTAGTCATCTTCCTGCATTGCAAGGCTTTCCTCAGAGACCTCAAACCTTTTCAAGGTATATATCTAGTTAATTAGACTACGAAAATCCTTCATTAGCTGCTACAAAACCATATTTGCATGATTTGAGAAGCGATCGACACGACATAATATATACGTATTCTAATTAACTAGATATGATTCTTTTCTGAATAGTCGTGAATTTCGGAGCACCATGGATTTGGGATCTCATAGTTCAGCTGCAGAGATGATCTTCAAAGGTCATCACAGAATGATGGACATTCGGGATATCCGCATGGGTAGTCTTACTCCAAATGATCCAGCTAGTGGTGAACTGCATGGGACATTTGAAGACTTCCATCTGCTCTACGATCATAAAATTGAAAGACCCCAATTTAGACCAAGAGGAATGGAACCCTGCTTCATATCTCAATGGCATGAAAGAGGAATCGAGCAGGCTACTCGATTTAGTAACACCTGCACCCAAGAGATTGAGCAGCAAAGAACGACATCATCATTGAGCCTGGGAGGTTGCTTCGCGATGAGATGGAAAGATGATGATCATGAGCCAGATTTGGATCTATCACTTAACGTCACACCGAGGTATGAGAAGAGGAAAAGATACTGGGAGAATGAGGAAGTTGACAGTAGCTTATCCCTCTCTTTGATTTCTCCTTCCTCGAAACTGGAAGGGTGTTCTAGGGATGTTGAGAAGGCCTCAAAGCATATCAGTTTGAAGGAGAAAGATGGCAGTGGAGAGCATGCAAGAGGGACAAGTACTCTAGATCTGACTATATGAGTGGAATGCAGTGAGATCTTGTGGTACTTGTCTGAAGGGAGGGTGAGATAGTGATCTATACTTGTTACTATTCCTTTAGTTTCTGTTTTGTACTCGTCGCATAGGTGTTAGAGCCTAATAAGATACTTCAGAGACTTCCACATAGGCCTTTCCATGTTCCAACCGAAGGCATAGTAAGCTCACAGAGGCCTTGGAAAAAACTGGTCGGAAGCACATGTAGCTTGACGTGCAGCTTCGAATGTGCCTTTTCTCTGTGTAATTAAATGATACTATATGAATGCATGTTGGAAAGGGTGGATGCCATTGACTAGATTCCTGCTCCTTGGTCTTCGGATTTGCCAATGACTACTTGCTGAGCTTCTTCCCACTGATTTCAATGGCCAATGGGACTGTTGTAAGAATATTTTATTATGCTAGCTAATAAATAATAGTGGACGTTATTAATTTTTCTTTTTTTTCTTTAACAAAGTTTAGAAACCACTTATGACTCCTATAATGCCATATTTTCCTTCTGTGTTTTTCTATTTTTCTTCTATTTCATACTTAATTAGTCATGTCAAAGTATATTAGTCTGTATTGTTTCTTTTTATAATTAGAAACCATCTAACTACTTCGAAACTTCTGTTTAGAATATGTAAACATAGAAGTCATTCTTATCTCTTTTTGTTTATTAAAGAAACCAAAATAAATTCACTGTAACAACATTTTACTGCGTTTTTAATTTCTAGGCATGCAGAATATAAAGGGAGATGAAAGCCATTTAAAAGTAATCAACCGTGAACTTGATTAACTCCAGTTTTCTTGGTGTGCTTCAAGTAATTTTGAATTACTTCTGAACTTAATGTCATCACATTTAGCGTCCTCCTGTGTATCATATGGAGATCGTGTTTTCTAGCCATTTTTACGGACGTTATTCATCACATGTACTAGAAATGAATAAAGGTTCCCTATTTTCACTTGATATTCATGCTACATGGAACACAAGGGTGTGACAGGAAGATGTCATTAGGCCTATCATGTAGTATTACAGTTATGAATTTTATAAGCATGAATGCGCTTAGATCAGGAGAATGCATGGCATGAGATTTCAGAAAAAAAAAAGAAAGAAAGAGGGATGAGAATTTCTTCTTCTCCCCAAGCAATAATTATTCATGGATATTAATTAGAGGGTTATCCTTGCTTCCTTGATAATTCCTCTACTGATGTCTATTAAATTTATGTCTTTCATACTTATTGCATTGTTAAAACTGTCACATATGCGGCCAGTCTCGTCATAATTGCTTGATTTACATGATATCAAATTAGCTATGCATATATGTCAGTAAAACTCCTGTTATCACCATTAGTCAAATAGTTTCAAGGTGACATGGATGCTTTTATGCATACCCTTTTCTCTAGCTTGCTCACTGTTTTCTCCTTTTTGAACCAAATTCATTGATTATTCGAATGCCTGATTAATTAAAGCGTGCGTATGAATTTCTTTTCTTTTTCTTTTTTTTTTTATGAAAGGGAAGCTAAAATGCATGTGCCTTGCAATATATTCACTCTTAAAAGCCTTATTATCTGCACTAGTTGTACACTCAGTTCAATATGTGCACATGATCTTAGAGACCTGGACATTAGCTCTGGACTGATACCCATGACACTTGGATACAAGCACTTCAGTGCTTGTCTGGACTATATTTTTGGAGAAAAGCCTACAAAATCAAAAACTAAGCTCAGGGTTATATATATTTGCGTCGTCCTTGTCCAAGAAAGATTCCAAGATTTACTTCCTAATCCTCTTGTGTTAGGGTGGAACAGGTGGTGGTTCATGAATTGGTGCTGTGGGTTCTCCTGACTGCTCCGGCGACATCCAAGCTAATTAACCTCCAATACTGCTCGCCGATAACTTAGCAAGCATGGTGCATCTCGATTCTAAGAAACATCTAGGGTCTATAAATGCTTGCATAATCATCTTCTTCTCGTGCATTAGTCGACTAGATTGATCATCCTAATCTTTGCTACTAGAAGCGTTAGCTGACGTAGTTTTTAATCTGAGTGTAGGTTTCAAAGAGTGGATCTCTCAAGAAGACTTAAAATAATGAAGCTTTTGGGATATAGGTGCAGGAGAAACAGCAGGTGCAGCGTCTTAGGTAGAAGTTCCAGCTGCCGAGATCCAAAAGTCCTTTGATTTTTTTAGACGACCTAAAAGCTTACAAGACTAAATCTGGAAGTATTTATATAAATTAAGGTGGAAAATATTACTTGGATGGTTCATATTAAAATAAATGAATAAGTAAATGAGAGGAGTCAATGTGTTAGTGACATGCAACTGGAGATCGTTTGTTTAGGTGACAACTTTCCATGTCATAGTAGGTCTCAACCTCAATTATATGCAAAGCCACAGTGTCAGCAAGAAGTCGCATATATTCCTAATTATCTCGGCATTTGGTAGAATATTCATGTCTCTTTATCAGTAGCATCTACTTTAACTATTAGTAAGATTCCTGTCTTGGTCAAATACTAGTATTATGTTTGGATCAAAACTTGAAATAAAGGCTCGGTTGACATTATGAAATCTATCATCAACCGCTTCAGATATCTCATTCATTAAAAGAAAATAAAAAATAATATAACCATAAAGGCATCATTATATCGTATTAAAGCCAAGTACAGTTATGAAATTAAGGAGAATACAGCCGGTATCTGATGTTTTGCATTCAACACCTAAAACAAATCATTCTCAATTCAAATCTCCACGCCTCCTTACCCAATCATATGATTCTTATGGTTCATCATGTTTAAATCGATCTATCATCAGACCTCGGTAAGGCAATAACCTTGCTGCTGGACCATATCAAAGTGACAATAATTCCACCATCCTCTCCGTTCTGCGCTTGGACGAGAGATGACCTGTTTATCAATCATGGTCGCCCATGTATGACATTGTGGCCGTGATTGAGAGGGACCCATCGCAGCACATGAGCTTAAGCTATGCAGGCGTTGGTCAATCACAGCCAAAGACAATACCATTGATAGGATGGCCTGGTCAAAGTTAAGAGACAAGTTCTCGCCCCCTGGCCGCACATTTAAATTCCTTGTTCTTTAAGGCTTTCGTCAGTGCAGCCTCCCTTATTCTGTGCACAAGAAAGCTTGCCACCCGAGAAACTGGGGAGAAAAACAGTATATTTTAAAGAATCACAACAAAGAGTTCGCAGAAGTAGTGTTGGGTCAACAGCCAAAGAAACCGTTATATTTTGGTTAACTCTATCTATATTAGCGAGCCTCTATAAACCCCTTATATAAATACTCTGCATCGTAATCTTAGCTAACGGCAGCTCTACTCTCTTCTCCTCCTTCCGTTCATCCACTCTTCGCCTCCATCCTGCGTCGTTTGATCGAGAGACCATGTCGACCCATGACCGAGGAATACGACGGCGCGCAAAATCCATATCAAGGAGACAAGCTGAACGTTCTTGAGCTTGCAGGATGGAGGCGTGACCTCTAAGACCGTGACCGAGGTTCCTATTGAAGCTGGAGGCTTTCAGGCTCGTCAGCTTCGTATCGCTGGACTTTGTTGTCTAAAGCCATCAGTAGCATTCTCTGCGGATCGTTTTTAGATGACCGCGGGAAAGAAAGCTATTCCGAGAGGGTAATATCTTTGCTTGGTCAAGACCATATTTGGTCATATCTGGAGTCGACATGGGGGCTCTGAAGCAGAGTTTGAGGTGATGACTGATATCTTAGTGCCTCACGAGATGTGCATGGTGTGTCTCGTGCGAAGTTTCGGCCATACATGCCATGACGACTGCATGGATAATACATCACGTGTTACTACGATGAATCGGAGTCTTCAGCGAAGTCTTCTGGTGGTGCGAGAGAATTTGCTTCTGTGGAAGATGTTATTAAGTATCTTGTTATATTCCTGATACTCACGATGCGGAGACTGAAGAGGAGAGTTCTCACGAGCTTGGTAAGATGTGCATGGTGTTCCTTGTGGAGTTTGGGCAAAGAGAGATGGTGAAGCTCATGCCATGCGGCCATGTATGCCATGAAGACTGCATGGACTACTACCTCAAGCATAATATTGAATGCCCCTCATGAGATGAATTGGAATCATCATCCAATTCTTCGATCGCTGCTGGAGACTCTGCTCTGGGAGAAGAGATTGTTATCGTGTCCAGTAGTGATCTTCTAGACGGTGAGGATGATGTGGCAAAAAAGGAGAGTTCTGAAGAGCCTGGCGAGATGTGCAGTGTGTCAAGCGGACTTTTGACCAAGGGATGAGTGAAGTGCATGCCATGCGGTCATGTGTACATGAGAACCACATGGAGCATGATATAGCATGCACAATGTGCCACTATGATATATCCTGAACTTTTGCTTGGTAATTGTTTGTTCAAACTTTGTTTGATTGTAGTCTCAATGTTTCCATTGGTCGATGCATTATGTTGTCTTTTTCTTGGTAATATGAGTAGAGAAATTTCATGTAGTTACTACTATTGTGCGCGCCTCCTTAATTTTACCTTGCAACGTTTATGAGATCAGTTATATTACTTCCAAGGTAATTGTGAACTAGGAAATTTCTTAGTTTACCGACTCACTGATATGTAATAGCGGCTTTAACGACCCAACCAGTTGGCAGCCTTTATTCCCCTATCTTTGAACTGGGCAATTTCTTAGTTTACCAACTCACTGGTATCTAATAGTGGCTGTAACAACTCAAATCAGTTGGCAGCCTTAATTCCACTACCTTCTGACCTCTGAACTTGGCAATTTCTTGATTTACCAAGACACCACCATACAATAATAGTTTTAACATCTCAATCAGTAATTCCCCTGCCTTCTAAACTAGGCAATTTCTTAGTTTTCCTCGTCAGTGGTATCCAGTAACCAGTGGCTTTACCAAACCAACCAGTTGTTAGTTTCAATTCCTTGTCCATTGCCAATTAATAGCCTGCAACGACCTGGTTGGATCCAAATGCAACATCGGATGAGATCCATTCTGTTATAAAACTGGGTTTGGTCGGAATCCATTAGCTGATTTGTTTAGGTTAGGCACAGCAACCCAAGCCAGTGACAAGCTTGGTTCCGTCAATCCTGGAGTGGGCTACTTCATCTAAAAAATTTGGCCCCTGCAAGGTGACCCATTGTCACGCGGTATACCTGTAGCTTATACCAACTTCTTTACATTGAACAGTATATACATGTGCAACGCATCGCCGCTCCTCCGCTTCTACATACACACAACAGCCAACTTGTCCTTGGGTTCTATCGACAGAGAAACCTTTAACGAGTTTATTTAAATATTTTGCGAGTTATAACTGAAAATTCTCAAACTGTTGAGTACGTAAAATACCTGATAAAGAACAGAAGCTAAAAGACTCAAAATTTTAAACAAGAGATAACCAATAAGATTATTTAAATTTGATAATAAGCTTCCATCTTTTTGCCGGTATCACCCTGTTTTATGGTTTCTACGCGTTGCAGTATTATTATTGACGTCAGCAATCTGGGGCACAGGATGGTGCTTAACCTCAGAGATTTGATTTTTCAGCTGGCTTTGAGGTATAGTGGGGTTGAGAGGAGAAGATTTTCTAGAATAGATTACAAACTAGAGAGTCGTCTTAAGAAATTCTACATTGCCCGATATATTGCATGGTAGCATTTGTCCATTATGCATATGATAGCTGTGGATCCACATAAAAATTTGTACTACAGTCTCAAGACTATTAATAATTAATGCAACATGACTGATGTGAATGGTAAGTTACACCCAATGATAATGTATTAATGCAATAATTGACATGGCTAAACAGTCTTTTGAAACGAACATAGATCAGATGGATACCCACCACTGCTACTGCTCCAAGATAGCTGCAGAGTATGGTCAACTCAGCTATCACAAGAGCATTTACCAATATCAATTCATTAGCTGGCTCTGCACACAGGGAGCTGGAACTCTCCACTAGGACCTTTTCCTGAAAGGCACCACAGAATGATGCTTGGGAAGGACCCAGACGACCACCCAAAATGTCTCAAAGCAGAGATGATCATAATAGATCGTAACAAGTTAATAATATTGCAAAGTCAATTATCGCACGAACCAGGGGCAGTTCACAGATATAAAACATAATGATACGAATCAGGAAAAATATGCAGATAGAAAGCAAATGTATGGATATTTGATAGTTTTCATGCAGCAATAACCACAGTTTCATCGATCAATATAAAAAACTAATGGATGACGAAGATGGTATCTGTTTAGTCCTTCAATCTAAAAGTTCCTGTTCTACTTAAACTTTCCTTAAGATATCATCGATCAAACCTTTTAACACACCATTGCATCAGAAAGAAGTGTGATTGATATCACTGAAAGGTGCAAGCAATTAAGAATTTCAGAATTAGTACAGACAAAAAATATTCCAGGCTCACAGGCAAACACCAATATGGACAAGATCTGATGGTAAGGCTAGTCAGTGCTCTTTGCTCAGAAAGGTAGTCAATGCTCTTTCATCACTAAGATACCAGCCACACAATCAGTGATTTTAGTACCAAATGGAGTAAGATCCATCCAGCTTCTGCAGAACATTTTATGGAGCAACTGAAGGCAACTCTATCCCCCTTGTCATTCCTGATACGTTTTCACCAGCTCCAACCCTTGGTATTATAAGGAAAGCACGCGACATCCCAAACATTGTTCTACAGAACAACTATCTGGTCCAAAAGTTTGAATGCATCCACCCATTCACATATCAAATTAGATGAATAGCATTTTATCCATAAATTAATTAGCAAAGGAAAAAAGGTTATTTAACAATATTGCTGCTTAACAAGCAAATTAATTCTTTCAAATTACCCACTGAATGCCACAGACAGATACAGTAACTTGAGATGTTTAAACATCTATTTCAGAGTATATCTGGACCTGAGGTGATCCAGACCTCCAGATAAAATAGGAGAAAAAAAGGGGATATCCTACTCCTGGTGTCATCCAAATTTTAACACCACTGAGCTATAAATATCATTCCTACAGAACCAAATACTGCTTTTGATACACAGACACACCACTGAGCTATAAATATCATTCCTACAGAACCAAATACTGCTTTTGATACAGAGAGAGAGAGAGAGAGAGAGAGCGGTGATTTTCTTGCAAGGTATTATAGCATTCTCTGTGAATGTATCAGGAAAATAAGGCTCAAGGGAAAAAAGAATGTAACCATGAAGGTTTTTTTCGAAAAATAAAAAGCCCATAGCAGCTGCTGCAGGTGCAGATTAAAAATTTAGTAAAGAAGCATGAATAAGGTAAATGTCAATGCCGACGTAAATTAGCAATGATTACCCTTAGGCAGAAGCAAGCAGAACATACTCTTGGATACTGATGAGGAAAGCAGTTTGGGTGGAATAATAACGACAACAGCAATATGGTCATTGGATCAAAGGAGAAGAGAAGACAGTAAGGAACAGTATAATGCAGAAATCTTAGTCGAAGGAATGCAATTACAGGCTATGGAGGATCTAGAGGAGGGTGATAGCAGTTGGGTGTAGAATACTCTCGTGAGCAGTCAACTGAGATGTCCATCCCCAAACCAAAGGAAGCATGGTAGGCTAGAGGAGGAATCCCTGATAGGCAACCAGACAACATGCTAGGAAAAAGCCACTATCACAATGACTGATGCCCAACCTAGACGAATTGCTTAACATGTATCCTGCAGTCCCATTGCCTTACTTCACATGTGTCCCGCAGTCCCAGCATCTTAGCATGCAAAATTCAAGAAAAATCACTGGACATACTCTACAATGTTTGGAATGTATCATCTTAGCATCCGAAAGTCAAGAAAAGTAGGGTATCATCTTAGAATGGAAAAACTCTACTATTGAAGTGGCAATAGGAAAATTAATATTAGTATCAAACTCTACAACAAGGCATAGTCTTAACAAAGATATTGCTTGGGCAAGCCTTATAAGCTTGAACTGCAGCTGCCAGTTCAGCAGTACTAGCCATGGCTTGCCGCCGCCATATGCTTAATAGAATGGTTGTCCCATGACAGGCCAAATTTTACTTGCTGGCCAGAGGTGTAGATTTGAAAACTTGAACCAGATTAGGCTGACTAGCTGACTCCAGATTCGTGCATTGCACTTGAGCAAAATGGACTTAAGGGGGAAGCCTAAGTATATCAAACCATGGCTGGAACATAAAATATATTTTTACCCCTATGCACGGTGTCCTTAGGTTAATCTTTTACCCTAAAGAGAAGAAAGATCAGAATATGTTTGATAGATCATGCATCAAAACTATCCCACCCTCCAATTACTGCTCTTATCCAAACAAAAGAGAAAACTTGAAGATAAAAGATGTGTTGATGAAGAAAATCCATGAGCAAGAAAGGGTATTTGTGTTCTTTTTCCAAACTTTAAGAAGTATGATTACATAATATATGACCAGGATATATTTCCTCATAGGCATAGTATTCCTAATTGATGTAGGATAAGAAAGATAATTTCCAAAAACTATATGCTAATATGGATCTAGGAACAATAGAGAAGCCCATCGCTAACAATAAGACTGCTCAGTGAAGGCAGATTATAAATACCAACCCACCCACATCATATGAAATAGTATCAGAACCACCATGTCAGGAAAAATTGGCAAAATCACTAAATACAACATATCAACTCTTGATTCTTCCATATCAAGTAGTTGTTCATATGCAAAGGACTTGTGTATTGAGGAGGAAGGGGAAATAGAACCTGGGACGGAGAGGGATATGATTAGGTTACATAAGTTGTTACATGGGGGCTTCAAAGGTAAAGAAGGCCTCCCTTTTTGACAACCCCAGCATTTTTTCTATAATTAGTTTACATTTTCTATAATTAGAAATGCTTTTTCTCTCTTGATATGACTCACTAGTATAAAGAGATTACACATCCAAAAAGCCTCAAGTTACATGAAAGGCCAGATCATATATATAATCCAACATCCCAAGTATGTCCTTTACTTTGTTAGTTATCCTTGATCAACCAATTGGCCACTTTGCAGAAACAAATGTAAGCTATAGAACTATAACATCATAGCTAAAGATTGTTAGTCACCTTGAAGATAGAATGCTGACAACAATTCTCAAAAATGTAAAAAAGTAAGCAGCAAAAAAGGAAAAGTAGAAAACGATTCTTAAAAGCAGAACAAGAACACAGCAAAAATGGCAGTCTCAAGAAAAGAGCAGAAAATTAGAATAATTGGTATAGATCATCAAATCGTCTGTTATAGTACAATTCATCCAGGAAGGACCAATAAAAGGGGATATATATTTCACACTCTACATAGTTTTCTTCTCTTAATAGGTTCAAGAAAACTGTATGATTCTACTGCAGAAATGATTTAGATGACTTAGCAAATAATCTTTTGAAAGGAGTGAAAGAAAGAACAGCTACACAATGGAAATCTTAAAATCATTTAGGGTAGGAACTATGCAAAAGATTCAATGGAGGACCACTGATAAGGTAAAATTCAATGGAAGCAATATTTTTTACTGAAAAGCTGAAAAGGGAGACAGCCTATTGCCTTTTGTGTGCACCCAAAAAAATTGGACCAGTCTATTGTGGTTGTCCATGTCTATCATTTTAATATCTCTCTGCTTAAACATGATGCCGTGTTACAGTGATATATTTGAGTTCTACGCATACACATTGACTGCAGTCTATGGTTTTATGCCTAACAACACCTTAAATTTACTAATCTATATTTCTAAAAGTCTGGGAATATAATTGTTATTAAGTATGGTAAATGGTGTCTATCTTAACCAAATGAAAGGCTAAAAAGGGAGACAGCCTATTGCCTTCTGTGTGCCCCCCCAAAATATGGATTGGTTTATTGTGGTTGTCCATGTCTATCAGTTTAATCTCTCTATGTGCTTAAACATGGTTCTGTATTACCGAGTTCTACGCATACATCTTGATTGCAGTCTTTGGTATATAACATATATATTAGTATAATTAATATTAATTATATATTATAATTAATAAAATATTAATATACTATAATTGAGGGTATTTTCATAATGCCAATTTCAAATTACCTCTATTTAGTAATCCAGCATAGAAAAACAAATACCACCCTCCTAGTGGTATTTGTTTCACCTTCTCTCTCAAGTCTCAACAAAATAGACATGGGACCTACTATTTATTTACCATCTTTCAATTTCACTTCTCATACCAAATATAGTAATCAGACACAGGATTTATTTTTTCATGCCAAATAACCCCCAACAATATAGATGCTAAAATATTCTTCTTTTTATTAATTAGAGCCTCTTTCATATCATTGGGGATCAGATTACTCCAGAATAAAAATCATCGGTGATCTAAGTTCATCTCGGCGATCCTATTTAGGTCACCAAACACCACCTTAGAGTTGTCAACTCCTCTTCAAGGGTAAATCCAGCTGATATTCCACTTTTCATATCCTTATTTTTCTAGTTTGGTGGCAGATTTTTTTTTAAAATATAATGTCTTGAAGCTAATGAAGTTGTTTGGATCCAAGTTCTATCTCACAGAAGCAAATAACATCCTTTTCCATTCAATATTCACCTGGAAATGGAACAACAGCACTGACCTAATAATACCGAACCTAACACAGGTAAATAAAAAGTATCAGCTGCTCACCAGATCCCAACGCATACTTGGGCTGCTTCATCTTCTCGAGCTCAAGCTGAGCGTCCATGAACTCTGCATCCACTGTAACTCAAGATCCTTTGTGAATCAATCCGCTGCCTCTCCAGCTCCATCATCTGCCGTTGCTTTGTTCTCTATACACTCATAAACCACCGCAAACTTCATAATCGCCATTGCGAACTCCCCAAAAGCCCCCTCCTCCCCACCACCACCCGAACTCCCCCAACTACTCCATTGCTTTCTTGCAGCCACAACATCAAACAATCCATTGTCGCCATCGTTCTCGTCCTCCTCCTCATCAGGCCAAATTCCCCGTGGGAACTCTCCGAGGACCCCAGAGAGTTCATCGAGCCGCTCGAGTACACGGCAGCATTAGAATTAGGGTTCCGGTGCTTGATGGTAGAGGTGAGGGAGGGGCGGCAACGGGTATTGGGTGGGGGGCGGGGAGGTTTGATGAAGGGGACGGAGGAAGGGTTCGGCTTCTTGAGAGATGGAGCAGATTTGGGGCCGACGAGGAGGTCGAGGCGCGAGAAGAAGGCTCACTGCGAAGTCCCGGGCTTCGATTTGTCGAGCCTAGTATCGATCCGGTTCCTGCACTGGACGTCCGTCTTCCGGTGCTTCCAGAGTGCCTCCTGCCGCTCGTTCACGGCGTCGGCGACCTCGTTGCAGTCGTTTTGCCGGATGTTCCCGGCTCAGCTGGAGGTATCGGTTCCCCACGCCTCTATCAGCGCCTCCGACGCTCCCTCGCTCCACCAGTCCTCCCTCCCTTCTCCGCCTCCGCCGCCGGCGTGAGGCTGGGGTGGAGGGTGGTGGTGGTGCGATCGGGGGCCGGGATCCATGGATCCGTCGGCATCCGGAGAAAGATTTTAGGCTTAGGGTTAGGGTTTCGAGATGGGGCTTAGGGTTTCAAGAGAAATGTCCGGTGTTCTTCGTACCAACCGTAACATAAACAATCCTGCTCCATATGTCGGTAATGTTGAGACGGAACGTGGTTGTATCCTTCACGCGAAAGAAGGATACGCCTTCCTTCGCGCCTGGGGACAGTTGGATAATCCTCTGCACAGATCTCAAATCATTCCAAACTCGGCCACTCCTCGTATGCACAGCTCTCAAAGCGAGCAGTGGAATATCCAACGGTCTCTGGGCGAAGGAAGGATTATTTTTCTTTAGCGCGAAGGATGCAACCACGATACGCAACGCAGATAGACGGCTAGTATTTGGACTTTTTGGAGCGGTCGAGTTAAAATAGAACGGTTCATGAGAACAGCAGAAGTATGTTCGGGCGAGTGACCGGAGTACGACAATAGGAAGGTGTCGCTGAGGGGAGTTTAAGTTGTTGCTTTAGCTTAACCCGGTTCTGAAGACGGGGAAATAGGGGCGAGGTTTGGAGAGAGAAGGGCGAGGAGGAGATGGGGCGGGCACCGAGGCCAATCGCGGAGGATGATTACGAGGTAAAATCTCTATTTGTTAACGCTTTAGATGACTGATTTGATTAGAAGATTAGATCGAGATAGGTTTTTGATGTTATCTTGGAGCATAGATGGGCAGAGCGTTCCTTTGAACAGAAGATTTGCTGTAGTAGAAAGATGAACAAGTTTTGGTATCAGAACATGGCAATCTAGTTGCAACTTCTAGGTTGTGTATTGAATTGTTCAACACTTCTTGTGACTACATATGTTAGAATCTCTATAGATGCTTAGCTGTGAGGAAACAATGGCTTGCAGCAACAAAAGAAAAGAGCTTTATTGTAGAGTTGTCAAAAGAGAGACTGATGATAACCGAGAGATTTATATATGTTAAAACTCAGAAAATTCCTTTTGGTGATGATATGCGAATCAAGAAATTTTTGGTGCATTATGCCCGTTACATCGGATGGTAACTACATGTTTGTTTAAATTGGTTTCAAAATTCAGTCTGCTGGGTGTATAAACCTATAACAGAAGCCACCTCGTTTTTAGATTGTTTGGTTCTTCTAAACTTCACTTTCATGATCTATATCTTACAAATAGTTATTGAATTTCTCTGCTCCAAAAACATCACTCTCCCATGGATAAATATTCATGCAACTTTTGCTTGCTTGTCATAGGATCTAGCACCTTGTCTGTATAAGGTTAAGCTTAATGCATTTCTCCAGTGGGAAGAGGTCATCATACCCTACAGATTTTCTTATTCAGAAGGGAAAGTCTGTGTAGCGACTAATGTCCCCTAATGAAACACTTATTTCAAACTCCCTCAATTGGTCCAGTTTCTGTAATCCTTCTGTTTGTAGCTGTCATCTCTTGCTGGCAAGAAAACCAGTTTCTTATAAGTACCCATGGTTGTGTTAGTTATTTTTTAACTGAAGATGCTAATTGTTATTCTGGTCTAAAAACAATGTGTATGTATGTGTTTATCCCACCTGAATGTGCTTCTTATTTGGAGAAGAACAAAATCCAGGAGTTATTCGCAATGTCCATTTTAATTCTTCAAGTTCCTATTGCAACCTAGATCTTGCTACTTTAAAGAAATTAACAACTGGGTAGAAAACTATAAAATTGTTAGAAGTTCTCTTGGCATATATATTTAAAAATGTTTTGTTACATTTTTTCAAGTCATAACTAAATTATATATTCTTTTTAGATTTACCTATGTCCAATTAAGGTTCTATCTAAGGTTAACAAAATCGGTACCATGACCTGTACCAGTCGCATACAGGTTGGTAGGTAGGCATGTTGGTGCCCATTAGGTGCCAGCAAGATTGAACAAGCGAGAAAGAGAGAAGGTGGAGAGAGAGAGGGGGGAGGAAGGACCCACTAGAGAAGGGGATCGAAGGTCGAAACTCATCAATCAGAGGTCAAAGCTTGTTAATTGGGGACGAAGCTCATTGATCGGGATCCGAGATTGTTGATCAAGGGCCAAAGCTTATCTATCAGTTCCAAAGCTCATTGATTGAGGGTCGAAGGTTGTCCATCGGGGTCGGAGCTATTGGTGTGGTCCCCCATGGCATCATTGTCAGAAAATGAGGAGGAAAGTGAGGCGGAGGGATTAGGAGAGAGAGAGAGGGTAATGGCTAGGGTTTCAAAGAGGATAGAACACAGAGAGGAAGAGAGATTGATCAAACAGAGGTGGGGTTCTATAAAAGGGCCCGATTCGGCCCGAGAACCTTTTGAAGCTCGTCGATTCAGTCTGGTTTGGATCGGTTCTAACCTTATTTTCTTTTGTGTGGCCAAAGCATCTTGGTTCCTTACTGGTTTGGTTTGGTACGTCTGAACCGCCTGGTTCGGGATGGTTTGATAGAACCTTGGTTCTAATACTTCTCTCTTCCTATCCTATGTCTAAGCATGGGAAAACATGAAGATAGACCAATATGATAGGCAAAACAGCAGCTTAAGCTTATTCATTCTTTAGTGAACATTTAATTTTATTGTAAACCTTTTTTTGTGATTCAAAATCTAGGGAATGTTTGGTGATGCTTTTACTTTGTAAAAAAGAGGGAGAAGCCAAAAGCTACATTTTCTAGCTTCTTCAAAGAGCATTTTTTTGACTTTTTTTCTTGTAAAACACTTTTTGGATAATAGTACCAAACACTTCTTTCTTTTAAAAAGTGCTTTTTTGCTTTAAAATCCATAAAAACACTTTAAGCAAAATACGAAACATGCCCTAAATCTCATAGGCTTGTTGGATGTTAATATATAAGAAATTATGTTTGTTTGGTTTTGGCTATCTGAGACGTTTTCCTCAACTGACACATTATTTCTGTGACATATGAAGCTTACTAAGCTGCCCTTGTAGAAAAACTGACCCTGCTGAGTGTCTCAACAAAGCAAGGTCTTTGAAATTTGGATTATAATATCATACTTTCTTTTTAATCGTCGTGTATATATGCATCATCTGCGTGTCTATGTCTACATAATTGAACTATTCGGTGCCCTGTTAGATTTTCTTTTAACCATAATAATATATGAATGCAGACTGAACAGCAAAAGCAAGCTGCTGCTGATGTTCTTTTCCATTATTCACAATTTGTTATGGTCTGCATTGGGGAAGGAGTTCGCCCAAGTGATTTAAGATTGCATTTGATGAAGGTATGTACTTTCTCTGCCTCACCTTATGTTTTCCTTACTTTTTGTAGCTCATAAGTGAGATGAGAATTTCATGTGGTTTTCTTTTATATAATTTAAGTTCTAATCTTGCGCATTTGCAATTCTGTAGTTTACAACATAGATGATTGTTGTTTGTAGACAACCGTTTTCTGATATTTCCATGTAGAAGTTTCTTCATATAAAATGTAAGTAAAGCTTTTTGATAGTAACAATGATAGGTCTTATAGGTCCAGCTATTTCACATAGGTATCTTTGTGAGGTACATCAAACTATTTATAAAGAATGGTAAGAGTTACTAAAGCTATAGAAAGACTAAACACATTCTAGGTTATATCTGTGGCTTTGCCACTGTCTGGCTCCAGCAGATAGCCCCTACCCCCAGAATTGTGCATACAGTTTGAGAACTGGCAGAACACTGGTTACAGGGGAACTTAAAAGAAAATGTGGGAGTTTCAATCGTTTGCCATTGGACTGTTACTCTGAGAGCTGTTATTGGTAATGTGAATTATGTCACGGGATTTTCCACAGGAAATTTCTAATTTAAGATCGATTTATTTTCTATTATTTGTAAAGAAACTGCTGATCCACGTACCAAGGCTGCCCAAACTTGATGCCTACCTGCTTTAACCATTTACGAGGTCAGGTTGTGCTTCGTAATTTTCTCTGATGCTTGATGCACTTGCTTCAGTCTTCAACAAGTTAAAATGATGGATGCTTACGAAGTGTTATTGAAAAATCATTACCAAGTAACCAAAGTTTTTAAATTAATCGAAGCAGATAAGTTGATGCTAAGAAATTGGATTTCTGAAAGCACCGGCACAAGATGTTAAATCTTGGGGGTCCTATTTGCACTGGTTGAATTGTGTCTTGAAATACATACATTGTGCATAGCCGAAGTTAGAAACTTGTTATTATGGTATGCTATACCAGCCCGAACCGGACGATACAGGGCGTATCGTACCGTGTACCGGTTCGGTACCGATACCTGGTACAGGTGGCATACAAATACTCAGTATACCAAAAAAATTTCATATTGTACCATACCAATACTATGCTAGTGCGGCACCGGTACGGGGTCTAGTATCAAGACGGCAAACCTTGCATGTTATCATGTAAACTATATGCTGAATTCAGTTATCTTATTTGTTCGGTGCATGTCTGCTGAGAACTTGTCCAAAACTTGAAGCCTACCTCTGCTTGAGTAGGTTCCTTTGTGCCTACTCTATAGGAAGTTGGTACAATGTTTTCAATAGCAGTTATTGATTGGAGAACCCTTTCATATGGACCTGTTGTATCTTATCCAACAACTTCTGCATGTCAAGCAATTCAGCTAGCAAGGAACAACTTTTGGAGGATTTGTTGTGTCAAATCTTATCTTGCTTGAGGGTCTGGAATGTGACTTCAGTGCAGTAGACTGCTTTGTCAGGCAATTCTTCTTGTAATTTTGAGCTCTCCCATACAGGATGTGCTCTGCATAAATCTGCAAGCTCCTGTTCTTTCATGGTGTTTTGTGGTACAAATATTATGTCATTCTTTTAGAGTTACCCTCTTTGGAAGTTTCAATAGAAGCTTCTTTTTCTTTAAAACACAAAATTCAACTCCATGAGTCCTATCCACATCTCCCGTTCCTCATGGGAACCATCAGTATTTGATCAATTGTTCCTGAAGAGCTATATGAGAAGATCACAGGTGAACCTTATTTTGTATTTGTCAAAGTGGAGTTTGGGGAAGTGGTTTCATTGAGGATAAGTTTGTGTAACACCAAGAATGACACTGTCTAACACTAGCTGAATCCGTGTACCTTGGAATTATATGTTGAGCAGGCAATGGCTGCTAGCATTAGTCTGATACCTTTGAAAGCAATCCCTTACTAGTTAATTCCACCTCAGAAGCCATTCTTTTGGATAGTTTTGTGGAATGTATTCGGTGCTTTCCATTTCATTCCAATTATCTGGAGTTCTGTATTTTCTTCACGTCTTTTCCTGAAGACCAAAGGTTTACTGCGTTAAGGGTCGGAAAGAACAGTATTTCTGCCATCTGCAGGGGCAATTAGCCGTCAAGCTTTACCTCTGTTCAATTGGCTTTTATTGATTCTGCAAATTTAAATCATAGCCATCATTTATGATTTCCAGTTAGGTATATAACCTGCAGACTTTTCCTTGGGAATTGAGTACCATTATGCTGAAAATTGATTTTTATATTGTAAAAAAATCTGTGCAATCTATATCTATCTATATCTATATATATCTATATATATATGTATATATATGTGTATATATATATATATATATATATATATATATATATATATATATAACGCTTGTAGAAAATAGATCTACATGATATATTCACAAGAATTTAGGTATTTTGATTCATTTCTGGATTTTTCTCTCTGCAAACTGGTAGAATAAAGAATTTCTTTTGCAGGAAATTTCAGGAATGCCAACCTCGTTGGAGAAAGAACCTTTATCAGCAGCAGCTTCTCCTGATTCCACAGGTGAACCATCATCATCGGGAACAATGAAAGGAGTCAAAAATGAACACTCCTAATAATCTTGTTAGGAAAAATAAGGTGTTGGCTCATATTCTGGTCGAGCATAAAAACTCAGCCTGAATGAGGACACCATCCTTTTGATCATGCGAACCTCAAGGATGAAGTTATTTTTTCAGGAGGTAGACAAAATGTAGCTCTCATATGATGATGTAAAAATTTCCTATTGAATGTCTTCTTGGGTGTAAGCATAGTGCATATGTAGATATAATTCCGATATGTTACCGCTCAGAATAAGCTGCAGTTTCTGGAAAATACCTTATTCTGACTTGCGAAGTCGATGCAGGATGTTTTCTTCCTCAGTTTCAATATGATGCTTTATTGGCTAATAAGCTGATTAAGATGCCCGATTTGTTGGTGATATCATATACAAGATCCATGCTTGTAACTTCAGCGGGTTCATGGTTGTTCGAGTCAAATGCACATGATTCTCATTCATTCAAGAATGATTTGGCTCACCTGGATGTTTTAAGAGAGACATATTTCTTAGTTCAATGCATTTATATGGAGAGAAGATAAATTTGTAGATGTAGCAGAGAAGTGGGAAACATCTCACAAGAGATGGTCCTTACTTGGCATATGCGTACTACAAAAGAATGCATGTGAAGGTGGTAGCCTAATGGAAGCATGGCCTTACTTCCAATCAAGTGATTTCGAGTTCGAAACGCACGGGCATCGATTAAATTGTGGAGACCGGATGCTCCCTGCTCGGACATGGAATTTGGAAGGGTGTATCGCTCTGCTATTAGCCTCGGTGGTGCCAGATGTGACATACTCACATGTGGTATTCGTGCCGGAGCCCAGAGGGATAACCAAGCCGGGCTCACGGGTGAGGAGGGTACGAGTAAAACCGGCCGGGGTGCTCAACACACGATCATTTCTGCCCTATCGAACATTCTCCTGGGGGGATGGGGGCATAGTGGAGGCTGTTACGCGGGGGTGGGCTTGTCCCTTCCTCCCCCCTTCCCCTTGTTTAAAGCAAAAAAAAAAAAAAAAAGTATACATCAAGTTTAAAGTAGTCCTGGCATCTTGGACTTGTGGACTGGTTCAAATTTAATGTAAGCCTCTATCTGAATTCCGGAGAACGCCAGGACAACAGGATTGATTCTTCAGGAGAAAGTCGATCACATAACAGAGGATATTAGAGCTTGTGTATATCAATGTGGGATTTTTATCTGCAATTTCTATGCTCTTAACGAGTTTAACTGAAAAATTGCTTGAAATAGATTTGACCTAGCGCCGGCAGGTGATATGCCGGGACTCGTACGTACAAGCCTTGATGTGAGCAATTTTATATAAAACATCCTAGCCTTTGTCGATATTACATATTTCTGTACGTCCTCACGACTTACGATCGGGTGCTGGCATTACTGCATTAGCTTGAACGTAGTAGTGGCACGCGAGTGAAACTTGATGTGAGCACTTTTACATATAACGCCCCATGGAACATCAATATTGCATACGTCAATGCTTCATCCACCAAGCAACACCTAGTGGCCTCTGCGGTGTGCTATGTGCACCGTAAAGTCGGGTGCAGGAAGATTTATAAAGCAACTATTTTCTTAAATATCTATCGGGCTTCTATTAGGCAGGGCAAACAATCTGAATTATTCGAGCTTAACTTGAAAAAAAGCTCGATTGGAAGCTAAACACACAAAGCTTGAGCTAGCAATTTAGGATTGAAGTTAATTTCAAGCCAAGCTCAAAATATGCACGGTTTGATCGGAACTATCTAGACTCGAAAGAATATGTTAGATATATAAGTTTAGATAATGAGTGTAGGATACCAACAATTTATAATATTAGAGTTGTTTCAAGCTTGAATACTTATTTAACTTTTAAATCCATTAATTGTTAATTCAGATCTAAACCAAGCTTAGAATCAAACTCAAACCAAGTTTTGATTCAAGCTTGAACCAAACTTGCTTCAAGCTTGAGTTAACTTTTGGCTCATTTTACGATCTTCAAGCTAACCGATTGGGCTCATGTTGGCTTGGTTTGAAATTAAATTTGGATTGAGCTTAAAACAATGGCAAACAAATCCAGTCTAATACTAGCTTTCAAGCAAGAAATTAATTTCAAATCAAGCTCAACCTGGCTCAGGCTCGGTCAAGCTTGGCTCCATTACACCCCTAGCTTCTATTAGATTTCCATGTTGGGAATCGGAGCAAGAGATTACATTGTGGTGGGACTGAAAAAAGGATAAGGTCAAGGCTAGTCAAGTAGGGTATGCTTTAGTTGGGTTCATATAATATGATCTACCTATAACGTAGTTTCTGCTGGACCTGGATTACATCAATTTGGGAGCTTTGTTGCAGAGTATCTCCAAACTTAAGCTAGAGGCAGCCATTGGCAGAGAGAGGAGAGAGAGGACACTGCTCTTTGATATATGACGCTGCTCTAGCTTGCAAATCACCAGATAGCATGTCTTAGCAAAGTGCTGGCGATTGTCAAATGTATATCAACCAAGAAGGTCTCAAGGAGAAGGGAGAATTATGTTAAATATCCTGAAAATTATTGAAACATATATCTATATGTATGTATACACCTTTCTTTATGTGTAGCGATGAAAAAGAAGAGAAGGCATCCACACTTCACCTCTCAGTAAGTTTAGTACTTCTTCGTCTTGAACAGTTGAACCCTTACGTATTTTGTGGATGTCACACGTCCATGCATCCAAAAATATCGTGCTAGAAGCGTTTGTTGCGTCTGCACTCCTCCATTCCCAGTAGCCAAACTTTATCCATTCACAACAGCATATAGCCCGCGGCATACCGACTCCATGGACGACCCAAGAGACGGTTTCATGTTGGCTGTGGTGGATTTTAAAATTGTCAATTCTCAAACGTAGGTCAAAGTCAAAATCCAGAAGCCAACTCCCGGCCGGTCGACAAAATCCACTTCCCATCCTCTTTAGATTACGGCGGGCCAAGAATACCTTTTCCTACTTGTTTACATCCATAATCCATTCCGTAGATCTTAGAACGAGAACCCAGTCCATCTCCTCATCACCACAAATAGTGTCCCCTACCAATTAACGAAGAGAGGGTGCATTGAGAGGGAGAATGCCGATTACTAAACAAAGAGGAGACGAATGGGAAGAGCACGTTAGAATCTAGTCTCAAGGTGATTAATTATAGCCAAGGAAAGTACCTGGATTCTGCTGTCCCTTTCAAAGAAGACAACCTCGCTTATTCCCGAGGCCCCTCTTCTCTCACCTCACCAACATCACTCTCAGCCGCATCACTCTCTCAGGCACGCGCTCTCTACTCGTCTTCTCCGCCCTACCAAGAGCTTAACCCCTAGTATCACCACCTCATCATGCCCCGCTACCACGGACTCTCGGCTTGCTTCATTACTTCTTCTCTTTCTCTCTCCCACTGTCTTTCTGTCTCGCATGCTTTAATACTTTACGAGACTGCAATGAGAGCAGGCTGAGTCCATGTACTGCCCTTCAAAGAAGAGAGAAGAAGGAAGACCAAAACAAACTACTTGTTTATAAATGTATAATTTTGCTTTCCAACCAAGCAACAGAGTGCAGGTTAGAAGAATCCAAAACTGGCAAGCCCTTACAAGCTACTACTACCAATATATCTGTTGTGCTGCTGCCTCTTTTAACTTCTCTCTCGCATCAGCCATGCAATAAAGGCTGCACCCCGAGAGAAGTACTTTTCCTGTGTGTCTTTTTATTAGTTTAATGCCCTATATATGACCACCGCCCTTCCTCCCCATAGAGAAGAGGTAGAGAATCCCACCCCAACCCAAACTTCCATCCCTCATCTCTCTTCCCATCCTCCCAAGACCTTTCCTCCTTCCCACCGCCCGAGGCTGCCGTCCCCCGGCGCCCAACCCCCCTCCCTTCTTTTCTTTTTTTCTGGAAATGGATGGCGGGCAGCCTCCTCACCTAATAGAACAGTACTCTCTTTCCATTCCCGGTAGCCCCAGCAGCACCACCAGCAGTAGCTCCGCCGCCGCCGCATCCTCCGGCGGCGGTGGCGGTGGAGGGAGTTCTAGCGGGAGCAGTAGGAGGAAGTGCAAGGGAAAGGGAGGGCCGGACAACGGGAAGTTCCGATACCGGGGGGTACGGCAGCGAAGCTGGGGGAAGTGGGTGGCGGAGATCCGCGAGCCGAGGAAGCGGACGAGGAAGTGGCTCGGGACGTTCTCCACCGCCGAGGATGCAGCCAGGGCCTACGACCGGGCGGCGCTTATTCTGTATGGTCATCGTGCACAGCTCAATCTCCAACCCTCGGCCGCCACCGCCGGCGGCGGTGGCTCCTCCTCCTCCTCCTCCATCTCGTCCTCCTCCTCGACGTCCACCCTTCGTCCTCTCCTCCCCCGCCCCTCCGGCTTCCCCTTCCCTCTCCTCCCCTCGTCCTCCTCCTCTTCTCTCCATGCCTTCCCTCCCATAACGTACTCCAACACAACGGAGAGCACCATCATCGCCCATGGGCCCATCACCAGCAGCGTTAGTTATCACTGCGTGCCTATCGAGCCGCAGCAGGTGGAGCATGGACCGGCGGTGCCGGCGCCAGCGCCGGCGCCTGCACCTGCATGTGGGCCGAGCCATGTCGTCCCGGCCGATACTGGTGCAATATACGAGGACATCAGCTCCCTTGCCGGGTCGGTGGGCTCGAGCCTGTCGCTCTCCAACCAGCCTGCAGCGCCGGTGGAGACCACGACATCAATGCCTCTCGTGTCGTCGCCGGTGTGGAATTATGATGATTATGCTGCAGCAGCTTCTTGCTTGTGGGATGATGGGGATCCCTTCTTCTTTTGATCTGTGATGGAGGAAGGAAGTGATTTCTCCGTGATACTATTATTAATATAGGGCTGATATAAGGAGAATTAGGGTTTCTGCTTTGCATGCATGCTTTCGAAGGATTCTTCAATTATACCATCGTCTTGGTTGGATCATCTATTTTTTTTACATTTATCAATTTTTTATACTTCGAAGCTTGAAGAACTCTAGTATTTGTTTTGTAATGTGCAAAATTAATGAGAGTTCCAACCTATTTTATGATCAAGAAAGACACCACGCAAGCAGCTGGCCGTTGGAATGATAAGAAGGAGACCACCAGATGACATAACGCAGATTTTTAGATGGATAAGTAGTTACATGGGAAGATGTTCATGCTCTCTCTAGGTTTCTATTGTCTGGTCACAGATTTGGCTGGATAGTGATGGTGGCGCTAGTCCTTGGATTAGACCATCTTGGTTGCAGATAAAAGGTATAACCCTGCTATTATGTTGTGTCTTGCATCATACTATATATCTGAGCTTCAGTGTTTCTTTACTCTTCATAGATCTAAAATTTAGTTATTCTGGCGGTCCTTATCATTCTTGTCATGCTGATACTCTCCTTACTGAGATTGCAGGATCATTTGGATGTTATTTCCACAGATTTGAAGTGATAGGTTTTCTACTGTTTT
Organism: Phoenix dactylifera; assembly: GCF_009389715.1. Taxonomy (NCBI): domain Eukaryota; kingdom Viridiplantae; phylum Streptophyta; class Magnoliopsida; order Arecales; family Arecaceae; genus Phoenix; species Phoenix dactylifera. The sequence continues at coordinate 3,722,285 of NC_052394.1, read as the reverse complement.
ACCAACTTCTGTTATGAGTCTCTCGGAAAGACAAAATAAGCTACTTTATGGAGGAATTTGCTGTTTAGCATCAACGTACTACAGCATGCCTACCTTTCAAGTAAAACCTTATTATCTCAGAGACTGTTGTGATTATTAAGATGTAACTACATTATATATACTATTGATCAAATTATCACTCACCTAGAAAGTTCCACTTTGTTCTTCGTGGTGATGGTGATAATACTTCTTCTTATGACAGTTTTCTTGGTCATAGTGTCTTTCTAGATTTGCCTCTAAATTGTTTTATCTTTTCTTGTTTTGTCTCTAAATTGTTGTAGGGTATCCTACCCGATCATTATTACATACAAGTGTTCAAACACTGATGATGTTTTTAGAACATGTGTTTGTCACTTTGTTCATAAGTTGTTCCCACAATTTTGAAAAGAACTATATTGATCCATACAATGTTGGAATCCATAGAAAATCTTAAGCATGTTCTGTCACCTAATTTAATTTATTCAGAAAATCAGGTTCATTAAAAGGTGAGCAATATAAATAATAAGGATTTGCAGGTGGATGTAGGTCATGTAGGATGTTCTTGAAAGAGGACATCGGCAGCAAGTCTGGAGCACAAAAGTATAGTCTGAAAGGAAAATGAAAAAAGATCATTTGAAATGTATAATACATGCATGCATTTACGAAATGAAAAGAGCCATATTCAAGGTGATTTAGACTTATGAAGACTTGATCAAAACCGTAAGATAATTTGATAATCATAGTACATGTTGACCTTTTTCCTGTCCTTTTGCAATTCAAGGTTTCACTGAAAGTAATTATTCTAGTGTTCTAGAAACTGCATGCGTAATTTCAAATAAAGTGCAGTGATCAAAAATTTCTTTAGCTAGACATGCATGTTTCTTGTAATATCGTGAATTTCACATGGTTTTTCCTAGTTTGTCATCTAGATCTACTTTTTGATTATGAGTACTAATCACTAACTAGTTCATTTGGCAACTGAAGGGCATATCTTCTTCCCTTTACCCCTGAATAGAACGACTAAGTAGTGTCATCTTCAGTAGCATGAAGTCAGAAAAACCAGAGTTTAACAAGTGATATTTCTGCAAAATGACCTCGAAGCAACTGAGGAGAAAAAGAAACGGTTCTTGTATTTTATGATTCCTCCATTCTTGGCGTGCATGACATGCATCTCTCAATTAGGTTCTAGTAGTTTATTTAGTTCATACACCAACTACCGTTTCCATCAACATCACATGAGATGCTTTCTTGAAAATTAAGTTTTGCAAAATTTAATTCTACAGTAGAAGAAAAAAAAATCTAACCAAGAAAGTAAAGTCGCACTTTCTCTTCCTCCCTCCATATCTTAATGGTGCTTTATTATTTCATCACATTATTTTTTTTTTGTAAATTTTAATAATATTTACTTACATAATATTTAGCACATATAGTTGCTTTGTTTTAATTCTTGTTACGGTGTTGGGTTCCTTTTCACAGTTAGATGATATTTTATATACCATTCATCATTTATAATAGACTACAGAATTCTTTAAAAATGAGAATTTGAGTAGTATTTTGTGATTAAAATTATGTTTACAATTTCTTTCTTTACCTCACATGTTCTCCCTCTATAATGCTGCAAGTTATCCCCTATATTTTACTATTTGAGATTTAATGCTAAGCAGTGTCCTGTATGCTGGTTTTTGTGTATTGTTACTTGTTGTATTAATGCTCTCTGGTGGTTGAGAATTTTCAGCCTTCTAATCAACAACATGGATGGGCCCCAGTTATTTATGACTACCCGGATTGCTCAGAGAGATATCTTTTGCTTCAATACCTGGCTAAGTTTTGTCCATGGTTGCTTGTGTGCAGATCGTTTCATGTTGCGTCCGTTGGGATTTTCTTCTACTAAATGACAGAATATTGTTGAAAACAAATTCAACGAAATGCTACGTTTGTAACTGAATAACAGACGCTGTTTGCTTTTTAAGAGTTAATAATTATATTATTTAATGCCATATTCTTTTATCCTTAGATGCTTGGCCTCTACGAGTTGTCGACATAAATGCCTTAGTGCTGCCCGAAGCTACGAGTTGTGTTTTATTAGTGTCAACTTTCTGTAATTTAGGCTGGACCCTCTAAAGTCTAAACCATACAAAAAAAAAAAAGAAGAAAGAAATGGTAGTTGAAGTCTACAATCTTAATTTTGTTTCTAAAGTTTAATGGCACGCTGAATAAGTTGATGAGGCTGGAATTGGTCGACTCTCTCACTTTTCAATAGGGAATTGAGGTGATAATCTTTTGGGAGATTGGGCTCTTTCCAAGAACTCAAATTAAAGATGGTTTTGAAGATGATAGCTTATCAAGCTAGTAAAATTTTTGGCAATGGAACTACAGTATTAGATCTAACAATGCTCTTTATTTTGCTCTTCTGTTTTTTTCAAAAGGAAATCTTCATAGTCATTAATTCATCTTAATAAATTCTTGATTTACCTTTATTAAACCAATCAACCACCATAAATTATCCTTTTATTACATTCTAAGGCTTTCCCGTACCCTACATCATGTACACCACATCAGCTGTGCACTATAATAACAATTCAAAATAAGGTGAGGAGGATGGTAATCTAAGACGAGCATAGATAATTAGCATGATGTACCTCTAGATGGTGGTCTAATTTTTTTCATTTATCTTATATGATATGCATTTTTTTTTTCCGAAGATACAACAGTGGTTTATGTCGGATGGATTTGAATGCGGCATCACTTTGTCCTTCAACTGCTGTCTATTCCGGCCGTTCCCCCTCGCCCATTTTATAAATTCCTACGTCATTTGGGCCGCGCCCAACTGGAAAACAAACCATTGTGTCTCCTCGTCCGGTTCTCCCTTCCCTCTTTGGTTCGCTCGCGGAAGCTATTTCCGGGGGATTAGGACGGAACGGTGGTCGGGATAGAGGCTATTTCGGGGGGATTAGAACGGAACGGTGGTCGGGATAGCGGGATGGCGGGGTGCGGGATCGGCGACCCGGATGGCCGCGCCCGGTGGTGCCGCGACGGCGTGGCCGCCGCCCACCCAAGTGGGTCTCCATCGGGATAATTTTATTTACGAGCGCGGTGGGGATATCCTCGCCTCTTCAAGGGAAAGCTCGCCTACGCGAACGCGCTCCTCCTCCTCATCAAGTGCTTCGCCGCCGGGGTCATCCTTTCGACGTCGCTCGTCCGCGTCCTCCCCGACGCCTTCGACGCCCTCGCCGACTGCCAGCTTGCCTCCGCCGCCCCTGGCGCGACTTCTCCGGCTTCGCCGCCCTCCTCGTCGACGTCTCCGCCACCTCCCACGCCTCCTCCACCGCCAGCGAGCAGCAGTACACCCCGATCGGGCTTGAGGAGGTGGGAGCGAAGGGCGGTGGAAAATTACGGCCTGAGGGGGCGGCGGCGGTGGCGATGAGTGGGAGCCACGGCCACCATGGGGCCACCAAGATTTGGAGGAGCAGGGGGACGAGGAGGACAGGCTCGCGAAGCTGAAGCAGAGGATGGTGTCGCAGGTCTTGGAGACTGGGATTGTGTTCCATTCAGTGATTATTCGGGTCACGATGGAGATGTCTCAGAACCGGTGCTCGATTCGGCCACTCGCCGTCGCCCTCGCCTTCCGCCAGATCTTTGAAGGGATGGGCCTCGGCGGATGCATCGCCCAGGTACATCGAAAACCCTAATTTTTGGAGTCCAGTTAAAAGCATTATCATTATTACAAATCCTAGCCGTCAGTATTTACTATGATTATTGTCAGCATTGGATTTTACTCGGGAAAATTGTTTTCTTTTTGAGTTGAATCATGGGTACCTCTTGTGTAGTGCTTGGATGTTGAGCTATCTTATCATCAGTTGATGTGTTGGAGCGATACGGTGAGAGTTTGGTAAGAACTATTAGATGATTGTGATGGTCCTGCAAGTTTGCCAGACTTATGTGCTACTGAGTGGTGGTAGGATATGGAATGGGAACTATTAATAAATGGTGAAGTTGAAATTTTTAATCCTTAATTCTACTGTTAATAATTTCATGACATTACACCATTCTGAAAAATGCTATTACATGCACCACCGTTAGTAATTTGAGGTCGAGCTCAGTGATCGTTGTAGGTCATGGAGTCGAAGTGGCAATGTCCACACTAGCAGAGGAGGAGGTAGGTGGTGAGGGTGGAGAGGAGGGCAGTCTTGCTGGAACTGGAGGGGTCAAGGGCAGCAAGGAGCTTGCTAGTGGGGTTGACGACAATGAGCTCGCTGAAGTGGCCAAACTAGTATCCCGGCATTGAGAGAGGAGGATGGATGGCATGGTATCTTTCTCTCCCTTCATGTCAGGTCACAGACTCAATGTTGGATCCTCAGGTTGGGTCGGATTTCCAGGTGGGTGGGGTAGGATAAAGATTCAGGTTGGATCAGGACGCAACCCCATTGACAGGTCTAGGTCCAATTGGCATGGAAAAGGGCATTTCAATGTATAAGGCACCCACTATTGCAGAGTTTAGGGAGGGTTGGATTTATGTGTTCTTACCTCCATATGCGGAGTGACTATTTCCATATTTCTAACCTATGACATCCAGATTATAAGGAAGCAACCTTATCGTTGCACCAAAGCCCGCCCTCTTCCATTGGCATGACTAGATAAAAACTTGGTAATTCTATTGGTGGAAGCCTTCTACCTTGTTATCTTTGGAGAAATAAAAAAAAGAGAGAGAAGACAAATCAACCAAGTCATGTCATTTGAAACTAATCCTTTTTCCCAATTTGTCATGCCACCATGTTACCACCTTTCAACTTGCTTTACGGGACACATTATTTCTATTATCTAGTATACTTCTTCCATCAAAGCCATGGATCTGCTATAATTATATGAAGCACTTGGAATTGGAATCAGTAGACTTCTTTATTGTCCTCCTTTTCATGAAATTACCTTTAATGCCATGTTTTATACTTTATTGATACCAACCAGTTGACAGGGCTATGTGATTTTTTGCAGGAGGTTTAATCTTGCAAGTCCTAATAGATTAATTTCTGTATGGACTTATTATCTGAGAGGTTCAAACTTCATACACATTGTGGCATCTAGGTCCTTATTGTTGTTAGTGGAATCTCTAGACTCAAAAAACAGTGGGACAGAACTACCATTTTTGGTTCCCCTCATAAACATACATTTTGCTGATTAAGATGGTCATTGATAATGGCAGGCTGGTTTCGGCTTGGGGACAGTGGGGTACATGTGCATAATGTTCTCGTTGACTACACCAATGGGGATGGTGCTAGGAATGATGGTGTTTTATATGACAGGCTTTGATGACAGCTGCCCCAATGGCCTCATCCTGGAAGGCTTGCTGGGTTCTCTCTCTTCAGGAATACCAGTGTACATGGCTCTTGTGGATCTCATAGTTGTGGATTTCTTCCACGAGAAGGCGATGTCCTCAAGTCCTCGATTGAAGAAAGCTTCTTTCATCACATTATTGCTAGGATCTGCTTCAATGTCAGTGCTTGCGCTTTGGGCTTAGTGCTTAAATTTGTAATTTCTCCATATTACTATAATTGGGAATGCAAAATATATAATTTTAAATCAGATGGTGTGATCTTCACAATTATTGACAAAGACAATCTATATTACAGATCATGCTGCTAAGGGCCAATGTTAATGGTTGCATTTTGTGTTCATCTTTTCTTTCCTACTCTTAATTTCAAATTTGAAGTGATTATACCTGAATTGCTTTAAATGCTAGGATCACTGAAAATACCAATTTTGAGACCAAGAATTAGAGTTTCGATCTATTGTTTGAGGTCGAGGTGGTCAGACTTAAAGTTATTGCATGATACGTTTCATACCAATCAGAGAGTAGAGTTCTTCTGGTTCGGTGGGCTGCTTTTGTGAACAGGCTGAGAAAAGAAGGAAACATACCCTTTTGCCCTTCTTTGTCTGCTGAACAATAGAGGATGATAAGATGCATGAAGTTGGTTTTGTTGTTGATTAGTACGAACTACATATATTGGGAGACTGCTTCAGGACCTTCTGTAATGAGTATGCCGATATTTGGTGAACAATTGGGTGAATGAAGGTGCATCTGGTGTGGCACCAACCTCTAGAGTTGGCAAAAGAATCAGAAATAGATGTGGGAATGAAACTAATTCCAAACAGCACTTGCTGACTAGAGATGAGTGATTAGAGAATTTAAATTTAATTAAAGTATATCCTCATGTTAGAAACAAAGTTCTATTCCAGATGGTCAACAGGAAATTCTTCAGGAGGTGAAGGCGTGATGAGCCGGTCGACATATATATATAGAGTGGACACTAGGAAGCAAACTTTGCAATTTCATATGCAAGACCACAAATATGCACAATGAAAAATAGTAGTTTTGCATACTGTTTTGGTCCAATCAGAGTGTAGACAATCTGTTTTAAGTTTCACCAAGAATGTTTTTTTTTTTTTTTTGAGAAAAAACATTTGTTTCCTACTATATTGTCAACAAATATCATTTTCTTGCTACCATCACAAATGGATCTGCCATGTGCAAGACATGGCCTTTTTTCTTATTGTGAAATGGCTTTTGAATTTCCTGAGATAGTCTGCGTGCTTTCTGCTAAACACTCGACACTTCTTATACCAAAAATTAAAAATGCGCTGTAATTTATTATAATTTTTTTGGTGATCATTGAGTGAAATCTTTATGTGTAAGCTACAATCTGCCCAAATATGATTGATTTCCTCATATGCTCTCTCTCCTTAGCAACATCTAGAGATAAATAAACCACTGATGTATAAACTTTGTTTCTATATGATCACTAAAAGGTTATAATTTGATAGCAAAATTCGTAAAAATAAGTTCATGCTACTTCCTAGGATACAACAAAAGAAACCATCTTCATTGTCTTTCAGAAGGTACTTATACTTAAATACAGTTTCAAGAAAGTCTAGTTTTTGGATCTCTTGAATCTCCAGTGCTGATAAAAACACAGTAATTGGACTACACAGTAAATATATTTGTTAAAGCCGAACCAACGTCACTGGAGCTTACACGAGTAAAGCCTCGGCCACCAGCGTTTACAGGGCCTACGTGACGCAAGATGCCATTAGGGGACGTAAATGGACCCCGAAAGTCAGCAAAATGTAAGAGCAATAGTCCCACGAGCCCAAGCTCGTAGCTAAAAACGCACCATAATGCGCTTGCTTCGCCTCCTCTCTCTTGAGAAGCATACAAGCCTCAACGAGTTCCAAAATTACAGCTCAAAATTCCATGTCATACAAATAAGAATGTTTCTTGCAAGCAGAGAGCAGAAAAAACATTTTATTGAAAAGAGAGAAAAGCTGGTAGTTGGATTAAGGTTAATTTGCACTAAGTGTTACTCAGTTGTCGAGTCAGAGAAAAGCCGAACGAATTAGACAAGAAAGGCCAAATCGAGTTTGCAAACTGCAGGATCAATTTTCAGTTTCTTTAAAGCTAATATTTTGCTTGCTCGTTGATTTTGAGCAGCCATGAAGGTGAAGAAACTCTGCCAAGTCTAAGGACAGTTGAGCGTCATGGGAGATTCTATGTATTATGCACTGCCAATCCCAAACACAAGCAATCAACTTTTGCTTATGAGGGTCCACTGCCCTCAGTGTATGTATTAATTTTTTTAAAAAAACTTTTTGTTTATCTTTTGTTATATCACTTTATGCTTTGCTTGCATTTTTTAAAGGAAAAGTTTGTTGGTATTTAGGTCTACTTTTGTATAAGCTGCATGATAAAAAGCTTTTTTACCAAACAAAAGAGAAAGATGGAATACAAAGGTGCATAACATACTGCGCACTGAATTAGCTATTGAATTATTTAATTATATGATCACCTATAGGCTACAGCACCCTTATTGATTTATCTTCCAGATGTTCATTGATCAAGTTAATTTTAAAAGTAAGTTGAGATTTTCTTGAAAATTTTGTTTATTTTTGGGAGTTTGACTCCACTAATTTTTGGGAGTCGAAAAAGGTATCAAAGCTTAATGAGGGCAGAGCACGGTGGAACTTGACCGAGCTCTTATTTTAAGATGCCTCGATAAGGTTGCCCCTGCATTAATCCTACGGGTAATTAATCCTATATGGATGGGAGACTTTCGTGAGGGAATCTGGAAGGAGTGACTCTTTGTTTCTTTTTTTTTTTTTGGCACTCAAAAATGGAGTTGTTGTATATGGTGGCACAGATCATGGCACTATATGTGGTACCTTCACTAGCTATTCAAGAGGAAGCAGGAATTGGCTTTTATATGTGTAGACTGTGGGTTGATATAACCAGACTGCAAGCCATATAATTTTTAATTAAAATAAATTATAATTTTTTTCTAAATTAGGAGTAAATTATATTTGCATTCAATAGTTTAAAAAAAAAAAACTATGCATATTTTTTTTGAGATTTATCTTTATCCTACGTTTTAACCACTGTCCAAAGATATTAGAAAATGTGTGCATCTTTCTTTCGACCTAAGGATAATTTCGATTTTTTTACATGAGATGAACGATTTTACTTAATTTAACTAAACGTAGGTGTAAATTTTAATGTAAGCATAATAAATAACCTTGAAAGAATTTTGTAATTTCCTCTCTTAGTTATTATCCTTTAATAGTTTAATTCGGTATCTAAAAGAAATCTTTACAAGGATTACCGATACGGATGTGGACTGTTTCTCGACTTGTTATTCATATTTTCAGGTTGCATAATTTGAATTGAGAATCATGAGTTTAACAGAATAATCAACGCTTTTATGGCATGATAATGAACTACTCGAAGGGAGATAACCGAAAAATAAAATAATAACAAAAACGGTAAAGAAACCTTTCAAAGTGCTCACTTCTCGATGCTAATAAAGTTTGAGCGAGTTACCTGCATGCCTGTTTGGCTAGAAGCCTTTGACTCTGAAGTCTAATTCCACTGGTTCTCGAAGAAGAGGTGGTCTTAATTAACGCTGAAATCGAGCCTTCTCTAAACATTTTTCATCTTCTAAGATGCTCTTTAATCAATGAACAAAAAAAGGAAAAAGAAAAGGCAATAAAGAAACTTGTGAATAGCTCGCATTAGTTTACAGGAAGAGATGGGAACACTCTACTTTCCGATCTACTCCTGCTTAACATTCTCTTAAGAGAAGAACAACCCACAGAAGAAGAAGCAGAAGCCGAGGAGCAGGATGATGAAGAACTGGAATTTGAAGACTCATCAGAACTAATTGGCATCTCAACTTGTACCTCACCCTCCACCGTCCCACGAAGAGCACTCGGCTCCTCATTTGCGCTTCCCGCCGGCTCCACCTCCTCCATCTCCTCCACCAAGATAACCAAGGACGCACCATCTCCTCCCGAAGCCATCTCATCCATCTTCACCGGTGCCCTACAAATCGGGCACGTCGAGTGAGACATCAACCACATATCGATGCACTCGACATGGAACGCGTGCTTGCACTTTGGAAGAAGCCTCCCAATCTCATCCTCCACCATCACGCTCAGGCAGACCACGCAATGCAGCCCGTTCTCGTCCTCCTTGGATCTGTACACAAACAGTGGGAGGGAAGCCACAACCATGGCATCAAGCCCATTTCCTGGTAACGCCACCTCGCTAGTGTACCCAGGATATGTGCTCGAGCTCCGGCGGTGGAGAGGATCCATCACTACGTGCGCAACGGTGGGCCTCATTCTGAGGACCCATCTGGCATAGCCATGAAGAAGCAAAACAAAGAAGATCACGATGGACAAACATATGACCGCAGCAAGCAAGACCTTACCATTGTATGGATCAATGCTGGCATCCTGGCTATTCCTGTCAGGAACAACGCTGGACATGCTGTTTCTACTCACTGCTCAGTGAAGTAAATGAATAGCGTCCAGAAAGAAAAGAAAAAAAAAAAAACTACATGGCATATATATGGAGATGATGAAGGCATATATACGTTAGAGACATGGGCCCGGTTTGGTGAGACAAATCGTAGTAGATGGCGCATGGAATTACGGGGTGTATCCCGAGCAATGGCTAGTAGTTTATAATAGTAGCATTTGTGGCCACTATTTTATGAGACATGTTATTAGACTATGTTTAAGTTTGGGTTGGGTTGGCTGTTCTGTTCTTCGCTGAAGACAGCAAGCATTTCATCCGGGTTTCTCGTGGACTCTGGTTTTATTTTGGAAGGTTGGGGTGCGGGCCCGCGGTGAGAGCCTCGTGAAGGCGACGGCAGCATCTTTCTTGTTGCTTTCATGGGACGTCGTCTCCTTTTGCGGGGAGGGGCGGATCCCAAGGTTTTGACCCGAGCTCTGATACCAATTATTATCGGTCACTCGTCCCATGTGATGGTACTGTGAGGTGGCGTGACACCGCTTTCCTATGTTCGTTAAATTTGTTTCTATTTGACTTTGTGACCTTACAAGCGCAACTACCCGGTCTGGTTGTCTTTTTTTATTCTTTTTTTTAAAGAAATTAGTGTATTATTGGTTTCCATCATCTTAAGAATGGTGGAATTGTTCTATTATGCTAATATTAGAGAACTGTCCACTTGAGCAAGAGAATTGAGATTATTTTTTTTGAGGAATGGGATGGGGAAAGGTAGAAGATAGCTTTTAAGAAGAAAAAAAAGGAAGTGATTAGAATTATGTTCTGTCTAGAAAAATTGAAAAAACATGTGGTTAAATTATAAAAAATTCAAAAAAAATGTGTTTTCTAGAAAACTAAATTATGGCTAATTGGGTCGCCCACATGTATACCGATCAAGAAATTTGGTTAAGCCAAGAGATGGGTTTGGTCTTATCTCACTAAGAGGACATTTATAATGTCTAGTAGAACGAGAATTATGCAAAGAATGGAAGCAATGAAAGGAGAAAAGTAATAACTGATAGGTAAGAGAAACTGCCAATAGGATTGGATAAATAATTGGGTACAGACAAGCTTCTCGGGGATGGAATATTTTAGCACACCAAAAAATTAAGATATAATTTTATCAAAAAAAGAAGAAGAATTAATGTACAAAGAGTTCACAGGTACTGTGCATGGAAAACTTGATGTAGATATTGTTGTTGTTGTGTGGAGTTGTTGCAGACATCCCCTCTCTGAAAGGGGCCCTTAGAGCTTCATAACTGCAAGATAACCACCGATAAGCAACTATTTCAAGAACCGCCATTCATATTGTGCTTTAAACCACAGTAGCCTCATAAAACTGCTTCAACACTCAATGCTTGCGGTCAATTCTCAAGACTGCTTTGATACCAAGATGCATGCTTTTTTGTTTACTCGCGTCAAGTACCAATCGATCATGGATAGATGGAAAATATGGTCAGGCTAATTTAAGCTAACCAAATCATTCAATTATTATTTTATAACCATGTCCTGGCTATCATGCACTTACCACGTTTAAAAATTAAAAATTAGGGTAAACAAAGTTAAATTATGTAAAAAGAGTCTGTACTCCAATAATACAAGGGTCAAAGGGAAAAATAGAAAGTGTTATTCATCTTCATTTACAAAAGGTTTTATGGTGACGTACACAACAGGTAGAAACTAAAAATGGACATCAATTTTCATTAAGGCATGGTAGGGGAATGATCAGGAATTATAGTAGGAAGAGGAAAAATTGAGCGTTCTATAAGGACTTTCAATTCACTGGTATCAGACTGAGTCGTATTGCAAACTGCTTGGTTTATGAACTAGCAACTTGGTTTCTATGATTCAAACACATCACGCTTGCTTGCCCACATAACCACCTTCATTAATTTTACTACTTATTCCCGCATGCGGACCTGATAACTAATCCAATTAAGATGGGCCAGTAAGAGTTGAAGTTGCATATATTTACTAGCAACCTGTAAAAGATAACAGCAGTGATACAATGCATCGGAAGATCAGGATTAGAATCAAGTTGCTTAAAGAATATCAAAACAATGCACCATCCTTGATGATAGCGTAGCTTCTTCAGCTTTTTAACTAATTCTGAACCCTGGATCCGCGAACCAGGATTTAAAGAGGCTGCTGCACATAGACAGTCCTTCCTTACATGCACAAGTACGTAGAGTTTTCTCTGATAACTTCGGAGGAATGGATGCAGCACTTTCTGGAGGAGTTCATAGAAACTACAAAGGCATTTGATACTAGTAAACAGTTGCCCAATGAAAATTAACCCAAATCATTCATTAATAACGAGGGCATGAGCAAAAGTGAACATATTCCATTTTTGCAGCATTTGCAACGCTAGAAAAGAGTCGTGACTGAAACACGGACACTTGACCTACAAGCAAGCATAACCAGATTAAATCATCGTTCAGTAAGTGCCACACACAGGGCTTTGCTCTGGCTTCAGGGAGAAAGCCGAGAAACAAGAAGAGAGAAATGAAGATCATCAGCTGGCGTCTGAGAGTGGCATGCCAAGCTAGTTCTGACCTCCATGTTCGATGGCTCCCCAGCAGACCCATCTTCCTGCACAATGTTCCCCTCCGCCATCCGATCAGAAGTCTCCAACCCCCAGTCTCTACTCTCTTGCGCGGAGACTACAGGAGTTTGGCAAGCAGGGCACGTGGAGCATGACATGAACCATGCATCAATGCACCAATTATGGAAGCCACACTTGCACTCAGCTTGCACTTGCAGGACCCCGTCCGTTTCGTTATCTTCTGCCAAACTCCAGCAAACTGCCCGCTTGGCTGCAGCGTTGTGCTTGCCCTCGAATTTGTAGGCCAGGATAGGGAGAGGGGATGGATAGCAGCCATTGTCGCCATGAAGTAAAAGAGCTTCCTCTATATTCACCTTTTTTCTAAGGAGGCAGGTGGTGTATACGCGGAGCAGTAGTACTATCAGCACAATAAATATGAGCAGAAACAATAGCAAGACACCGGAGAAGTTGTACGAGTGGACATCTAGAAGTTGGACCAAGGGCTGACGAGGAAGGCCAGATGCTACAGAGTTCATGATTCTAGCCAGCTGTTGTGGAAGAAACCTTAGCCTCAAGATTTTCGGACACCATTTCTTATAGATGCCACGGATTGTAAGGTCATCAACTACTCGCCATGTACCTAGAGCCTGCCCTCCAATTAGAGTGAAAGCACGTTAGATATTAGCGGACTTTTAAGGAACGTAACTTTTAATAAGTCGGGTCGCCATGTACCTAGAGCCTGCCCTCCAATTAGAGTGAAAGTCGGGTGAAAGTAGATCCAGTGGCTGTATGGGTGCCCTCGGAGCAAGTGATCAGTTTTTCTGAAAGTGTGAAAGCACGTTCTTTAATAGGAGATATTAGTGGACTTTTAAGGAACTTAACTTGTAAGTCGGGTAAAAGTAGATCCAGGGGCTGCATGGGTGCCCTCGGAGCAAGTGATCATTTTTTCCAAGGCTAGGACAGCTAGAGAGGGGGTGAGGGGTGGGGGGTGATGTGGTGTGGAGGATCTACGACAACGCGTGCAGAGGCAGGAAGGCAACTTCTTACGCCAGAGAAGCTTCCAAGGCATCGGCAGAACCAAGACTAATGCATCCACGTACGATTAGAATCGATGGGTCCATAGGTAGAGAGAGCTGTCAGTAAAGAAACACCCTTCATTAAATGATGAAGCACAGTGCATTTCCATTCGATAAGTTTCTCGACCGATGAGCCAAATTTCAATTTTTTTTTACCGAAGATGCATACCAGGATTCGCAAGTCATGATGTTTCCCAAGCAACACGCAAGCTTCACTATGGAATTCGATAAGATAATATTAGTTTCTTGACTGATAAGCCAAAAAAAACCAAAACTTTTAACAGGGATGCATGCTAGGATCCTTCTATATTTGTGCTTTAAATGATCATGCGAACGTCCATTCTAACCTGGCACTCAAATAAGTCAGGATAAGTGTAGATTGACGGCTCGAGATCCTCAAGTCGTGGTGCTCTTCAGCAGTAACTACAATGACCTTCACATGCATGCGACTCTTGGTCTTTTCTGGGTCTCGTTGGATCTGCAGCAGAAGTTAAATGAACTAACATGCTACCTTTTGATTTTTTTTGTTTTTTTGTAATATCACTTTATATAGACCATTCTTTACAAGCTCAAGCATAACTCAATTTAAGAGAACAAAATTAATTTCATCAAAACCTTTAGCACAGTTGAGAGAAGGAAATGTCACCAGCCATAATTTGTTGAAGCAGCCACGGTGGTTACAGAGATCATCCATGAAAATTAAGGAAAAAGAATGAAATAAGTGCAGAACTCTAGCAAATCGAAGTAATATTTGTTCCTTTTCGGCCAAAGATAATCTCAGTATTACATTATTGCTTGTGGATATATGATTTCATATTAGCCAGTTACATGATGTAGGCACTTGAAAAAAAAAAAGAAAAAAAGAAAAATGAAAAGAAAGAAAGGAGTAACAGATTGCTTAAAAACCAGGAAATTGTTTTTTTTTTAATTTGGTAGATGCTTGTGTCACTACAGTGACCAGAGAGGCTTGCTTTCAAGCCCTATAACTGGTCCACAAATGATGATTACAAAGAAATTGCATTAGAAAGCAAAATAGTATTGCCAATTTTCTGATAATTGACTAGTGTTACACCTCCTAGGAAAATGAACTTAATCCATGAGCTTGTATCTTTTCTCTTGAACACCTGTAACCCCCATTTGTATCTCAATTATGGTATGAAGTGGTACCTGCATAAGCACCGATAAATGGGGTCTCAATTATGGGAAGATGAGTCATCTCAAGAAACAAAATCATGACTTTTGAGACATATAATCAGCAAAGACAAATTATTGATGACCTACCTCAATATGAGGAATTTCTTTTAAAGGCCTGTCGGCAAAGTATGCATACAATGCTCTCAATACAGCCTAAAAAACAAAATTTTCACTCGAAAAGATCACCCATATCTCTCAAACAATGATAGCATAAACAAAAAGAGACAAGCACAAAAATTACCTGGTGAGATATGACAACAACCGGTGCACGCTGTCGTTCGAGCTCAATAATAACAGGCTCTGATCTGAAAATCAAGATTGTATTGCCATCTTTGTCAGGCATGACAAAATGCAAGAAATGATAAGGAGAATAATATAAACTAAATCGATATGTTCGTCACTTAAACCCATCCAAAGTCCTACAACCTTTGAATGACATCGAGGTATGATTCTCCACGGGGGTATCGATACCTCAACTTGTCTTTCTCACGCGATCTGCACTTGGTAAACAGGAACATATTACTTGCAAGTGGAGTAAAAATGCCTAAAAATCAAATCAAATGAATATCAAGGTGAACTTATATTCTTGCAGGACATGGAAAATTCATCAGGGACAAATATACAATATACATTTATCCATGTGTGGGCACCATTCTAGCCCACCATGTATCTAGTCAAAAGAAAGCTTAGAGATTATAGTCTATATAGTCAAGTAAAATGGCTGTAGGACAATTGACAAGAGACAGACGGTAAGATTGCGGTCACTTATTATTTTCCATTAATTATAATAGAACTCAATAAACATCTCATATATTGTGGGTCAGCGAGAAGGCATGATACTAGTTGGCATGCCTGCACTTGTGTTTATATTTTGGCACATAAGAAAGACTTCATATATTACAGCCAGCAGCATATGATGCTAAAGAGAATGCTAACAGATTATACTTGTGTTATATTTTGCATCATGAATTAGCACAATGATATAGGACAGATAAAACTAAGAACTTTAGCAGATTAACTGCAAAATTAAGAGACAGATGTCAAGCCATTTTTGGTTCTCCTATTAGCAGTATCTTACTAGACTTTTAATCAAGGTTCGCCGTCTCGGAACTGGACCCTATACCGGTGCCACACTAGCACAGTATCAGTACGATATGCTATAAAATTTTTCGAAACACCACTTGTACCAGATACCAGCACCGAACCGATATGGTACGGTACGCCCCTGTACCGTTTGGTTCGAGCCGGTACGACGTATCTTGCTTCCAATTCTGGTAAACGTTATCCTACAATGAGAAATTAACCAATGCACATCTTAAACAGGATGTCCATCAATCCAGATAATATAGTCCTGGATAATTAGCCAGTGGAGTTTTTTCACCTAACAACCCATGCATCTAGGTCTAGCATCAAACACTAAAAGGAGAATGTCCAGCCTCTTAAATTATTCCAGGACTATAGCTTCCTACTTGCAACACATGTATTTTTCCATTATGTACAACCTAATAGGAGTAACCTTTGCACAGTCTGGCTGATATCCATATCATGTCTAGCTTAAGCATCCTGGCAACCATATTCAGCAATAGTATAGTACAGTAACCATGGAAATATGTTAACCCCTAAATTAAAATGTCAAAGAAAAGTTCAAAACCACAATGGAAAATGGTCGAAAAAGCTTCAGAGACGCATAACATTCATAAAGTAAGACCTCATAATAAGAAAAGGTAGCATGAAACTTATTGCTACAAATATGGCTTTCCAGAACTTTTTCTTTTCAAATAATAATAAGTATTTGATTGATTAATATTCACTTCTTCATACTCAGCAAAAAAGATGCAAAATAAAATGATTCATAATTCCACTATCCCAAATATAAGACAAAATTTCGAAAGTTTAAGGTGCCAACAGCCATGATGTAAGTTACCTACAACTAATTCATGAAACAGAAAAACTTTGGAAATGCACAGGGACAGTGGTTGCAAATCATAAAGCATAACATGGATTAGAGTGGGGAAAAAAGAAGAGAAAAAAATGAACTTCTCAAACATGACGTCAAGCAAATTCCCATGTGCTCCTTCAATTTATAGAGCAGATAAAGCAAATATCTTTGTGTTTCCAATGAATAAAAGAAATAACAATGGCAAATGTGTGGCTCTAAAAATGATTGGTTCATAAACGAAATTTAATAGTTCTGTTGCACACTCATATTCCTCAGGCATGTTTCTCTTTATCTCTTCATATGACATTCCATCACAAACTCCAGCATATATCTCATCAAGAGCACGCCATTGAATCTACATGTAATAGCAGTAACATAAGATCAACTTGAATATCAATCACAAATGAAGAGATTGTTTATCATTTTGTTGAAGTTACTATGAATACAACCAACCTTTGGGAATCCAACAATCGGACTTGCGGTCAATATCGCTCTCTGGAGAGTGCTAGTCCATATCTAAACAATGTGAAGAACAAAGAAAGGTAGAAGAAACACATCAGCTTGTTGCAAAATAAAGAGGTAAAACTTACAACTACATAAGCTGATTATTAAAATAGAGACATAGGCAACTCCAAATTGTCTAATATAAACCAGATAACAGTATACGGCCAACTTGGTTTGAAAAAAAAAAAACAAGAGAAATAATCGCATTGCACAGGTATGTTGGCTGATTTTGATGATGAAGAGGGCTTAAGGCTGATTGTGATGATGAAGTGGCCATAAAAGTCAAGAAATAGCTTGAACAGTTCACGTGTGCTTCATGACTATTTACTAGATGTGTGTAGGCTGAAAGCATGCACATATAGTTAGATGATAGGGGAACATTTAGGACCCTCTGAAAATAGAAAAGCCAAACTTGGATTATGTCATCATCTGATTCATGGGATTCATGGGTTCTGTACTACCTCATTATCCACTTTATGTGTCTACATACAACTTCAGATCACTATAATGATTGTTCTGTGCATACAAAACAGATTTGATGTAGGACATTTTACAAAAGGGGATCTATAAGGGTCTAAGGTAGCTATACTGTTTTAATGGGTTGCGAGAATTTCAGGTTTAGACCTGCATTTTTAATAAATGGAATCTAGAGAGTTTATGTTCTCGCAGAAAATAGGTAATTGAAGATCATTATCTAATCTATGAACTAGAATTCTAGGATCTAAATTAGCTTTTTAGGGGATTATGCAACTGAAAAACAGAAATCAATGTTCACCAGAATCTCCTTGGAGAAAACCCGATATCTTTAAAGGAAAACAAAAAATTATGGAACATAAAATGATCAAGAATGATTAGAAGGGAGGCTAGGAGATAAAAAACAGCAAAGGAAGGGGGGGCAAGGGCAAAAGAGAAGCGGAAAAAATGTGATACCCAACTCACTCTGGGACCAATGAACTTGTTCTATGGCATCACACCATAGTAGAAAATAAAACTCATAACTTAACCCATATTCTGCATAAAATTCGAATTACATAACAGCCATATGTAAAACAAAACAAAACCCGACTTGACTCCCTACAATCATTGTACCACTACAATCATTGTATCTATCAAGCTGTCAAATAGAGGGTGAGCTTTGGCGCAACGGTAAAGTTGCTCCACTGTGACGTGGAGGTCACAGATTCAAAACACGAAAACAGCCTCTCCGTACGTGGGGGTCAGGCTGCAAATATCTGACCTCTCCAAACCTGGCAATAGTGGGAGCCTCGTGCACTAGGCCGCCCAAGATGTCAAATAAAATCCATATTTTCATCACAATATTTGGTTCAAAATAACTCAACTACAACAAAAAAAATAACAGAAAAATAAAAGGAACTACAGCTGATTAACAGCTAAAATTAAATCCACAAGAACTCCCTAAGTCTTAGCCCTCCAATGATACATCATTGCATGATTTTGAATCTCCATCAAGATTCTATTAGAATGATTGGATCTAGAGAAGTTTGAGAGTTCAATAGGTGCACCAGCAAAACTTTCTCCCCTACTTTAATCAAAATTAATAGGGTGAGAGTGTGATGCAGCATAAAGTGCAGCCAACAAGTACTATGACCAGCTAGACCATGCCAAGCATCGTAGGAGCCAGTGGAGGCGCTGGCAAAGACTTCAACAAGCAAATATTTGGTTTATGTCCATCATATTTGTCAAGTCTTATTTCGAGTATGATTTTTTATCAAGTTTAATGTCCGAATTAGGATTAGAGGATCATGTCCTACAAATATGCGTCTAACACATTGTAAGCGGCGGCCTTTTGACAAATTAATAAAATTTTTCGAGAGAATTTTCTTCACCAAGATAAGAGTTCCTCAATCCAGTTTACTTTTATTTGCATATTAATCTTCGAAGTGCAACCTCATCAATCAAATTGCTCCTCTTCCTTTTCTCGCTACATCGAAGTGGGTATTTGATCTAGATAGTTCTTTTGTAATTGGCTGATAGGATTTAGACTCAAGTCCTGCTGATATAGGACTCTGTCTCATATGCAAACTCATTGAAAAGCATAGCAAAGTAAGATTGATAATTGCGAGAAACAGCATTGGCAAGAAACACAGCACCATTTATTTTGGGCAGTTAAAAGGAGCAGAACCACTCTCAATAAATTAATCATTCTAGATAGTCAAGATTTTAAAAAAAATATCAAACAGTATTTCACAATATCAGAAACCAATATATATTTTCAGCTACGACTAAAGTCCAATGTCTTACAGAAGCAGTCCTCTCAGATTTCAGTCTCTTCTCTACAAAGTTAGCTAGTTTCTTTGCATAAAGTTCCCCAGCTTCACTGCCCAAAACAAATCATAATAATAGTAAAAATGGGTTCGCATGATCCAACATTTAAAGGCTAGTTGATACATGGATAGTTTTTATTTATCATAAAGAATATATAAAATATCAGTTTACGCCTGTCAAGAATCATTTAAAAGATGTCCATCATATGCCACAAATCTATGTGATCATAAGATAAGAATGCACTACTTAACCCTCTATAAACAACATAGCAACAAAAAACTGGGGCTCCAGGAGTCATTATAAAAACCAAAATATTTACATCAATCAACGATGATCATCCTGAACTCATAAGCATAACATGCTAAATGTGTAGATTATAATAATCTTTGAACTCCCAACAAACTAGAGTTGATTTAGGTAAGATGATTTATCCAACAAGATGGATGGAAAGAATATAAGTGAAATGAGATGTTATTGTAATGTCGCTTGAGAAGTCAATGAGAAAGATACTGATAAATTTACACCTATCCTTCATCTCAATCCCAATCAGAGCTCATTGTTGAGATACAAAGAAACTATAGCTTAGAATGTAGAATTTTGAACTAATGTTCATGCTTAATGCAAATGTTTCTATTTCTGGTCATTTCTTGGACCACATTAAGCTAACAAATAGCTTAACTGATTTCTTTTCATTTACTCCCCAGGAACAAGAGCACAAGAGGACGAGAGCCAGGGGTGGGGGGTTGACATGTGAAATTGGCATTTTGAAATGGCAATGTGGAACTATCTCCTCTTTAGCATTCTCTCTTTTATCCTCTTGTCCTCTTCAATATTTACAATAAAATTTAAATCACATTGTTTCTTAGGTTTGTCTTCTCCTTCTCGATAAGATCTTGAACACTAACATGATACGAAGAAGTTGATGCTTAGGAATTCCCTTAGAAAAAAATAAGATTAAAACAAAGGACCTAACTACCAAAATAAATGATTGCTTGTGCCATATCATCACCATGTTCTCAGAAACCAGACTCGTGTATCATGGATCACTCAAGTCAATCTGATTATGTTCTTCACACCCAAATAAAGATGAATTCTTGTGTTTCAGAATATAATCAATTTCTCAGCATCCAAACTTTAGCCAAATTTTTGTTCTCCAAGTTCCACTGGTCATCAAGGTTTGTGGTTTAGAACGGGACCTGCACCAGTACCCACCCCATAAACCTTGTATAAATGAAAACTAAACCAACCCAAACCAGGCGATTTGGCCTGTACCGAACCGACGCTAAATTGGGATGGTTCCGGTTATAAAATCCCTCACCTCCTCTCCCTCTGATTTGAACCATCGAGCTTCAAGAGTCTTCAAGGGCTCTCTCACTCTCTCCGCCTCAAGAGGGCTTTCTCTGTCGGATGCTCGGAGCCTCCACTCGCTCGCTCTCCGCTAGATAGACGCTCAAGGTAAGCCTCCCTCCCTCTCTCTCCCTCAGTCCCCATCACCAAAGCCGGACACCTCTAGGCTACTTTAAGCCCTCGCAAAGCCCTCACTTCCCTTCTCTCCCTCTCTCGCCACCCCCTCCGACCTTTGTCCCCTCGTGAAGCCATCATCAGACACCTCTCTCTCTCCACGTCCAATCTCTCTATTAGGCAGTCCTGAGGCCTCAGCCTCTCTCTCCCTCCTTCCTCTCCTCCCTCTCCCTCTCTCCCTCCTTCCCCTCCTCCCTCTCCCTCTCCCTCTCCCTCCCCCTCCCCCTAGGTCCGATACACTACAGTTCAATACGTACACCGAGACTTGGCATCCTAGCTTTACGGTACAACACACCACATACAAGTTGGTAGTTCCAATACAACAAACCACATTAGTCATTGTGTTTCCTGATTTTTCACTATGAGATGGTTAAGTATAAGCAAGAATCCACAGACACGCGCGCGCGCAAACACATATATATGCATGTGTATATACATAAATGATGTGGTCGGTTTAAACAAAGCATATCCTTATAATTTTCTCAATATCTTCTTCGATTTTACTACTTGGATTAGTTTTATTTGAATATGACCAAGATTGAAAACTAAACAACAGCTTGAATAAGTAGGATGCTTCCATTAATTTCTTCAATAAATTCATGAGCTTGTCATTATCATAATAGTGTCCTGTCACTTCACGGCCAAACTAATAATATCATTAAGAAACGTCATCATTGTTTTAAAAAAAAGGGTTTGTTTGGTTTCATAGTTGTTTTCGCTTTTTTGTTTGTCCATAAAATAGTGAAATGCCACATGGAGATTGATGTTCAAGATAGTATTTGCACAAAAATTCTATGATCCCTTGCCTTTATTTTCACTCTTTTCTGAAAGCAACAAATCTTTACTACCAAAAGCTCTAAGAATTTTATAAAGAATTTCAAAAAACAAAAGTGTTTCATAATGCATGTTGTTCAGTCTAGTTCATTTCTCTTCCTTGGTTATTGAAAACAAAAACATAATAAAGGCAATACCAAATGGACCTGGTTATTTATATAATAGCAAGCTTAGTAAGTCAATTTTCACATGATTAAGTAGCATTCTTATGGTCCTACCTAAGATTTAATGAAACTTGTCAATTATGTTAACCGGAATGCAATATCATTCTAATATGACCAATAACTAATTACTACCCTGATGTACAAACATGCTCCCTTCAACCTTTTATATAACACTTCAAATTAATTGTTTAGTCAATTAAAATAATACTTTGAATATGTCATTAATATGAAAAATAAGTCAAATAAGAATGAAATGATTTGACTTCAAATATAGAATGAGACTTGTTGGTTATGGTCATATTACGAGTTATTAGCAGATTATCATACATACCTAATGCATCTTTGCAAAGGGTCTAGGAAGAATCATGATTACTGATGAGAAAGTAAAAAAGCCTGCCTCCGCATTTTCAGCATAAAATAGAAGAATTTCATTACAAGAAAAATCAAAAGCTAGACAGATATTAATGCAAAGGATGGGGAAATGATTATGGATTTTGAGATTAAAATTCTAGACCAGTAAACTAAATACATATAACAGATTTCAAGACAGCGCTAACCTCAACACTGTGTCACCTCCAATTCTTCCTCTAACGTTATCTAGACTCTCCCCATGCCGAGTAAGAAGGATAGGGCGAGGTGTGAGATGAGTGTTCACCTGCAATTGCATACGGAATAGTTTATATATATATATAAAAGTTTTCAGACAAGAAATCAGAAGCACGCATTACATATATATACATGATTGATGTATGTAAAGATGTATATATGTATGTATATACGTAATAATTTATACAATATAATCAATGATAAAAGTTCAGACAAGAAATATGTATGTACATATGTATGTATGAGATGGATAGGGCGAGGGCGAGTAAGAAGGATAGCGCAAGATGTGAGATGAGTATTCACCTGCAATGGCATACTGAATAGTTTATACAATATAATCAATGATAAAAGTTTGCAGACAAAAAATTGGAAGCACGCATTATGTATGTATGTATGCATGTATGTAATTTTCATCCCCATAAAGTGGCTTCTCCTTTAATTAACCAAGGATTGACTACATCTCTTAGTACAATAGCAGATGGAACAGCTTGGTGCTAAAGAATTTAGGTATTGGACTTGTTTTTTAATCTGCTAACTACATAAGTACATAAACCTGAGTCATAATTTTGTCAACTAGACTGTTCACCAAGAAGCAATCATCACTCGTATCAAGGATATAAATCCCAAGGGTCAGGAATATAATATAGTAAAATGGGAAGACAAACAACAACTAAGTCCTCTCCTTTCCTAATGATCTAAAACAGAAGCATTTGGGTTCATGAAGAAACAAAAAAGGCAAAACAAAGTTCTCAAAGATTCACCCAATGGAAGTCCTCATCTATCTTGCCATAAGATAATCTCTAACCACCCTCTTTCAGAATTTCTGCACATGCTTTCAAGAGGATATCGCTGCACCAAGTGAGACATTCTTCACAGAGAGATGAAATCTTTGCTTAGAAAGTTCCTTTTCATTCCCCACACTCCATATTATTTTTCTCATTTTAAAGGGTAATAAATCAAGTTACACTTGTTTGGGAAGTTGTTAGCCATTATAATTATGATCATAGGTAGCTAGAAAAATATAAAACGTTCATTTGCGCTCTAGCCTACATGGTACACCTCAAAGTTCAGGAAAGCTACATACCTCACCTACCGTGCAGTATGATGGGTAACTAGCCTTGTTAGATCAAATTAGATCTGAATATTGCAGGGTGCCATATTGGGCTGTATTAGACAGACGCACTACATGTGCAGAAGTAGGAATCAGTAATAATCAGTGTCCATGCTATACTCAGACAGACCAATCAAAACTCAATTATTTTGTTCAGGTTGTCATTTTTTTAGGTTAGTTTGCAAGGACTTGATTTCACCATAGGTCCTGCTCCACCCTCATTTTCACCAAGAATTGTACAAAGTTTAGTATCTTAATTCTTAACAACAAAAGTTTTATCTTTTTACAACTGAATAAAAGGTTTGATGTTTTAACTTAAAAAACACTGAAACCTTTTACATTATAAACCATAACAAACAAATACGTAAACCCACAAATCTATGTTTGAATCAAACACGAGATTGATTAAGATACTGTGAAAAATCTATCTTGCAAAGGTTTAGTGTCTTAACAACATAGGTTTGTCTTTTTTATACAACTGAATAAAAGATTTGATGTTTTAACTTAAAACCACTGAAATCTTTTTCATAATAAACCATAATAAACAAATACATAAACCCACAAATCTATGTCAGAAGCAAACACAAGACTGAACAAGACATTGTGAAAAATCTAGGTTTGTCTTCCCTTTCTTACCCCCCCCCCCCCCCCCACACACAGACAAAAAAAAAAAGAATTAGTGTAAAGTGAACCTAGTGACATCCAAATGGTAGAAACATACCAAGAAAAATACAATCCGGCCTGGAAGATAACCACTGATGTTGTTGACCTGACACAAACAGATGCAGCTTATATGTTATTGAGAACTGAAGCAAAAGAAGAAGGAAAGAAATACGATCGAAATTGCAATTGCTCTGGAAAAATAGGAAATTGTAATAAGCAGTCAACAAGCATTACCTTTCTCAGACATCAGAATTAATTAATCAAAAAGTTTCATGTAATCATATTTTAATAGAAAACCAGAAAGGCGGTTTTTTTAAACATTTTCAGAAAATTAGTAAGCTTATAAGTTATATTCATATACACATGTCCAACTCCTAGATCCATGTTGGACACACACCTGAATCAGAAATGTGTCAGACACTTGGAATATTTATAAAAATTTTCTGATTGCAACTTTCAGAAATTGGTAGACTTGAACTCTTCCAACAATGAGTTCGACACACCATCATAATGTGAAAAGTAAGTTTCATTCTTTTTAGAGATTGATCAAGAATGTAAGTATTAGAATGACTATGCAAAATATGATTCTTCTAAAATTCTTTTACTAATTAAGAAGTTCGATTGACAAAAACTTATATTGGAAGGCCTTAACTAACAATATCTTTTGATGTTCTTTTTTATACAATATTTAAATATACATTTAAGGTAAAATTATTTTTTTGCATAATCCCATATCTCCTTTTTTTTTTTCTTGCCAAGACAGCAGCTGGACATATATACAAATCACATTCTCGTGCCTGTGTCGATGCAAAACTGCCCACGTGTCGCTAGGCATGGTGAGGAGGAAATGTCTCTATTAAGGATCTTAAATATTTAATATGTTTCCTTGATTGGGAATTCTTGCACCAAAAACATCAGTGCAAGCATCTTATTAATAAAAAAGATGTCTTGAGTAAAAAAAAAGAAAGAGGGCTCTGCAGCTTTGGAATTGCCATGACATTACTAATTAAAAACTAGACTCTCAGAACTAATAAAAAGACTTCATTTTAATTCATATATGGTATTAAATAGAAATTATGAAACTTTTCTTTGGTGACTATATAATGTATGTATCTTAAATTGCAGAAGAGGAAGAGAAAATTCTGACTGATGTGATGCAGTTGAAGATAAAAATATCCTCAAGCAAGATAACAACTAACAAAGTACTGACTAGAACAAGGAAGCACGACATTGATCTTCTGAACATTTAGATAGAATAAAAGGGAAGACCAAACTTACTTGTATCTGTCCACCTTGTCCACTGACCATATCGATCATTTTGATGTAAGAACCCTCTTCTACCGGCTCATAGACCTATGCAAGAGAGCGTAGATCATGTTGATCTAAGAAGCATCTGAAATTCAAAAATTCTAGCTCCTATATTCATCTATTAAAGGGAAGTTATTGGTTTATTGCTAAACCTTTTCATAATTGGCTAACCGTTCTTTAAAGTCTCGTAGTCCAGCTTCAAAATCTGGCCTGCAGCATGACGCAAAAAATCATATTCACTGGCTTATGAAGGAAAAAACATCCCCCTGGATAATGTAAAAATGTAAGGTTTCTCACTCTTCTGCATAATCAGGACTTTGTTGAATTTTTAGACGTATATTTCTTTCAATTATCCGCTCATCATTACATATAGTTTCCAAAAATATGATCTGCAAGGTAGACAAAAAAACAAATTTGTTAATGACTGGATGTGCTGATAGTATTAAGGTTCAAGACTTGAGAATTTTGTAAGAAAATTGAAACTCCCAAGTCCCAATATTATAGTCATGCAAACAAGGAGTCAACAGAAGTTCAATTTTCCTTTTTTATTAACATATAATATAGGTATATTGACCAGATGAAGGTATCTACATGCAGGATTACATTTTAAGAGATCCATCCCCTTTTAAGTCATAAATCTTGGTCCATTCCTAAAAGATATTATATCCACAGGAGAACAATCATGGATTCTGGAGAAAAAAGAGGGAAAGAAAGAATCTTTCAAAGAACGTTTCTCTTCTGCTACTTGATGTTGTATAATAGTGGTAAATTTTTCCCCATCTAAAGTCAGCAACACAGCATATCCATATTTCCATTTAAGTATAGCTCCTATACAAGGGTCAATTCCACTAAATGCACATTCCTCTTCAGCATTGTATCTATGCCATGGTTCCAAGTGTCAGCATGTGCCAAGCCATTGTTGGCATCTAGCATTGGCTTGGCATGGCTTCTTTAACTTTTAATTGAAAGAAGTTACTTTAAGTCCCCCCCCCCCCTTTTTTTGCTTTGGCCCAGCACTGCATGCCAGCCAGCAGCCAGCATATTCAGTAATAACAGCACTTAAGATCCTTGATCTGCACAGCTATTATACTTGCAAAAAATAAGTGATTTCTACTGGGTTAACAAAACTTCTGATTCAGAAATTCAGATTAACTTTTATAAATGCTATACCGACAATTGTCCATCATGCGTAGATTATTTTCCTTGTTTCAATGAATCTCTCTTTGCTAGCTTTTTTAACTTAAGTGAATTCAAGATTGTACGCCACGAAAAGAGGATATATAAATCTATTATATTCCAAAAGCTTAATGACATGAATCCCCTCCAAATACATGATCCAAAGCACGTATGTCATTATAACCTTATATTATGGTTAATCAGTTCTTTTGTCATGAGATACTCTTGTCCAAGGTATTAGTATGTGAAGAAGTGGTGCCGCCCAAATTCAAGAGAATAATTTATCTCATTCCCTATCTTTGTCAATGTAATCTAAACTTTTGTGGCCCCTTCTCGCTACTGCAGAAATCACTCAAAGCCAAAAAGAGTTTCCTTCAAACAATAATTCCAACTTGACCACAAATTAAGCTGGTAAAAAAAAAAGAGAGAGAGTCAACATTAGCATCTTTTTAATTGATGTCCAGAATTGTTGAGCTTAAAGCAACTCACATAAATGATTTCAATTTCAAAGACATGATCTGATGGATTTATTTATTCCGTAAACTAAGTCTTCATGAAGTAATATCAATTCCAAATATAATAGCAAATATCGATTAGAAATGCCAAATATAAAGCATGGATTACTAAATGTAAAAATGTGCCTCTAATGCTCCATGAAATACACTCGAAAGATGAAACTTGGTCACCAGCTGGCTAGCTGGCCCGGTGGTCAGACACCCTACTTGGAGCTTCAAATCCCAGCAACCAGAGGATGGAATACCACAACACAGAAACAGGGCAACCAAGTAATAAACATACATTGCATAAGTTGGATTAGTAGTTTAGTACCTTGCATTTTCCTTCAGACATTTTTATAAGCATATTTCTTCGCCTTCTGGTGCTGTTTGTGGCATCAAATATACCAACCTATGACCCAATCAGAACTAATCAATGATCTATGATTGCATTTGCAGCAAGAAGTTGCATTGCTTTACCTGACCTCCTTCCTGCATCCATGCCAGCATATCATCCATTGCTAAGGCCGCAACCTAGCAAAAAATGACACAACATCAGCATGTGAAAAGCGAAATGTTACGAAAAATAATCAAAAACCTATTTTTGACTATTGCTTTAAGAGCAACAGGCTTGCTTAACAAAGAAGATAAAAATTAAAAAAAAGAACACAGAACCATCAAGCTAATTAATCGTAAGTACTCTGTGTTAACCTCATTGCGTGCCTCCAACCCTTCAGGATTGTCCGCTCGAAAGAAATCAGCAGACTGCATCAAGAAACCTCTTGCATTTTAGAGAACTCTAGAATAGAAAAACGTGAGGAAAAGCATCAACATAGATTACAAAAAGATAAAAAAAATAAAAACAAAAATAGAACAACCAGCTGACATATCTAAAATTAATGTAACATGACAAGAATTGCTAGCAACAAGTTAAGATGAAAAGTTATTATCAAAGATAACATCAGCATGCAAAATTATTATGCTTTTATACATATAATGCAAGAAAAAGGGAAATGGTGGTAGATAATCAAAGTAATCTAGTTACACCTACACATCAAACACCTACAGGTTGGCAAACAATTAAGCCAGTTAGGACTAGAAAGTGCACTTGAAAGTAATCACCATAGAGATTTTCCTCAATGCATTTTTCAGTTGATGAATTTATTATAGCAGTTCTTTTCATTTTTCCGCATACATAATCTTCCAAACATACATCTGAGAAGTTCACATGGCCCTGACATAGGATGGCTATAAAAAGGGCAAATGCTGCTGCAATATGGACCTGGGACCAGCTTTGCTCGTCTATATTTTCTGGACATATAGAAGCTATATAACAGACTATTAAGTTCTAAATAAGACATATGACATCGACCTCAACCAAATAAAATTGAGGCATAAAAAAAATGAACATATCATTATAGAGAAAAACTTTATAATATGTTAATTTTGTATAAGATATTATAATTCTATAAATATTTAAGCATTTATTTTTTGCTGCAACAAGGCTTCTGGTGTAATTCTTGTGCAGTGCAGCAATGTGCCATTAAACAACTTTCCTTTTGTGACAAGTCATTCAAGCTTTCTCTGAGAACCAGTCCATCCTTGTCTCTATGTTCTTTGTTGAACTTAATACCCAGTTTTTCAGGCTACTTTTTTTAGAGCTATAAGTAAATTCAGGTGAATTTTTTACAGTCAAGGGTGACGGTCAGCATTTCATACAAAAAAAAGTTGGGAACAACATGCTGAACATATGCATGTCATAGTATATGTCCATAATAAAGCTGCTATATTTATTTGTTGTAAAATTGACAAATTGCATCAACCAAAAAATGAAGTACTAACAGCATAGGAGCTAGCACTCGTGTGACAAATTCCTCAAGAAACTGCTAGTCATAAAGGGCAGAAGATTTACTTAAGGAAGCACTTTTCCTAATACCTGATTTGTTCCATGCTTAAGTCGGCGATACTGTAAACCCAGTTTCATGCAAAACCAATAATAGCAACCGTTATTAATTGAACAACAGCAACAAAATAATCTTTTGGCTTTGTAATTCAGAATGCATGAAAGGCGATTATTGCACTCACCTTGCCCACATTGAAATGTTTTGTTTCATGACCTAACCATCGCAAATATCTTGTAAGCTTGGCTGCAGTGAAAGTCTTTCCTCGAGCTGGCAAACCAACCTATGATGAAAGTACTTGTGACAACAAGAAAAATGAAAACAAAGTAGTGGCATTATTTGTTCAAGAACAAAAGTGGGGAAAATCTGTTCAAGTAAATGTCAATATCTGTGTGCAAAAGACTAGAACTACTTACAAATGAATAGGAACTAAAGACATAGTGATCTAATGCCTGCCATGAGATCAAATGGCATTGTAGATGAAAACAGTTCCCTTATCATCCAATAGGGTTACAAAAGGATTTTGGAGGAAAATGTCAGTATTTTCAGAAAATATTGGAATTCATATATTCAATCAAATAGATGCCAGTTAGTTCTGAGGGCTGTAGCTACGGTCATGGATTTACTCATAGAAGCTAGTATGGTTTGGTCATATTAAATTTGTGCATGT
This sequence comes from Phoenix dactylifera, assembly GCF_009389715.1. Classification (NCBI taxonomy): domain Eukaryota; kingdom Viridiplantae; phylum Streptophyta; class Magnoliopsida; order Arecales; family Arecaceae; genus Phoenix; species Phoenix dactylifera. Next base: position 3,692,437 of record NC_052394.1, on the reverse strand, counting down.
GCCATGTTGTTATCCATATGGATTTATCAACAACTGGGTTCCAGTATTATGTGTGTGTTTACACCAATATATTGCTTGAAATAGCATGACAGAAACATGTGATTGCCAAGAAACAAAAGTTTAATTTATTCTAAATCATATTACCAGCACAATTGCTAACCGTCGGTCTTCCTTTGGTCCGAGCATCTGATCAGCTACAGCTGCTGCAGCAACAGCTCCAGCTGCCGCTGGCATGTCCTTCTAACAATTAGTACAAAAGATGAGAGCATAAGAATCATCAGTGTAAATTCAATATCAGATAGACTCGAGGAGGTGAATGTGCAATGAAAACTTCACGAAGCTGTAACAAGGAGAAAATGCTAAAAATTGTTGTATCCATGCCAAGGCACCCAACAACCTAATTTGACTCTCACAGGTTAGAAAAGCTCTGATTAAAAAAAAAAAAATGGGACCATAAAAGAAATTTAACAGGTAGAAAAGAAATATGTACATCTTTATCTAATAATATTTTTACAAGTGATGAATAAATAGCAAGGTTATTTTGGCCTGGACAAACCTTTGCTTCAGAGTCCAAATTTAGATCACTTGTGAATGCACTTGCACTAGCTGATTTGACAAGCCTAGGAGAGCCCACACCCCTATCAACAAAGAGTCCCTTTTGACCATCCTGCTGCTTTTGCAAGGGCGAAAATGTTCCAACCGATTTTGACTCAACCATACCAGAAGCAGGAAAAATATTTGTAGGATCTCCAATGGTGACCTCAATATCCTGCAGTGGAAACAATGAACATGGTATAATCACCGTCAACTTTCCTGTTTACCCTAGTAGCATGATGTGTTACATTAGAACCCTCAAGCATCATTTTCTTATTAGTTTACAAATAAAGCTGCACTCTTCTTCCTTTTGTGGTGCAACTCCACCCAAACCCCTCCTTACATATGGTATTCCTATGCATGTTACCAAGAAGTGGTTGCAATTAATAAGCTCAAACTTCTCAAGTTGAATACAATAGACAAGTCTTGGATACTTTGGCTACATATGAGGATTGCTTAAATTCGATATAAAGTAATACACAAAAGTGCTAATCGACATTTTATAGTATTCAAATTTATCAAAATAACTCATGTTGTTAGTTATAAGCAATAACAAAATATCCTACTAAAAATAAAATAGACAGATTATCAACTATTTGCTAAATCAACTAAACATATCTGACAATTGATTAAAATTGTGCAATTTTAAAGTCCATATAGCGAACTACTCAACTTTTTAGAAGGGTTTGATGTAAAAAAAAAAAACCTTTTTACTATTGGCATGGTCGGTAGAAACAACTCCAGTTTTACTTGAAGAATGCCAACCACTGCTTGAGCCGTCGCTTTTAGAGAAAATACCAGCATGAACCAAGGATCTTGGAGTCTCTGCTAAGTTAGCTGCATAAACAACACCGGAGCTGGCGGTTGGTGCTGGAACAACATAGTGTTCTAAATCAAGCTCCAAACTAGCTGCAGAACCATTCTGTTGGAAAAGTTGAACAATAAGCATAATAAACACAAAAATAGAAGAGAAAAAAGAATCGTAGCAAGTATTAAAGAAAGAAGTGGATGAGCATAGCGATAGATACAATACTCTCTATTTAAAATATAGCGAGCTCAGTAACCTAATGCATTATTTATTGGGGGAGAGCTAAAAAATCTATATGGCAGTTAGAAATTAAAGCAAAGCTCAGCTAGGACAGTTCCTCTCTCCGATGGATAGGTGGAGAATAGTATTTGATACGATTTATTATCAACCTCTCCTAATTGGACAGAGAGAACCAATCTGACGGGGAGTTCTTTCTCCGTCCCATCACTAGCAGTTGCAGTTCAGCCACCGATACTGATGTGGGAGAGGGAAAAAGAGAAGGGTCTGTCTATTCGATCTTATTAGTCCCCTTCAGTCCCTATCTACTCTCAACAAAGGAATGCTACTAAAGGGACCCGACCATTAATCTTCGTGCCACCGGACCTAGATAACATGATCATTCTCTTTCCCTTCCCTGGTCCGAATGAAGAGATCTAGACTGCCCAGGCAATCCACCTTCCGGGGGAATGAAAACAAATGTCTTAGATTGCAAGAGCACCCAGAGAGAGAATATCGAACCAAATAAAACCTTCGATCCTGAAGTCTCTGCTCACATTAGAAAACTTTCATTCTCGACTCGATACGAGAAGAGGAAATCAGTGCATAGCTTTCACCTGCCAAGACATGATCAACTTCTTGTTGTCCAATTAAAAAATTCAAGGGTATTGGATGAGTCGGGTAAAGGTATCAAACCATCTATTTAACCCCAAGACTTCTTTCCTCCAAGGAAAAATGGAACCGGTCGAGCACGGGATGGAAACACTTTCGTGAGAAGAGATGGTAGGCTTGATACGGAAACTGCTGCTTATCACCCACCTTAGAATCAACCAGTTCAGTTCTAAGGGACCCGCCTTAATTCCAGTTTTCTCCCGAGGGCTAAGCTTCAAAACGGCTGCGCTAACGCGCAACGGCGAAAGCCGTTGCTTGTTCTTTCGCGCCTTGCGCGCTCAATCCGTTGCTTGTTGCTTTGAAGCCCGTTTTGAAGCTTCTAAGCCGCTTCCCCTGAAAGAAGCCCAAGCACAACGTCACTGAAAGTGAAATAAGATACTTTTACTGTGAGTATGCCTGAGCCACCTTACCTCCTGTTATGACTATGTCGTCGCCCAGAATGGCTGATGATGGTAGAACCCACTCAAAAAACTCGGACATGGGAGGACGTCCAAATGACTGACCAACGCTAGATGGATGTTCCCTAGAGTCGCGCAGAGGATGCAAAATAAAACCTCACAGGTGATTCATCCTAAAACAATTCTCGTGCGTTTTGAGGGATGGAATCAACCTCTGAATCGATTTACCTAATAGCGACATGAACAGCCCCTCCCTTATCAAGGGAAGTCGGGTTCCTTCTCTTCTTTCTACCTGCCCACGGCCCGTTCCCCATAAGTGCTCCACTCAACAACCTCTAAAACCTTAGGCAGGGGGATAGCACGGTACTTTGGGCCCTGGGCGAACGAACAGCTCCTTCATCTCTGAGGGACAACTCCTTCACTATAAATGATTAATAACAGATACCAAGGTCCTTACAATTGGGATTGTACACAGGAAAGAAAGAAAATGTTAAACATCCCCTTGTCAAACTCATCAGAGTTTTAGCAAATCACCTTGATTAGTCCCCAGTAGTTAAAGATTATAATGAAGTGCTTAAGTTTGTTAAGAAAAAGATGATGATGAAAATTATGATAAAACCTTCTTGCAACTAAGTATTTATGGCTGAATTTGGAGATGGTTTAAGATTAGATTCCTATTTGACTTCAAACTTTGTATTACAAGGTCTGAATGGTTAAAGGCTACTGCACCTGTAGAAAGTTTGATCTAAAATTTTGTTGGCTGCCTTGGTTAGCATTCACAAAGTTCGCTCAAGAGTCACATACAATAATCCCTGTATTAAAGGATTATGTGAAATATGTATGCAGCCAACCTCTAATTCAATCATGTGTTTCCTCAAAATTAAAGAATTCTTTGCTCCCCTTATATTCTTGCTCATTTTTATCAGCTCTCTATTCTTCTTTAAGATTGAGCAGGACCATGGCGACCCAGATAGAGTTATACTGCTATGAACTGTATTTCCACAATTCTACAAACACAAGGATGAAGTCTACAATAAGTAAGAAGAAAAGAAATATCAAAAATTCAGGCAACAGAGTGAACCCAAACCTCAAATTCAGCATCAGGCGCCACATTGATACTGACATCTGGAATCCCACGTACCCTCGATGGCTGGAGGTTCTCCTGATACGCCCTCCAGCTCGCCGCAAGATCAAATGGTGACACAATATCCGCCTTAATAAAGACCCTGTACTCAAGCTCATCCTCATCCCCACTCAACTTGAACAGCGCCGACCTTGCATCCCCCTCCAGCGTCCCTCCCGTCAGCAGCCGGTTCGGGCCCTCCTCCACCACGCACGGCGCGTTGCTGTACTTTGGCTTCAACAAGAACTTGAAATCCAGCGTTTCTTCACATAAAAGATTCGAGAAATCATAAAACCCAATACCTAAACCACAAGATTGAGAATAAAACAGGTTAATCTTCATCAATGGGGTTCCAAGAAAGGAGATATACCGTGATTGGAGGGGACGACGAAACTGAGCTCCCACATCGACGCCGATTCCCGTTCCATGGAGAGCTGATGGATTAAACATTAGAATCTGTTAGAATTTCAGAAAGAAGAGATGATCAAGAAAGGAGGCAAGAGATTGGTTGATACGGCTTTGGAGGAGTCCCAAGAACCGATGATGGAGCTGGAGCCGTAGACGTGGGGTATGAGGTCGCCCCTGATCTTCAAGTTCTCCATCTTGAGCGAGACGTAGAGCTGGCCGCCGCCCTCCCGTCCGCCATGGAAGCTGTCCGGGTTCTTGGAGGCGCTCGTCCCCATTCTTTCTTTGCAGCTTTACCAAAAAATGGGTGCTGAGAGATGGGGGAGAGAGAGGGAGAGGGGATAAGGGGATATAAAGGAGAGGGTTTGGGGTATTTTGGATGGTGGAGAGACGAGTTGGATACGAGAGGGGGGGAGAGGGAGCGAGAGGCAGAGAGAGCGATGGCGGTGGGAGGGGAGTGGATGGTCTCGGACGAAGGGGGTCCATGGGTTGGCGGAGGCGTTGGGAAGGGGGAGTGGGTGGGGCATAGACTTGTCTCGATCGCTTAGGACCCACCGAGCAACATTGGCATGGTTTCCTGGGATTGACCGTTACGATCGGGCTCCTATATCTGAAAACGGACAAAATAGCTTCTCGTGAGGTCGGCAACTATCGCCGACTTTTGTCCTGTCGATATACAGCTACACATGGGACGCGAGACCCTATAAGCTTCCTCGCTTTGGAGTTTGGATGAACATAAAAAGGGGGAAAAATATGCACTTGCTGACACGTGTACAAGAAAGATGGATGGCTATAGCACGCTAGCATATAACTCATCCAATGCCACAGTTTTTTCCTTCCTTCACGGCTTATTCTTGAAATACAGTATAGGATCAGGCTGACTCGTGACTCAACCCGACCCAACCCGACCTATTTTGGATCACCTGTGGGGTTAGATTGGGTCCTAAAATTAGATCCGTTCCATTTTCTGAGTTTGGTCTGTGTTTACTGAATTTAAATCCGACCCGACTTATTTGAAATTTGAATAATTTTCGAAATTCAATCCTACGATCTGATCCGACCCGACTAAAATCTGAATTTTTCTTTCCTTTTCTTCTTTTTTCTTTCCTTTTTTCTTCTTTTTTTTTCTTCTTCTTCTTTTTCTTTCCTTCTCTTCTTTTTCTTTCCTTTTTTTTCTTCTTTTTCTTTCCTTCTCTTCTTTTTCTTTCCTTTTTTTCTCCTTTTTTTTTGTTTTTTCTTTTTCTTTCCTTTTTTTTCTTTCCTTTTCTTCCTTTTTCTTTCCTTTTTCTTCTTTTTCTTTCCTTTTCTTCCCTTTTTTTCTTTTTCTTATTTTTCTTTCCTTCTCTTCTTTTTCTTTCTTTTTTCGTCTCCTTTTTTTCTTTTCTTCTTTTTCTTTCCTTCTCTTCTTTTTTCTTTCCTTTTTTTCTTTTCTTTTTTTCTTCTTTTCGTACATTTTATATATATATATAAAGAGAGAGAGATTGATAATCTACTCTCTGTTATGGTTGGTTATCAATCTACCCATTTTTCACAGAACAAAAAATACCCTTATTTTTTGTAACTTTTAAGGGTGCTTTATGTTTTTTTATAATCTCACATTAACTCACCCTCTCAACCCCCAATTAATGCTCTCTCCCTCTCTCTCTCTCTCCGGTGTGTGTGTGTGTATGCATGTATGTACATACATACGTATGCATGTATGCATGTATGTATATGTATGTATGTATGTATGTATATGTGTGTGTATGTATGTATATATGTATGTATGTGTACGCATGTATGTATGTATGTATATGTATGTGTATGTATGTATGTATGTATGTATGTATGTATATGTATATGTATATGTATATGTATGAGAGAGAGAGCATTAATTGAGGAGGTAAGAGGGTGAGTAAATGTGAGATTGTAAAAAAACATAAAGTACCCTTAAAAATTATAAAAAGTAAGGATATTTTTTGTCTAATGAAAAATGGGTAGATTGATAACCTACCATAACAGAGAGTAGGTTATCAATCCCCTATACCTCTCTCTCTCTCTCTCTCTCTCTCTATATATATATATATATATATATATATATATATATATATATATATTTATTTATTTATTTATTTATTTTTCCTTTCTTTCTTTTTTTCTTCTTTTCTTTTTTTCTTCTTTTTCTTTTCTTTTTCTTTTTTTTCCTTCTCTTCTTCCCTTCTTCTTCTTTCTTCTTTCTTTTCCTCCTGCAATGTCGCCGATGTCGAAAGGGGGCCAGGCCGTGACGGACGCAGGAGGGGCCACAGGAGGGGGCCGAGCCGCCGCCGCCAACCGCAAACGGCCCGCGGAGAATTCTTCTCCTCCCGCAAAGCCGTCGGCGCCGGAAAGGGGCCGGACCACGGCGGACGTGCGAGGAGGGCGGGTCGGGGCCGACGACGGCCGCAGGACGCCACAGTCGCCCTTCTTCCTCTTCTTCGGTGCCTCCCCACCGTGGGGTGGGGGCGAGGGCATTCTCGCGGCGCGGCCACGGGAGGGGGCTGGAGCGGGGGTATTTCTGGCGGCGCTGCCGCGGTAGGAGGCTTGGGAGGCGCCGGCCACGGCCCGACCCTCTTTTTTCTTTCTCTTCTGGTGGGATGGAAGATAAAGCAATAGGAATTAAAATATCCTTAGGGGGTGTTTTCGTCTCATAATAAAGTATTAAAATATGGCTGAACTGATTGTTAAACAACCAGTCAACAGGGATTAAACGTTAGAAACCGGTCAATAAATGTACCGGTGATTAATTACCCCTAAATTTATTTTTAATTTTAATATTATGATATACTTTCTGTATATAAAACTCTAATAATTTATGTATATTGGTTGATAGAATAAAATAATATATTATTAAAAATATAAGATCATGGTCCATCTTGCTCTACTAAGAAATACAAAACTATTGCATTTAGGAATTATTGAAATGAAGCATAAATTAATAAAAATACTAGTATAATCTAATGACCTACACTGAATGTGGGTAACATATCATTAATTTCTATATTAATTGTACTAATGAAATTTTTTTATTTGGCTAGTAAGCTAATATGCTTCTTATTAATAATATTATATTATTATATTTTGATAAAAACTATATTAAATAAGAGCCCTACTTCTATCCAAAATAAATAGCTCTATTGATAATATTTTTATTGTTGGTTTCAACTACAAAAATATGCACAAGGAGAGCCTTCATTTTAGTATATATAGTAGCACATAACCCATGTGATATGCATATATGATTTTTTGTCCATTTTGAATTATTTTTTAAATATAATATAGTAGTGTAACAATTTACATTTAAATATTATATTTGTAAACTTTATCTATAGTAATAGTTATTACTTGAAGTCATTGAGTAAATAATGCATGTACAAGTCATGGTATAAATTATTCCAAATTTCAAGGCCATAGATGTATCAATTTGCTTTAGTTTAAGTTAAAACTAAATTATAAACATGTAATTGTTATATAAAAAAATATTTTTATAACAATTTAAAATATATGTAATTGTTATATATATTTTTGCTGTGTTTAATTGTTATATTATATTAAATAAATTATGAATGTCAAATATATTTTTCTCAAATGTTATTTAAATTCTTTTGTAATTGTTACATTGTTTATATAATAAATTAATCACCATTATTCAATTGTTGTTTGCATTTTTAGCATCGGCTCTCTTGTCTTGTTGATTTAATTAATACATAGATCTTACCTTATTAATGATAATGTGGAATGTAAGAATGAGTTAAATCTCATCATTAATGTTCGAGCGATTAAAAATTATTGTTTCATAGTCTACAATTAACCAATACCTAGTTTTAATTAATAGATTGATTTAATCATTATATGACTTTTACCTAGTTAATGATGATATGGAATGCGCCAAGTATTAAATCATGTCATTAATACCAGCACCCACGTGGCAAGTGGAGAGCCCAACAAAATCTTTATTTTAATATATATATATATATATATATATATATATATATATATATATATATATATTAGAAGACAAATATATTTAAGTAATTTAATGATGTTGGCCAAAACGTTACTTGGCGCCGCATAATTACTTGAATGGGCATCATGAAATATGTGCCACTAAATGAAGCGGAGGTGATTTTTCTGATTTTTCTAGATATTCTTTGTGAGTAATTTTTCTAAGTTACCATTCTTTCTCTCTTGCTTGGAACTTACGCATTTACAAGAGGAAGCACTAAAATTATAAGTTTTAAATAAATAAAAGTCGAGAGATATCTCAATTTAAATTTAAATATTAAGTAGCTTGAATGAATGATCAAAATAGCAATGCCAGAGTTCTAAGTTTTCTTAATCTTCTTCATTTGCTAGCTTAGGAACAAAACAACTAATTCACAAATAAACAATAGAAAAACAAGGTATCAATTTACTATATATGTAATATAACCTAGATCCTTGTCCAAATAAGGTAGCCAAAATATACTATTTGTATTCTTCAACTCTATTTAAGTACCTAAGATATTTTCAACTCCATATAAGTAACTAAAATATTCCACATATAGTCTACCGTTTAAGCTCTAATAACTTCACCAGATTAAGGATCCAAATCCAATCATTTCACACATACTGCAATTTTAGCCAAGGTCATTCCCAAAGAAGATCATATTATCATGCCTTCAAACTTACATAATTCATGAACCGAGTACTCTTTAATACTATTTTAGGATCTTATATAAAAAAAACTAGCTGAAAAATGTTATTTAAATTTTTCGACTCTATATAAATATCTAAATTCTTCTCGAAGCATGACCGGCATTGGACTAAACACATGCCCATGGGTCTTTACCATATCTACCCCGTTTAGATGGCTATACTTATTTTCGCATAAAATTGTATCTTTTTCTGTACATTAATTTTTTTTTTTTTGCTAATTTATACATCGATAAGAGGCTAAAATTTAAAATGGCCATTGAGATAAGCTCATCAAAGACAGGGTGGTCTAACATTATAAAAATGGAGACCAAACGCGTTTCCTTGGGCTCAACGGCAAGATGTTACGGTCGTTTAATTTCGCAAACCAAGCAAGCGGGCGGACCTCGGTTTTCCCTTTTGGCGATTCAACAAGATCTCAGTTCCAAGCTGAGAATAGCCAATGATTCGAAGAGTTCAGATAGAACGAAATCCTCCCTCGTCGGAGCTCCAGCCGCCGTCACCCTAGAAGGAGAGGACAGGAAAGTTCCAGTCCTCTGCCACTCATCACGCGTGCCATCGTAACGGCAGAGATCCAAAAAGTAATGGTTTTCATAGGAATTAGTTCGTTCTAGTGTTGATATTCCTTTACTTTATCTCTCTACTTGGTGTAGTTGTAAGTATTTTGAGATCTTTCATCTATTTGCGTTCTATTGATTCGACGTTGCTGTCGCCCTATGTTCTTAGTGATGATGACAGTGTAAATTCTATTCCGTGTTTCTAATAATATTCCTTTTTTTTTTTGAATTAGTGTTTCTAACAATATTCTTTCTTTCTTGTTTTTGTGCAATGGGTATGGTGATCGGGTTCGAGATTTCAAGGTTACCACATTTGTCAGAAATAATTCACAATTGATAAACTTAAGATGTCACTCAGTTTTTTGGAGTCTTTTAATTGAGAAGACTGTGGAAGTAAACAGAAAGGCATATTACACAATGATAAATTATAACTTGATCCCAATTCTCTTGTTATACTTTTGGATAGTCTCCTTGTTATTTCTATGACTCGAGAGGAAAAGGTTGTATTCGAACTCTCATAACTGGTAAATTTACTTATATATGACCCATGCCTTAAAGTTGGCTAACATCTCAAGGGAACCAAAAAAGTGAAAGACTTGATGCTGCCTGGTTCACAAATAATCAATACATTATCCTATTATCAAGATGCATAGGGAAAGGATAAATTTATGAAAAAGGATATTTTCTATGCAAGCGGCTAGAAGTGTCCCCCATTCCCCTCTGAAAGAAGAAAGTTAAGGAACATAAGTTTGCAATTTATTTGATAGAATGCTCTGCTCTCTCAAATGATTGGTACCAAAAAATTGCAAAAAGAAACCATCTATAGGCTAACTTTAAGGACATGCATGCCGATTAGCAATATGAACTTATGAGAGTATTGAATATTTTCACTCCAGCAACAGAGTTGATGAATTATCAGGCCTTAGCACTCACTAAGGTTCTAGATCAGAAGATCCTATCCTACAAATATAGTAGAGATCCTTTTGTCTCTTTACATGTTTTCATTTGTAAACTTTCAGCTTAGTTGCATGACCATGGATTGCTTGCAAAAATTGTGGAATTAAGGCTTTTTGGTTTTCTTCATATGCTTATATAGTTGTCCTCTGGATCTAATCCCTTTTGATACTTTAAGATTAAGGTGAATGTAATCATGAAAATATTGGCACAGAGTCATGAATCAGGAAATCTAGCATCCCAGATTATACTTAATCAGGAGTAGTTATACTCTAGCTTAAGAGCCAATGACAGAATATAACCTTAAATATGGAACTATTTTATTTTTAAGTCATTTTTAGAATAATTATCGTGACTCCAACAAGCATCTAGAATGTCCTTGAGAAAAGAATTTGCATTAAAAGCAACAACCGACGGATCCGATCCTTTAATTTATGAAGCTGAGCGTATATATCTTGGCCAGTCTTTCAATCTTTAGACTTCAATTATGATCGTGTGTGCTGGTTCTTAGGTAGTCTCAGAAAGACCATTCAGCTGACTACAATGTGATGATTGACAATTGCTTGCCAGCTTCTTGAGTTCTTGGAATGCATGCCTACTCTCCTCGTCGAATCCACCAACAAACTGGAAGAACCTCATGCACCCACTAATTAGTATGGAGAAGCAATAATATTAAAAGGAAAAGTTGTACAGAGGGAGACCTACCTGATGCACACGAAAAGCAAATCGAACACCTTGTATAATTAGTTCATCATCCTCTAAGACTGCTTCAAATTTCATCACTATCACAACTCGTTTCATGTATCCTTTGGCCAGCTTCATAGAGCCCAGTTTTAGCTGCAAAGGATCCAAGTAGCATAAAAGGAATGTTACAAGGCCTGTTGTTTGAAAACAAGGCCTAGATTATCTCCTTCTCCACACATCAAACTGCATGATGCACAAGAAATTCTAATTGCACTTGTTTATGCATAGATGCAACTGATAGGTTTTGGACATGCATACTTGGGCCATGGTATTATTGTCAGCTTATATTTATAAAGACTAAAAGATGTTAGGCTTACATACTTGCGCGATGATACCAGAGTCAAGCATCCATTCCCAAGGAATCTTGAAATCTCTGTATCTTTTGCTTGCACTTTCTCTCACCCTTTCAACATTGTGAACACTACGTTCCAATCTGCATCAAAGAAGAGAGCATGAGAGTATGTAGTAGGCTGGAAAAAGTAGAGTGCTTCCCATATTCTACTCTTATTCTCACTTGTCCTGCAGTGCCTGCATGCGTTTGAGGGCAACAGGGGTAGGTTGCCTCATATCATCACGGAAAGAGGAGACCTCAGACTCCAGATTCTTTAGATCTCGATATGCAAAAGCTGCTTCTCTCATTGCATCTGCTTTCCTCTCAGGCCATTTGGGGAAGTGCTTGAGCACTGCTCTTTCATCTGCCAAGTAGGATAGTTCCTCATCTAGCCACTTGACAAATGCTTCTACATCAGATATCTCTCTGTAGGCTGCATTTTCAACTTCCCTTGTCAGAAAGTTGATGAAGTCACCCTGGGTTTCCACATCTGACTTGATCTGTAAATTGAATCCTCAGTTAGCTTGTATTATCCTCATTCTTTGAAGATCTAATTTAGGTCGTAATATCAGTTCATCAAAGTTCTTGGATGTGAATTTTTTTTTAAAAGTTTAAAAACAAAATGTAAAGAGGTAAAGAATCATGTAGACAAGAAAACGCAACAAAATTCATATACCTAGGATAAATGGAAAGGTGTTTAATTGAACATTAAACTATGCATAATCTAGGAAAGAAGCCTAAAATTCATGGAAGAAGATGATTAACATGGAACATATTGGATGACTGATACATTATAGAGAAAGATATTAGAACACTTTGTGAAGTGGTAGTATATAGTGATGTCTAAGCTTACAGCTATTAGGTAGGCTGATCGGTTCTCAATCTCGCCAATCATCTCGCGAGCATTTGTAACTGCCGGAATCCCCAAGGTGCCAGTTCTCGTGTCTGGCTTTCCTTCTTTTCTTGTTAGAGAACGATAGAATTCCACTACTTCTGGAACCCTTTGGACTGCCTTGATCATCCCACCTTGCAATTTCGAAGGCAAAGGAGGAGGAGGAGGAGGAGGCGGCAGCAGCGATGATTCCTTCCTTGTTTTTGGTGTCTGAGGTAAACATGTAGGCTTTGGGGGAGGCTTCGGCACTCTTGGCAATCTTTCCCTGGTTGCTGTTGGTGAGCCTGAAAACTCTGGCCTAGAAATTGAGTTATCGCATGTTAATCCTTCTTCAGTGTTGTTGCTCTGAACCATTTGTTTTTCCTGCAAGAAACTGTTATTGCTGATAGAACCTTGCAGCTTCTTCCACATCATGGATCTACGATCGGAATCTTGTGCTCGAAGTGAAGCTATTTGGATTTTCAGATTGTGGATTTCTTGCCTCAATTGCTCGTTCTCCTGCTCCAGAGAGCGGTTCCTCTCAAGGGAAGCATTGAGCCTGTTTTTCAGGAGAGCAACTGATGTACCTGATGGATCTTCCTCCGCCCTTGGCATTTTTGATCAGCAGAGATGATTTTTCAAATGAGCTTCTTTCTCTTCTAACTCTCTAATAATGAATTCTCTTTTATTCTGACAATCTTTTGTCCCTTTCATTCTTCTAATTGGCTGGTAGGTGAAGATTACTTAATTCTCCTCTGCTAAAAGATATGGGACTCTCTTGAAAGAAAAGCAAGAAGACATTTAGGTAAGGGTGAGCTTGTCATTTAAGAATGTCTTCATGACTGAGTTCTATTTTTTCAGGTAGGTAAGTCTGGGTTCATGGTCAAAATTGGGTTTGCTTGGGGTAATAGTGGTTGATATGGGGTAGCTGTCTTGGCAAGGTATGTTGTTGGAGTCTCACTAAAATCACTGGTCAAAGGACTAAAGATGGCCACCTTTTCTTTTCTTCTTTCTTTCTTTATTTATATTTTCCTTTCAGCTGCTTGGGAGCTTTCCATCATAGACAGCCAATTCTTAGATCTAGAATTGTATACTACCATCAGCCCATACCACAGCCTCATAGACCAATTTACAATGCTTTCGATTGTGGCGTGCTTGGAACTACATCAGAATGCCATGACGGAGCCTGTCTCTTTTAGCTTTACACTGCTTGAATTGAAAATTTGTTAATTACAATTACAAATGCTTTACGCTAACTGTTCGAGTGCTGTAATAATACGTGTATTTATTGTGTAGGTCATGTCAGCGAATTCAGAAATACACTACATCACCGTGATATTGGGTTCTAGCCTGCTTATGAGTCAGTTATTGATTTGCTCATCTCAGTGTTGTGGGATTAAAGTGCACCTATTTGATGAATATGGGAAAGTTTAACCATATCCCTTTCCTGTCTTCTGGTCTCTTTAATGCTTTGCTTTTCTTGGTTCTGTGAGTTGTTTTGTGATCAGAGAATTTCTTGATTGTGAAGTTATGTAAAAGGACAAAGATGGGGCTTCTTTACCAGACGGATTATAGGGACAGAAGAAAAAATAAAAAAAGATAGAAGTACTGATTTTACTTTGAAGCCCTAAGACAACTGTTCCTTACTACCTGGTACTATTAATAATGTTAAAATTGGTGGCATTAGCTGCAAGCTCTTTATTCTTAGATGTCAAAGTCCTGAAATTCTAGACGTATTTGGACCACTTATCACTGATGGCTATTCCACTTCTATCCTCCTTTTCAAATTGCTAACCATGGCACATCTTCCTCTCTTATGCTGCTCATAAACCATTTTCCTATGCTGATCATACGCTCTTGAGCTTCATCATCCAGAAACTTTCAATGATTCCCATAATTGTTTGCCTTCATTTATAATCAGTTACTCTCATTTCTTTTATTCTTCAATTTTGAAATTTTTAGTCCGTCAAAACTTTTGATCGTATTGTTGTAGCTGTACTTCAAGGCGAAAGCTTTGACAACAGAAATGGGAAATTAGTGAAGTCAGGTTATTGCATTCTTCATAGCTCGAATTTTTTGGCAGTTGATCCCTCTTTATGGGACATGATCGGTGCTTTAATCTGGAAGACGACATGTATCTGATTACTGGGTCCTTCAGTGAAAGGAGTTAGAAGGGGAGCACTGCCCTCCATTGCAGGGAAGATTTGATGCCATCACATAAATGTTCTTGGAAGTGCCCTGAAGCTAAGGGAATGGCAGTTATTCAAGGCACTGCTCAGTTCTCTCTCTCTCTCTCTCTCTCTGTGTGTGTGTGTGTGTGTGCTCGGTGCTGCAAATAAGTTAGAAGTACTGTATGCTGTAATTAAAGGAGTCCCGTTTGATGTTTACACCGTTGGCATGTTGTATTTAAATGGGTCTTCAAAGTAGGAAAGGTCTACAAAGCCATAGCACTGCTTCGCCCATGAAAAAAGCCATGGCCGATAGTGATGTTTGTTTAGGGAGAATCAGGACACCAAGTCATCGTATGGTGTTTGATGATTGAATAAAAGGCATCATTAACAGGTTCCATGTCGAGGGAAAAGCACTGTATAACCTTGGTGCCTGTAACAACTGCAATCATCATGCAAAACAAACAAACAAAAAAAAAAAAACTAAGGAAAAAAAAAAATTTCCAACTTTTATGGCTGTGCACACCAAGGCATCCTGAAGGACTGATAGATAAGCATCATACAAATTATCAGGATCAGGAAGTGATCTTGAGATAGACAAAAGTAAGTTGTTAGTCACCGACAAGTGGTTGGCCGGCCTCCCTAAAGCATGTGCTTCACCTTTTTACTGCTCTGGAGAACCAAAATGCCATCAGAAACAGCAATGAGAAGCTTCCAGCTTAGCAACATAGCCTTTGGAAGAAGCTTCTGCTCTAGTTGCAGGATCACATTCATCCTCACCTTACTTAGCTAGTTGAAAGCTCCATTAATAGGTCAGAAGCTATAATTTCTCATGAACTGAATGATATTTTAGAACTTATGGGTACCAGATTTTTTTGTCTTTTTTTATTTTGATGGCTACCAAACTGTTACCAACTTACCATAGATTACCTTAGGTCATATGCTCAATCTAGGATGTCTTTGAACATCCTGCTTTACCTCATTATTTCAAAGCATCTAAATTCACTTGTGCAACTTCATGTAGAAATTAAAACAAATTTTACAAATTCAAGATATTTTTGCAGTCAAATAATGAACAATTGAAAAATCCAAAAGTACTAAGACTAAGCTGGTAAGAAGTTTCTAATGTGCATTTTCACAATTCTCTATATGATTGATATGACATTTGCAATGTTGCTACCAAGTTTGGTTCAGCAATGAGTCCACCGGAGTGTGTGTCATCAAAAACAAAGAGTTGATTGAAATATTACTTTAAAGGTCAAAGAAAATGATACTTTAAAGGTAAGGAGGTGATGGAAATATTACTTCATCATTGATTGCAGCTACATAAAATATTTCAACAAACAATTTTCAAAGCAGAAAGATCCAAATTAAGAAATAATAAAAGGAAAAAAAAAACATCATGAATTTGGAGAACTTGAAGAATTCTACCTTGACAGAGAAATTTTCACTTGATGATCTAGATTTCGATGAATTCCTGTAACACAATCAAACATGTAAATTTAGTATAATTATAACTATAGAAAAGCACGTATTTTATGATTTATATGGTGCACCAACACATTTTTTTAAGGAGAAAGAGGCGAAATGCATGTAGATGAAACAGAAAAGAAATACGCAAAACAAAATAGAGATTATACTGCATAGCAGAATGAGCCTGCTACAAGGGACAAAAATTGATCAGATCACGGCCATCCATCATACCCTAGTTTTCTTTCTTGATTAAACACGTGCGTGGCACGTGTCCGGCCCTAACCAGTTTTGACCCACCTACCGAACCCGCCTCCAATTCTTCCCTTCGTGATCGCGCCGCCGTACCCCTTTGTCCTCCGCCGCTTCGACCTGTCTCCTTCTCCGCCGTCCCTGTCGGCCACCGGCTCTCTCTCTCCCTCCGTTTCTTCTCTCTCGCTTCCCTGATTCCTGAGCTCCATCCGCCGCACCCTGCCCTAAAACCAGTAGCCGGTGAGTACTTTGTGGGTAATTCCATTATTTGATTCGTTCAACTTCGTTTCAATCAGGATGCCGCAACAAAATTCGGCAATCGGTCTTTCCTGGGCTCCAAAGGTGCCTCCTTTAACCAATGGGACCAAAAACAGCTCCGACAAATTACCCGGCCAAACAAAAGATTCTATTTGGAGATCTGACAACGAACTCGTGGATGGATTGTATGTTCCTCCTGCTGATCCGCGAAAGTTGAATAAATTGCTGAAGAAAAATGTTAAAGACACTGCTGGTGGAAGCTGGTAAATGGATGCCAAACTCTACTAATATTTAATCTTTCTCAATTAATTAGGGTTTTTGATGATTATTTGTGGCACAGGTTTGATATGCCTGCTCCTACTATCACTCCGGAGTTAAAGAAAGATCTTGAGATTCTCAAGGTAGCTTCTCTTAGCTTCTCGTCACTTATATAAATATATTTTAATTCATCAAATCATGGGTTTTTTGATTGATTCATATTTCGGTTCCAAGGTTTGGATGCACTGTGTATTTGTAATAAATAAAATGGAGGCATCATGTTTTAAGGTTCTTGGAGTAGCAGAAGTTGTTCACTAGCTTGTTGGGTAAATTTTCGATTTGCAACGTGAGGATGAGGTTTTGAACTAGACAGAGATGCTTAAAGAGTATTGTGGCTTACTTTCTTGTAGAATTCAGACAAGTAGGTATCGAGGGAGTTGTCTAAAGTATCTTCCTGTAGTAGTAAAGACAAACGATATAATCGTGGACGAAAAGTTCTGGAATCCATGCAAACAGTGTCCTCTCTGTGATACTAGCGTAAACTAATGGGGCATGGGATTCTTATTGCGTTCAAGAAGCATTCTAGCTTGATTTTGTCTTTTAAAGGTGGAACTTTGTTTCAGGAATCTTAACGAGGGATAATTCTTGTAGGAGAAAGTGATGCTCTGTGAGCTTGAGGAAACTATATTCTCATATGCTCTGCTGTGATTCTGGCATATTTTATGACATTATCACCAGTACAAAGGTTTAGCTGCTGTCACTGCCAACAGCAGATTGGAAGGGTCCTTCACCTAGCAGGGATAGATAAAGTCTGACAATTCAGTCATATGAAGCATGCTGCTGAGAGATTGGGAGAAACTGAGTCTTCGATGTGATTAGAGGGGTCGATAACATTGGCAAATATATAGTTACATTCACCTCTTTTTATAGGATGGCTGTTGGACAGTGGTAATTTGGGGCATTTGTAGTTTTGCCTTTTTCTTTTGCCACAACATCCTGCTTGGGGAGTTTCTATATACACAAGATCATCCCACTACCCCGCCCTCCTTTTTTTATTAAAAAAAATCCCACATGGCATTGTGGTTGGATGTATTTTATGGCAAATATTTGCTCCTGAGGCTGCTTGTGCATGTCATAGAGCTTGATATGCAATCCTCTTATGTTATTCATTAAATTGCAATTCCAAAGAATCTTATTATCTTATTCATTAAATTATGATGCCAGTCTCAGGTACGGTGCGAGAGCCCCTATACAATGTAGTTTAGATTCTTGGTTGTTCATCGAAGATGCCATAGGAATGTGTGTCTACTATTCTTGCACCTTCTTGTTCTGGTCATAGATTTTGAAGGTTAGTGTTAGATAACATTGTTCTGATTGAGGTTTATTTTTATACTTTTCTATATTTTGTACATTGATAGAAACATGCATTTTTATCATCTTATTCTAGTTGAAATATGTGTAAATATGATGCCTAAATTATATATGTGCCTAGACAGCATATATGCTGCAAGGATGTGTATGTGCTTCTTGTACTCATTAGTTTATTAGAGTCCGAAATATTGAAATTTGGTATCAGAGAACATTATGTTTGATTTTTGTGTAAGGGGTTTAAATTTTATTATGTCAGATGCATGGGTTGTTTCTGATAACTTCACTTCGGAGGTTTTACATTTTATTTGTGCTGCAGCTAAGGAGTGCTATCGATCCAAAGAGGCACTTCAAAAGGGGAGAGAAGTCCAAGACCCTCCCGAAGTATTTTCAGGCAAGTTGCTTGCTTTTGAAAATTATCTTTAATCACCAATCTGGTTTCATTTCAAATGATTATTATGTTTGTGAAAATCTGTTCAGGTGGGTACTGTTATTGAACCTGCATCTGAGTTCTTCTCGGGGAGGCTGACAAAGAAAGAGAGGAAGGCAACATTGGCAGATGAACTGCTATCTGATCATACCTTTAAGGCTTATAGGTGAGACAATTTGATCTCCAGCATTCTCCAATAAATTTAGATTGCAATCTAGAATTTCAAGTGGAAGTTTGCCTGTACAATTGAATATCAAACTTTGGTTTAAAAAATGTTGTCATTGTACATCCACGCCATTTGAAATTCTGGAGCAGGATATCATGTCCAAAACAGCCTGTTTTTTTAAACAGGGTTTTTTTAAACAGGTGAATTGTCTCGTAGTTATACAACTGGATTGTACAATGATGAATTCTGACATGCCTACTGAATCTCTAATGCCAGATGCAATTTTATTATCATTAATAACTGAAACTATTCTACCATATTCCCTTTTACTGTGGACTGTTGTAACTTCATCCTGCTTTTTTGTTTTTACAGCAGTTTACTAGGCCACTGAAACTCTTTAAATTTGCAAGGTATTTGTTTTGGTGATTTTTTTTTTGTTCATATGAGTGTATTTCAAAATCTTGCAGAAAACGTAAGGTCCAAGAAATTGAGGAGCAACATCAACCTGGTGGTGTTGATAAGTGGAAGATTAAGGGTCGACAGACGTGGAAACGGGCCAAGCAAAGAAGGGAAAAAGCTGGTCATTAAGCTGATTGTTTGGATTAAAGAGAACAGACTGATCAGTAAGATGGAGAAACTTTTTCTCTCTTTTCCTTTTTCTCTTCTTCCCTTTTTTTGGGAAGCAGCAGTGTCATGGCAGAGTTGGAGGATATATGCCAAGGTTATTATCTGGAGGAGCCATTGTGTATCTAAAATTTACAGCCCTGTTTAGCATCTAATTGACAGTAGCAGAATGTGTGAAATCTATGATTGTTATTGGAGTAGAGAGGATTACAGACTCCATTTCATTCCTGTGGGGAACTGCATCTTGGTCGATCCTTGCTTGAGATTTTTTTTTCCGCTTTTCATGCTGCACAATTCATTCAAATTTTTCAGATGATCACTCTTGTATGATTCTTGCACATATCTTGTTCTATCACCTCGACACTCATGGTAAATCTTTCAATTTGCAGGATGTCCAAGAATATTATTGTCAGTGGATATTTTTGAACAACTCATGCAATTTGTCATATGATAAATGTTAGAACCTTCTGTTTTAAGTCTTAAATTAGAGTTTTGATTCCTGAAATGCAGTAACGTGGCTAGAAATTTCAGTGTCTGGACACCCAATTCCTACTGACTGTTATTGTTATTTTTTAAAGCTTGTATGATCAACAACTGCCGGCTAAGTCGTCTGTTTCATTCCTGTCTTCTTCTTGGCAATTGACTATGCGAGTCCAAACGTGCGTAATAGCGTCTATGCCTGCAATAATAAATCCAGCCCCGAGGGAGAAGGCAGTAATCATATGGCCCATGGAAGCTACTGTAGTCCAGTAATCATGTGACAAGTGGCATTAGCACTTGTTTTCTTTTTGGTAAAAGTCTGCATTCGTGCACTTGGAATTTGCTTATGGAGACTAAAGGTGGAGATGCGAAGAAAGTGTCTTGGTCCGTCTGCTTAAAAATGATTTTCAGAAGAACCTGCTAAACAGCACAGAGAAGTTGCAGGATACCACCAGACTTTATTGGACTCCATATTTGAGTTCGTTTATTTATTTATTTATTTATTTAATAAAATAGATGATTCATATAGTTTTAGTATGATGACCACGTACAAGGCTATCCAGTTTTCAGCTTTGAGGTGCTTGGCCTAGAAAGCCACAACACTACTAAAGTAGGATTCCGTGCGTGTTTGTCAAAGGATCTCATGAGAGGCCTTTTTTAATTTCCTGATTCGTTTGTCAGCTCGTCCGGTGTCGCTGCCTGAAACAAAGCAATCTAATTGAAGCATATGAAAATATTATGTAGTTCAAAAAAGATGCACAAAAATTCTACAATCGAGGTCCAAATCAAGCTAATTGAAGCAAGATTAGTCTAATTGGGTTGTGCTCCCAAGAGTTTTTATCCAACTTTATTCAATATTTGACCTAGATTAGGTAAGTACATGGAACAACTTAAAACACACATTCTTACGGGACTCATGTCTCGCGTCAGGTCTGTAATGAAGCATTTCATTAAAATAAGTCTCTCAGGAAGCAAATACTTTATTTCCATTCTAAGGCTAAACATGATACATACATGCATTCATGTATCACCTTATGAAATGTATTGAAAACTAAATACAAATGGATTTTTTTAAAAAGCTGACTATTTACATTCAATTTAACCGGTCATTGATTAATTGTAATAAATGGCCAAAAGTACAAGACCAATCGATATTTGGTTAGCTATTGGTGCATGGCACTTATAAGAACTATGTTTCCCCACTTATCACTTATACAAGAGCAATATTTGGTCAATTGCTGTAATTAACTTTTTTAAAAAGATTAATTTGACAGGGAGTTACTAATGTAGGTAATGATCAAGAACAACCAATAAAGAGAGTCACCAGGATAAGGAACATGAAAAGAGGATAAGTATACTGGAAATAATTACCAATCTATATCAAAAAAAAAAGAGAGAATCCTTCATGTATTCTCTAATTAGCCGGATTTGGATAAGGCTTTTATCCCTCTCATGCATACATACATACATGCATACCATGATGAGTTCTAGCAATTTCTGCATGTATGACCTAGGTCTAAAACTTTTCAATGTGATGTTCAATTCTACCGTGCTGAAAATTAACTGAGTGTCAAAATAATTCCGCATCTTAAACACTTATTAGTTTATCATATTCTCTGGCATGATGGCTATTGTATTATGGAGAACACTTATTGGTATAATCAAATTAAACTTCCCATTCGTGTTTTCTATTTTACAATATTCTTATCCTATTAAAAAGTTTAAATCTTTTTTCTAGGGTACTAAATCATGCACAATGCTGGTCCACTTCACCAAGAGGATGCCAGCGATAGCAAATGAGAACAAGGAGACCAGGAAAGGCAACACCAAAGAAGATTGATGCCATGAAAGCAGCCATCATTCTCTTCTTCATATGGGACATCATCCTTCTCTTCACACCCTAAATATTAGTTTAACTTTCCCGCTTGTTCACCGTTAAAAATTTAAATTCATGTTTGCAGTTGGTTCTTTTTGAGAAAGATCAGATTTTGCCAACAATCTGATTCGATTCCTTCTATAAATTTTTCATTGTCATCCATACGTTGAACTTTTCCCCTCCCAAGCTTGGATTCCTACTATCTAACCTCACCAGACGCTCTTTCCTTGGCTTACAAAGCCAGAGCTGCAAAGTATTGATTTAATTAATACATAATTTTTAACTTATCAACGATAATATAAAATGAAAAAGATTTAAATCCTGTTGTTACTATTAATTTTCACAGTGAAGAGCGCACAGCCTTCATTTAGATTTCCTATCAACGTTTCTATTTTGGCGAGAAGGTCAGAATGTTGACAATGGAGGTGAATTTGGTCAGCACCGTGAGTTGCCTTATCTATGTTTTTTAGCGAAACATCTATGGTAGATCATAAGTTATCTTTTTCTAGAAACGATCGAGTTAAGTATCTTCCAAAACTGCTCTTCGACTGTCCCCCGAAATCGAAGACTAACTCCATATGGAATCATGGTGATTATGACTTAACTCCTGTCCTTCCCGTTTCTTAAAAAAAATCCACAAACCAAAACCGGGGGTCACCACCGGAAAGACTTGTGGTTTTGCTCAATTCCAAAAAAGCCCCTAGTTTCAGGCATTATTAATACTTGCTTGAAAACTAATACCTTCTGCTAATATAAAAACCGACACCCTTCCACACGAATGGACACAAGTCAAAGATAAAAAATTTCGGAAAAAAAAAAGTCGAACCGTCGTATCTTGCGGTTCCCTGATAGATGGAGACTAAAGTCGGGTTGGTTGATGCGACGGGGAAGCGGCCTGCGAACGGAGCGGTGGACAGCCCGCCGGAGACCCCCTTCCACCCTATCGTCCCGGCGACCCCCGCCTCCGGGGTAGCGACGATGGGCACCCTCGGACGACACCTGGCTCGCCGCCTCGTCGAGGTGGGCGTCTCCGACTTCTTCGCTGTCCCCGGCGACTTCAACCTCACCCTCCTAGACCACCTCATCGAGGAGCCCGGACTTCGCTTCATCGGCTGCTGCAACGAGCTCAACGCAGGCTACGCCGCCGACGGTTATGCCCGTGCCCGCGGCGTCGGCGCCTGCGTCGTCACCTTCACCGTCGGCGGCCTCAGCGTCCTCAACGCCATCGCCGGTGCCTACAGCGAGAATCTACCTGTAATCTGCATCGTTGGTGGCCCCAACTCCAATGATTTTGGCACCAACCGGATTCTCCACCACACCATCGGGATCTCCGATTTCACCCAGGAGCTCCGGTGCTTTCAGCCAGTCACTTGCCACCAGGTTCGCCGATAAATATTTATGCTCACCTTTCCGTTTCTTCCCTTCTCCTTCTTTCCTTTACGCTTGGTGATCGCAATTCATGCAGGTGGTGATCAATCACCTGGACGACGCCCATGAGCAAATTGATACGGCGATAGCCACTTGCCTTAGGGAGAGCAAGCCCGTCTACATCAGCATTAGCTGCAATCTCGCTGCCATTCCCCATCCCAGCTTCGGCCGGGACCCCATTCCCTACTCCATCTCGCCCAAGTAAGTGCTCGAAGTTGCCCCTTTGTTTTCTTCTTACGTCAATGTCTAGGAGGAACCAATCGGGAGCCAGGATGGCTCGTGATTCGACGTTCAGATGCATCTTTTTGAAGTCGATCGAATCATTTGAATCGTCAGGTGGAGTAACCAAGCGGCTCTCGAGGCGGCGGTGGAAGTGGCTGCAGAATTTCTAGACAAGGCGGTGAAGCCGGTCATGATCGGGGGCCCCAAACTCCGGGTGGCCAAGGCCGGCAAGGCCTTCGTGGAGCTGGCGGATGCTTGCGGCTACGCCGTGGCGGCGATGCCATCGGCCAAGGGGCTCGTGCCGGAGAGCCACCCCAGGTTCATCGGCACCTACTGGGGCTCGGTCAGCACTGCCTTCTGTGCTGAGATGGTGGAGTCCGCCGACGCCTACCTCTTCGCCGGTCCCATCTTCAACGACTACAGCTCCGTCGGGTATTCGCACCTCATCAAAAGGGAGAAGGCCGTCATCGTGCAACCCGACCGCGTGGTGATTGGCAACGGGCTGCAGTTCGGGTGCGTCCTCATGAAGGACTTCCTCCGGGCGCTCGCCAAGAGGCTCAAAAGCAACACCACTGCCTACGAGAATTACTGCCGGATCTTCGTGCCCAGTGGGCAGCCGCCTGAGAGCGGGCCCAAGGAGCCGTTGAGGGGGAATGTTCTCTTCAAGCACATCCAGGCGATGTTGTCGAGCAATTCTGCCGTCATTGCCGAGACCGGGGACTCATGGTTTAACTGCCAGAAGCTCAAACTGCCTGATGGTTGTGGGTGAGCATCATCAGCTTATTGGAAATCTGTGCACTTTATACCAACCAATGATGCTCTCTCTCTCTCCCTCTCTCGCCAAAATTTTTTTCGTAGAGGCAAGTAATGGCTGTTGCCTTGCAGGTATGAGTTCCAAATGCAGTATGGATCGATTGGTTGGTCGGTGGGGGCGGCCTTGGGGTATGCCCAAGCTGCAAAGGATAAGAGATTGATAGCCTGCATCGGCGACGGGAGTTTTCAGGTACTACGTACTTCTCATTTTACAAGATAGATGATAACATTCTGGTATAATTCCAGTATCGCACGATTGCATGAACACCGATCCGACTGTTAATTGATGCATTCCCATCCTCTTAACTTTTTGATATCTATAAAATTCAGGTGACAGCGCAGGACGTGTCGACGATGCTGCGTTGTGGGCAGAACAGCATCATCTTCCTCATAAACAATGGGGGTTATACAATTGAGGTGGAGATTCATGATGGCCCTTACAATGTCATCAAGAATTGGAACTACACTGCCTTGGTAGAAGCCATCCACAACGGCGAGGGCAACTGCTGGACTGCAAAGGTTAGCACTATGATAGCACACTTTGTTAACCAAATTATACGTTTAATTTAACAAGCGACTATCTGAACTTGTGCTTGCATGCGTAGGTTAAATGTGAGGAGGAGCTGAAGGAAGCAATTGCGACGTCGATGGGGCCGAAGAAAGACTGCTTGTGTTTCATTGAGGTCTTCCTGCACAAGGATGATGCGAGCAAAGAGCTGCTGGAGTGGGGTTCCAGGGTTTCTGCGGCCAACAGCAGGCCACCCAGTCCTCAGTAAACTAAATTGCTTTCTGAATTGCAGCGATCCGGTTCGCGCTCATCATGGAATTGAATAATAACATTGCTAAAACTCATAGAGGCGTATCCCTATTTGGCGGTTCTATTTACATATGGTTGCTGTTGCAGTGATTTGGCATGCATGATCTTTGAGTTGGTGTTCTTTTATTGTATCGGCAGCAAATTGAATTAGCTATTTACCACCATACTTGTTCAGAAATTTTTTTAAATGCTTTTGGTATTTATTAAGATGCATCGGGGAATTATTACAGGTATCTACAACAAACATAATAACTTTTAATGCTCCATGAGAAAATTTCATCTCCCTTTCTCATTTCTATGCTCATAAAATTTCTATCCAAGTTATGGAAGAAAATTGCTACTAATTCCATATAACAACCAGTTTTGTTGTTATGTCCTCGCTAGCAACAAGCATAAGAAAATAAAAATTTATGGTTTTGAATATGCTTTAGGACCAACCACAGCCGATATGGCAGATCAACTAGTAAGAGCTCACCAAGAAGCCACTGACCAACCAGTCAAAGCCTGTCATGTCGTTGATCCTAGAGGTGCACAGAGAGCCCCTCAAATTTCAAATTTTTCTCCAAATTAGCGACAGTTTGGCCACGATCGCAAACGATTTCCATAACTGCTTGACGATCGAGTAAGTTGCGTGGATGGAACGCCCGTGTATGATTTTTGGGATATGTGATCAATTACCAAAAAATGGTCGATCCGCATTTCGATTTCCTTGGTGATGGGTGCCAAGCCTCGCTTATATAAACAACTCCTAGGAGATCCTCCAAGTAAGTGCATTTGAGCTCTTTTGCTTCCTTACATTGCCACTCTACCACTCTCACAACACATTCATTATTTTCTGAGAGTCTATCTGATTTAAGCATCGGAAAATCCTCCACCCGATACTATTCGACAAAAGGACTTTCTTGTTTTTGTCTTTTTTAGGTCGGATCCAGTATCAGAGCGAAAATTCAAACAAGGTTTTTGTCGTTCAACATCACCTCAAGAACGACTAGCATTGGAGCCAACACCATCCGAGTGAACTAGCTACCGAACCACCATCTCATGATGGGAAGGGTCACTTTGATAAGATCAGTGTTCAGTTCCACTCCGATCTACCTCATGACCAACACCAGTTTGTTAACTGCTTTGTAAAGGGGGCTTAGGTATCTAATCCTTAATGATTGGGAGAGAGGCATTGATTGTGAGGTATGCTGCGAGGATTTTACTTGAGCCTACTAGCTTTTGGCCTCAATGATGCAAGCCAAGTATGGGCTGGACATGTCAGATATAGATTTTCAACCAAGCTGCAATTGTTCCTTCATATGAAAAGAGATATGCGCCCATGCTTAAATGGTGTCATCCAGCATCAGATAGTGTATAGGAGATGGACAGCGGTGAGAGTGATGGAGGATGCATGGATGATGGAGTTGCCTCTCATGCAATGGCCAACCATGATAAACTAGGAGATTGTTGCGAGTATGCAGGTGTGTGATTTGTGGGTCTCAGGCAAGAGTAGGTGGAATGCTACTCTTGTTTCCCACTTGTTTCGCGACCAACCAGCTTGCAAAGTTCTATCTATGGCCATACCTAGGCATGAGGTCCTTGATAGAAAGGTGTGGAGATTCACTTGCACCTCAAAGGTGAGGGCTAGGGATCCATATCAGCTCTATAGAGATACACCGAGGTAGAGTATTGACTGTACCTGGGTTTGGAAGCTTGGCGTCCATCCCAAAATTGCTCTCTTTTTGTGGAAGATGGCTTGGGATCGTACCCAAAGTCTCAAGCATAAGAGGATTGAGTATCTAGTCCATTTGTGATTGCTGCCCAACAAAGGAGGAGTCTATTGCTCATATTTTTTTTTCAGTTCCTAGTGCAGCCTAGATCTGGGGGCTATCTGTTACCCTTAGGGAGGTCTTTTAGTCTACTTCGCTGATTGAGATCTTTCTTAACTATCTGAAGGAGTGTACGAGCAGAGTTTCTTCTCACCCCTACGGCATACATGCCATTTATGCAGCTTGCCACATCTAGCCAGCTAGGAATACTCAGATTTTTGAGAGCAGCTTTCAGCCTCCGAGATTCACCCTCGAGCTGGCTCTCTTAGGCTGCTGAGCTCATTCACCCTTCTACTATCGGAGGTCCATTAATAGCGAAGTATACCTGAGATTCTCATCAGCAATGCTTGCGACCTGGATAATTTTCATCACTTATGAATATTTACCTCCTAGCTTTCTCAAAGTGAATTTTGATGGTAGTGTGCTGGACAGTAGTTGAAAAGGCAGGGCAACTCTGGTGGGCAGATTTGAAACGATTTTGATTCAATTTCTTTTGCCCTTTGTAATATTTTATTTTTTAATTTTATTTGATGTATTTATACTAAAATAGTATGACTCTTCCTTTTCCCTCAAAAAGAAAAAACAGAAAAAAGCACGTGGCACTTGCATTTTCTAGAACTATAAAGAAAACAAAATCTAGTTTGCCTTTCTCCTATTCCTGTCTCCCTCCGCCACCGCCGCCGCAATATTATTTTCTATTACTGTCTACCGTTACCCGCTTTTTTTTTTTTCCGCGCTTCAATGGCTAGCTATTGTTTACTTTTCAAATAAATTCACGGCAACGGGCTATAACAGCCTAACAGGCTTCCAGGCCCGCCGACTGGATCGCTGGACAAGTACTGGACCAAGATCTCATGATAGATGCCAACCTCCCATTCCACTGACTTTTGGGCCATATTTGTTTATAGCCGATGCAATAGATAGTTAGCAGAAGTTCAGTTTTTTCTTGAGACTTTTCTCCTTTGTATACCAAAAAAAAACTTTTATGTCCCTCCCATGTATGATAGCTACTTAAACCACGGTATTCGGGAACATTCGTTTTGCTTTTTGGGTTGGTAAATATTCGTTTTGTTCGACCCTTGGCTTCCTGGAAGACTCTACACGCCAAAACCAGAGAAAGCCACTGGTATTATTACACCCACGATTATCAAACAAACGCCGCAACTGTTTTTGCCAAACCGCCACTCTGGTCTGGCTTACCAACCCCATCACATGCCGCATGCTGACCAAGAGAACACCGATTGGACGGTCATGATACCTCGGTGCGGTCGCGATCCACGATCGAGACCCACAGCATCCCGGCCCCCCGTGAACGCGTTTGTCAAAAACAGCCCGGTGGTTTTCCTCGCAATGCCGCCCCTGGGTTTTCACCCTCATTACTACGGGATTAATTAATTAAATAATTTCCCCTCCCTCTAATAAATAGAGCCCGTCCGCCCCCCAAAACAACGCACGTCAAAGCGGACCGCAACTTCCTGAGCTCTCTGTTTCTTTCCCAATAGTAGTAGTGCTTCATTATGGACACCAAGGTTGGATCGGTGGACGTGGCGGCGGAGGCGACGGCCAACGGCTTGGTCGGTTTACCGCCGGCCAAACCTTGCCATCCGATCATACCGGTGGCCCCAGCCTCCGGGCTGGGGGAGGCCACCCTCGGCCGCCACCTGGCCCGCCGCCTTGTCCAGGTCGGCGTCAACGACGTCTTCTCCGTACCCGGCGACTTCAATCTCACCCTCCTCGACCACCTCCTCGCCGAGCCCGGCCTCCGCCTCGTCGGGTGCTGCAACGAGCTCAACGCCGGCTACGCCGCCGACGGCTATGCCCGTGCCCGCGGCGTCGGCGCCTGCGTCGTTACCTTCACCGTCGGCGGCCTCAGCGTCCTCAACGCTATCGCCGGCGCCTACAGCGAGAATCTCCCGGTCATCTGCATCGTCGGCGGCCCCAACTCCAACGACTACGGCACCAACCGGATCCTCCACCACACCATCGGCCTCTCCGACTTCACCCAGGAGCTC
Source organism: Phoenix dactylifera (assembly GCF_009389715.1). Lineage (NCBI taxonomy): Eukaryota > Viridiplantae > Streptophyta > Magnoliopsida > Arecales > Arecaceae > Phoenix > Phoenix dactylifera. The sequence goes on along the minus strand of NC_052394.1, from coordinate 3,663,601 downwards.
CGCTGCTTCCAGACCGTCACCTGCTTCCAGGTACCAGCAATAGGTTTCTCGTTTCGATCCCCTTCGCCGATTTGAGTCCTCTCTGATTCTTCGGATCTGTATCACAGTCGGTGGTGAATAACCTCGAGGACGCCCACGAGCTCATCGACACCGCCATCTCCACTGCTCTCAAGGAGAGCAAGCCAGTCTACATCAGCATTAGCTGCAATCTCCCCGCCATCCCTCACCCCACCTTCAGCCGAGAGCCCGTCCCCTTTTTCCTCTCCCCCAAGTGAGCATCTCCCCTGGTTTCTCCTCTTTTTTTTTTTAAATTTGTATTCCTGATCCTAAATCGTTCGAGGATTGGATTTTTTGAGTTTTTTTTTTTATTGATGGATTTTTGGTCGGTGGAACCATCAGATTGAGCAACCAGATGGGTCTGGAGGCGGCGGTGGAGGCGACGGCGGAGTTCTTGAACAAGGCCGTGAAGCCGGTCTTGGTGGGCGGCCCCAAAATCCGGGTGGCTAAGGCCGGCCAGGCCTTCGTGGAGCTGGCCGATGCTTGTGGGTACCCAGTGGCCGTGATGCCCTCGGCCAAGGGCCTCGTACCGGAGCACCACCCGAGCTTCATCGGCACCTACTGGGGCGCCGTCAGCACCGCCTTCTGCGCCGAGATTGTGGAGTCCGCGGACGCCTACCTCTTCGCGGGCCCCATCTTCAACGACTACAGTTCCGTCGGGTATTCGCTCCTAATTAAGAAGGAGAAGGCCATCATCGTGCAGCCCGAGCGGGTGGTGATCGCCAACGGCCCGACCTTCGGATGCATTCTGATGAAGGACTTTCTTCGAGCACTCGGCGAGCGGCTCAAGAGGAATACTACTGCTTACGAGAACTACCGCCGGATCTTTGTGCCCGATGGGCAGCCTCCAGAATGCAAGCCCAAGGAGCCTTTGAGGGTGAATATTCTCTTCAAGCACATCCAGAAGATGCTGTCGGGCAATACCGCCGTGATCGCCGAGACCGGGGACTCATGGTTTAATTGCCAGAAGCTCAAATTGCCAGAGGGCTGTGGGTAAGCTCCTCCATTCATAAATCACTTCAAACTTCCAAGCGATGCCATTTTCCAACCTATCTTTTGTCATGTTGCAAATAATGAAAGATTGCTTGTTGCCTCGTAGATATGAGTTCCAAATGCAGTATGGATCCATTGGTTGGTCGGTGGGGGCCACTCTGGGGTATGCCCAGGCTGCAAGGGGGAAGCGTGTTATCGCCTGCATTGGTGATGGGAGCTTTCAGGTATTGTCTTGTAATTGAATGTGAGATGATGGAACTCCGATATGATGATCGAACTCTAGAATTGTAATAATTCTTATCTCTGGTGCAAAATTCAGGTGACGGCGCAGGACGTGTCGACGATGCTGCGTTGTGGGCAGAACAGCATCATCTTCCTCGTTAACAATGGGGGTTATACCATTGAGGTGGAAATCCATGATGGCCCTTACAATGTCATCAAGAACTGGAACTACACTGCCTTCATGGACGCGATCCACAATGGCGAGGGCAAATGCTGGACTTCAAAGGTTCGCTGTGAAGAGGAGCTCAAGGAGGCGATTGATACAGCAATGGGGCCAAAGAAAGACTGCTTCTGTTTCATTGAAGTCATCGTGCACAAGGATGATACGAGCAAGGAGCTCCTTGAGTGGGGGTCAAGGGTTTCAGCGGCCAACAGCAGGCCACCCAATCCCCAGTAATCTCTTTTTAGAAGTCGAATTATCTGAACTGGAGTCCGTAGCTTCTTTCTTTCGTAATGCTCTGCCGGTTGCCGAGATAGACCTCTTGTTATTTGCCCGCCCATAAATTCGTGTCCTTATTACCTTAAATCAACTGAATGAAAGCCTCTTCTTTTTCCCTTGGTTCTCTTGATGCGAAACATTCAGCTAATTGCTTGGAATGGTGTCAGTTGAGGTGGATGCTGGTATTTTGTTGATTAAATGCTGTAATGGGAGGTTCTCCATGGACACTGAATTAGGCAATGCATCGACAACGTTGGGATGTGCTCGGTGTTATAAATCTCGAGCACAGGTCGGATGTATGGAATCTGATCCAAACCGGAAGAAGCCTTTTTTTTTTTTTCCTTTATGCAGTAAATGTTCCTCCTCCAGGGGGAAAGGCCCTTCTGGACATCCAGCGCAGGAATCTTATCGGGTCTGTTGGTTGGTCATTGGGGGGTGTCCCATGTGATTGGGTGATTCTTTTGTTCTTTGTCTTTTATATGGCTTCGAATATTGATTGAGGCGGTTTTCACTCGGAATCATAGGAAAGAAAACATGGTGGCCCCGAGCACGGCGGTGCCACGCGACCGGGGTAGGCCCCGACCCTCATACACTGCTCCTGGGCAGGCAAAGACCACGCCGTTGTGGTCGGAGGTGGCGGGAGGGGCGGTGCGTCGGCCGGAGGAACCCAGTCATCGTCTCACTGCGGATGAACTGGAGGATCTGCAACGGAGGTTCCCTCGGGTGGCGGTGGTCCCGGAGGAGCGGGTAACGGCAGCCAGGAACCACTGGAGGGAAACGGCGGTGATTGCTAAAAGCCTGGGACGGAGAGTCTCCCCGGAGCTGGTGGCACGGGAGCTCAGAAGCAGGGGAAAGTTGAAGAATGATGTTGAGGTTCTACCTATGATGGAGGGCTTCGTCACTATCCGATTTGCATCTAGCGACGACCGGGCGGCGGCGCTCGCTGCCGGGCCGTGGGTGGTGGCGGGGCAGTTATTGGCAATGAAAAAATGGGTACCCGATTTCATTCCGGGCACCCATTCGGTGAATTGAACGGTGGTCTGGGTCCGGCTGCCCGGGCTCCCTGTTGAGTACTGGGACATGGAGGCCATCAGGGTGCTTGTGGCGGAGGTGGGGAACCCCCTGGAGCTCGACCGATTTTTCCATGAGAGGCGGCGCATCGGGTATGCTAGGGTTAAAGTTGAAATCAACGTCCGGCAACCACTGGTCCCGGGGACCATTGTCCAGGGCGCGCAGGCGAGGTTCTGGCAGACCTTCGCCTATGAAGATCTGCCGGGGCTTTGCTATTGATGCGACCGTTTGGACCACCATGCCGGTGAATGTTGCTACCAGGCCTCGGGAATGCATTTGGGGACGGAGTCGGAGGTCAAAGGCACGGAGACGGAGGGGCAGGGCGAGCCTGCTAGTGGATCGGAAGCACCCCCGCAGGTAACGAAGGATCGGATGACCTTTGGCCCGTAGATGACGGTGCCCCGGCAGAGGTACTAGAGGAACACTGGTGCTCCGGCTGGAGTGAAGAAGACGACGGAGGCGGCCGAGACGGCTCGGCGAGCAAGTTTGGTGAAGCCGACCCCGGAGACGGCTGAGGTTGATCTGGCTGACTCATCGCCGGACACTGAGGGGTGGCGCAAGCCAAAGAAGGTCGCCCGGCGAGGGTCGCCGGGGAAGGGGTCGGGGCAACCGGAATCCGGTGTGGCGGCTGAGTTGACTCGGCACCAGGACCGAGTGCCGAAATCGCCAACCAGACCCCAAGACCCAGGCCCAAGTCAGGTTCGCGGGCCGAACAAACCTGCAGGCCCACTGGACGTGGTTCGGGCCATTCATCGGGCCGAGGCGGGGCCTGTTTTGCTGAAACGGGCTCGTAGCCCAACCAAGAAGCCGACTGGCACGGCCCGGCTGGCACGGTTCCCTTACGTGCCAAACGTGCCGCGGCCGGCGATGGCAGGCCAGGGAGCTGACCGGCGGAGATTCCGCAGCCGGAGTTTGTCGCCGGCGGTCGTGGGAGGAGTCCGGCCAACTGATGGGAAGCCCTTCGTTGCCGTGTCCGGTGGTACGGTGAAGGGGGGCCGCGACGTCAAGGCGGTGGCTCGGCCGGGGAACTCAACTTCGGCCTCTACATCGGCGGCCGGCGGCGAGACCCCGGCGGAGGCTCCAATGGACAGTTCGACCTGTTCTGAAGAAGGGGAGATCATGGATACGGGAGATCCCGGATGCTTGCCGGCCGATGGTGTGCAGATGAATTCGGTCAGTCGGGATGATGGGGGAGGAGGCACCGCTGACGGCTCGGCTCTTGCAGTGATTACCAAACAAATGAGGGAGGCTTTGTTAAAGAAGGTGGTGGATGGGTCGTCCACAGAGGAGAAGGGGTCACGGGTGGTGGATGGGTCACAGGCATCTGAGACTCCACCAAGCACTGTTCAGCCGTTTTTATGAAGGTCCTTTTGTGGAATTGTAGGGGGGCGGGGAAGCCGTCCTTCAAACCGGCTTTCCAGAGATTGGTTAGCCTTCATGATCCAGAGATTTGTATCTTATTTGAGACAAGATTGTCGGGAGGTAGCTTGGAGCGGGTCAGGCATGTTATCCCGAGATCTTGGGGTACTTATGTAGTGGAGGCGCAGGGGCTATCCGGAGGGATTATTGTGTTGTGGAGGATGGGGTTGTGCAACATTGATGTTTTCCACCAGTGCAGGCAGCAGGTGAATATAGTGATATCAGAGGGTAATGCTCCCCCATGGGTTTTACTTGCAGTATATGCAAGTACGGATTATAGGGAGAGGAGAGTGTTGTGGGAGGAGGCCACAAGCCTCATACAGCTGGGGCACCCGGTGTTGGTAGCAGGGGACTTTAATTGCATTGACAGTCCAGTGGAGAAGAGGGGCGGCAAGGCATTCACCAATAAAATTGAGGTCAGGGAATTTCAGGACTTTTTGATGTCTAATGGGCTAGCTGATCTTGGCTTCACTGGCCCAAGATTTACATGGTGCAACAACCAGCAGGGTCAGGCCAGAGTATGGGAGCGGCTCGATTGAGTATTTGCCTCGACTGGATGGATCCAGAGATTCTCAGATTACTGGGTGCGCCATTTGCCTAGGATTGCCTCTGACCATAGCCCCATACTGGTGAGTACTTCACACCTTATTCAGTCTCATTCTCCATTTCGATTTCAGAAGGTATGGCTATCCTACCCGAGGTCGTGGGAGGTGGTGAGGGAGGCCTGGAGAACGCCTGTTCGTGGGAGTGCAATGTATAGGGTGTCTCGGAAGCTTGAGCTGACTAGACGCCGGTTGATGCGGTGGAATAAGGAGGAAGTGGGGAATCTTTTCAGAAGGGTGGAGGAAGTTGAAGCATCTATTACTAGGGCGCAGGCCCAAGAGGATAGTGGTGGAGGATTGTCGGAGGAGGACCAGGGGGAGCTTAGGGGGCTTTTGGCCACGCATCACTCTCTACTCAGGCAGCAGGAGGTATTCTGGAGACAGAAATCGAGGGTTCAGTGGATCCGTGAGGGGGATCGCAACACGAGATTTTTTCATCAGTCGACCATCATGCGGAGGCAGCAGAACAGGATTCGCAGGATCAGGGATAGTAGTGGGCAGGAGTCAGAGGATATGGAGGTTGTCAGGAGGACACTATTGCAGTTTTTTCATGCCAGATGGACTGACACAGAGAGATCGGATGCTGATGGCTATGAGTGGGGATTGGTTCCAGAGGTGCAGATCACCGAGGGAGAGAACGCAGCATTGAACAGACCAGTATCAGATATGGAGATTCAGGAGGCCCTATGGTCCCTTGGGGAGGATAAGGCCCCAGGTCCGGATGGTTTTCCCTCACTTTTTTTCAGGAGGTATTGGCAGATCATTAGACAGGAGATTCTACAGGCTGTTCAGCAGTTTTTTGTATCGACTTCGATGCCTACGGAGTGGAGGCGGACTTTTATCACTTTGATCCCGAAGAGACATGACCCAGTAGAGCCGGGCCACTTTCGGCCTATTAGTCTGTGCATGACTTTGCACAAAGTAGTGGCTAAGGTACTGGTACAGAGACTGAGAGGTGTTTTGCCCAGGATTATTTGTCAGGAGCAGGGAGCTTTTGTAGGGGGACGTTCGATTTCTGATAACGTCCTCTGTGCCCATGAGTTCATGACTGATCTGCAGAGTGCTCCCCGCTGTAGGAGTTTGATGGGGATCAAACTGGATATGGAGCAGGCGTATGACAGGATGAGGTGGGACTTTGTTAGGCGGTCCTTGGAGATGTTTGGATTCCACCCACAGTGGATTAGATGGATTCAGGGGTGCATTCTGGCACCATCTTTTGCATTATTGATAAATGGCTCCCCATCGCGGTATTTTGAGTCATCAGTGGGTCTGAGGCAGGGTTGTCCATTGTCACCACTTTTGTTTATCATCTGCTCGGACTTTTTGTCACGAGCACTTCGCCATGCAGCAGTGTCACAGGAGATTGAGGCATATAGGCCGGCGAGGGGCGCGACAGGTATCTCACATTTGCTATTTGCGGATGATTGTTTACTACTGACCCGCGCGACTCGGAGGTCAGCTCTGACTATTAGTGGAATCCTGGAGGGATATTGTGGAGCTTCAGGTCAGATGGTCAACTTATCTAAGTCAGCCATCAGCTTCAGCCCGAGGACTGATCCTAGGGTGAAGGCATCCATCATGAGCATTTTGGGGATCGCCGAGCAGGAGGGGACCCTTAGATACCTCGGGGTCCCGATTACTGGCCGACATCTACGGTAGGGGGAGTGCTCGTCTATGGAGGCGTGTATCAGACGGAGACTGGAGAGTTGGCAGGTGAGCACTCTTTCGATGATGGGCAGAGTTACCCTACTGAGGTCAGTTTTGAGCTCTATTCCTATTTACCTTCTGTCTAATACACTGGTACCGGTGTCTGTGCTCCGTAACCTCGAGAGGTTGTTCAGGGGCATCCACCTACTGGCTTGGGAGGTCATCTGTCAGCCAACCAGTCGGGGTGGGCTGGGAGTCCACTCTCTTTTGGAGCGCAGGGAGATACTGGCCACTAGGCTGGCAGTCAAATTTATTCTGGAGCCGGGAGGTATTTGGGCTTCCTTGCTGAGAGCGAAGTATGGTGACCCCATTGCTTCGGATACATTCAGAGCCGGACGTGGATCTTCCTTTATTTGGAGAGAGATATGTACTCGTGCCCCGGGGGTGTTGCCTATGATCCGATGGGAGATTGGGGATGGTCGGACTATCAGTATCCTAGAGGATAGATGGCTATCGGAGGGCAGATTGCAGGATTGGCCCACACTGATGGATCACGGGTGGCTGGAGGGGCGCACACTGAGTGCTTTGTTTGTCCAGGGGGAACAGAGATGGGATGCAGACCTCGTTAGGCGGGTTTTTGATGATCAGCTGGCAGATAGAGTGTTGGCCTTACCGATCCCGATGGGGATGGCAGTAGATAGGAGGATATGGAGTTTGTCCGGGAGGACGATAGTGAGTTCCCGCGATATAGCGCAGTGGAGAGGAGGAGTGGGGACCCGACACTTTGATGGTGCCTGGATCTGGAGACTACGTGTTCATCCACGCATCGCACTATTCCTGTGGAAGGTAGCATGGGGTTGCCTACCCACTAGGAGTGTTCTGATGCGACGGGGAGTACGGATAGCTGCAGATTGTGTTGTCTGTCCGGAGGTGGAGGAGTCTATCTATCATGTGCTAGTCGAGTGCCCGCGGGCTGTTCAGATTTGGAGGTCTGCAGGGATCGCCTATGACCCGGGGCAGAGATGGTCGTCCATAGCCGAGCTCATCCGTTTCTTGGAGTTCCCAGGGGCAGGACCCGGGGTGGAGGAGAGAGGGACTCGTGTTGCATACCTGGCTTACCACTCCTGGTTAGACAGGAATGTACAAGTCTTTGAGGGTCGCAGCTCGTCCCCGGGGGCGGTGGTGGCCAGGGCCTTTTTGCATGCAGAGGAGTTTTTTAGTACTGCTCTTAGGTCACCTTCCAGGTTGGCCAGGGACATCTGGGGTACCCCGTCCGCTCTTGTAGCGCCCATTTTCGTATCCTGGGTACCCCCACCCCCTGGCTTCCTGAAGGTGAATTTTGATGGTAGTTTGGCAGCTGACGGAAGTGGTGGAGGTGTAGGCTTCGTCATCCGTGATCATGATGCCAGGTTAGTGGCACTGGGGGGGCAGCGGATTTTCGATGCATCGGTGGTATGTGCGGAGCTCCGAGCCGCATGGGAGGGCATATCTTATGCGAGACGGATATTGCATGCCGACCGCGTCATTCTTGAGGGCGACTCAGCCACTGTGATTGATTGGATTAGGGGTCGAGGTCGTGCAGGTGAGGGTAGACCGCTACTCATGGATATTCGCGGACTTTTGCAGGCGTGTGAAACCCATCAGGCTACACACGTCTACAGGGAAGCGAATTGTGCAGCCGATTGGGTCGCTTCCTATGCGGCTCACCACTCTGGTGGCTTTATTGTGCGGGAGCCCGACACTGTGCCGGAGTCTCTTTTAGATTTACTTGCTTCTGATTTTGTAGGCCGTATTCATACCCGTAGGGTGTGAGCCGCCGTTGCACCAAAAAAAAAAAAAAAAATATTGATTGAGGCGTGATGTTCACGATTTGCTAATTTTGCCTTGAATCTTTATTGGATTCCTGAGCACGTAGGTTATTTACTTTTTTTTTTGTTTTCCTTCGCCAGGTAAAAAAGGCTGAAGATTATATAAAGGCTATTTGAATTTCATCTTCCTTCAATGTGGAACTAAAAAAAGTATATAAGATAAAAAAAAAAATAGACTTAAAAGTTTGAAATACTCCAACAGAGGGCGACAACCATATGCATACATCCTTGGGTATGGCTATTGAGCTACACCTTACCCTGATCCAGCCCAACAAGATCCTTAACCTGAGGTCCCATTAGGCCATTTGCCTTTCCGGTCTGCATGTCTAACTTGTAATTGATTCTGCATGCCTGGTTATTTTGAGCAGAACCACGATAAAAGCCGCTCTAGTACAACAAGTGATTTAACAGGACAAGAAAGAAATTAGAGTGCGTCGAGCTTGATGAAACCGGACAAACGCAAGCAGGAGAACATCCTATAATAAATAGCCAAAAGCGGGGTATTGTATACAACGAGCGGCGCATCATTAAGGGTTTTTTTTTTCTTTCTAAAAATAAAAGTACCATATATAACATATCCGGATACATACAGCTAAAAAAATCAAAAAACAATACATTTCGAAGAGCACTAGACAACTTCGCCTCTTCCACTCTGAGGTGGTCTCCGAAATGGTTGGCAACAAAAAAAGCCGCCCAATCTACGGCTTCATTGGCATTTCTAAATATATGCTTCGCCTGAAGTACTATCCCACTACAAACCATCGTCCGGGTATCTCTTAAAAGCGGATGGTGATCACCGACCCCTTCCGAAACCTGCAGAATCCAGCCAATGATTGTCGCAACATCTCGAAAAGCACCGGACAACTTCGCCTCTCCCACTCCGAGGTGGTCTCTGAAATGGTTGGCAACAAAAGAAGCTGCCCAATCTATGGCTCCATTGGCCTCTCTAAACACATGCTTCGCCTGAAGTACTATCCCACTACAAACCATGGTCCGGATATCTCTTAGAAGCGGATAGTGATCGCCGATCCCTCCCGAAACCTGCAGAATCCAGCCAATGATCGCCGCAGAGTCACCCTTCAAATGAACCTCTCTCTCCTGCAAGGCACGCCGTACGTAGCACAATCTAAACCAGGCCGCTCTCAGCTCCGTCTCTGGCACCGAGATGTCGAACAAACGGCAACCCTCACAGTTTAGATGATGGTGACGCAAGTTAGCCGTTGTGGAAAAGTTTACAGGGAAACTTTGCAATTAGCAACACGAGATTTCAGCCTTGGATATTAGAAGTGCACTCCAACATCAATGGCAGTGTAACTCCATTGTCAACAGCTTTTCGTTACCATTTATCTTGCTCCTCCATACTTATCGATTTCCTCTATTGCAGCAGTAGAGTCACGAAAGGAAGGGGCGCTAGAAGAGTTCCAATTTTTTTAGTTCAAGCGTGTCGAGTCAAAACCCTGGTTTATAACAGAGGTGAACTTGCCGCACAGTTGGGACCTGTAAGATGGCTATAACAGAAAAAATTGTTATTATGCCAAAATTAACTAAAACAAGAAAATAATAAGAAAAATAAAAAAAATACATTAATTCTAAATGCACTCGGAATCGACCTCTCTGTCAACGTGGACGCGCCGATCTATAGAAGTTCACCACATAGTCATTAAGGGCACCCTAAAATATTCAAACCTTCTCCCGCGGCCTGCCATTAAAGCTCGGACAACGATCCCGCATGCACAACGCACGGGTGGCTACCAAACTGTTATGGTGCGTGACCGTCCTACTTGATAATTGACGCCAACCCTCGCCTATATAAGCTGTGCCCGAGGGACGTCCAGGTATGTGCTCTTGACATCCCCCACACGCGCATTGCCACTATCCCTCTCAAATCTCTACGGTTTTATGAAGATCCTTATCTAACTTTGGCATCGGAAGATCCCTCGATGGACAAACTCCAATAACTAAACTTGTTTTTTTTTATTTCAGGTCGGACAGCTTGCATCAAATCTTTCATCCGAGCACCACCACACCACCAATCACTCTTAAGCTTAGAGCTAGACCGGCTGGTAGCCTAGACCGACCTTGCGGTCCAACCTGAGTCTTTGTCGACCTCATCAGCACCACTCTTAAAGCGCCTCATGGTTGGGCCGAATCTTTGGCGGAATTAATATATATCCAAACCACAATATCAAAGATGCAGTCTTCTCTCAAGAATTTTTCAGCCCACTTCACTCCCAAAGCATGCATTTTCTTCAACAAAGGAAGGTGTTCCTTCCAGTCACCTGCAAGACAGTCAAGACCATGCAATCTTGATATAGCACCAGAATGTTCTTTTTTGCCTGCAAAATGATGTTACTTATTTAAAGATATAGCACAAAACCACCATGATAGAACTAGGGGTGGAGGCCAGTTAAAAACTTGGATGTTTGATTAAAATGCCAGACCTTGGGATAGAGATCGATCAGTCAAGACAGCATATGCATCTAATATCTCCATGGCCGCATTCTGTTCCTCTCACGATGTATGGCAATCTCATGAAGAGCTTGGGCCCACAACTCCACGTTCTTTTGGCACCAACAGCAGTCTTTCTGTTCTTATCATGGCGTTTTGATGCATCAGAACTAATTCCAGACTCTGCAAATCCATGATGGTCATGCTGCGTGTTATGTTTGTCCTTCAAACCAGAATCAGCCAGAATTCCTATGGATATTTCTTGTTCCTTTCAAAATCATAAGAATCTCTCGTTTGATCTTCTGATCACTCAGTGGAAAAATAAGTATGCATCACGAAGAACCTTGCATCCTTTGGGAAAGTCATTTTTAAGACAGTTTGGCCTCTGCTGACTCATGTTTGGTCCAAGAACCTGCATAACGTAAGTCACTCTCATGGAAGCGGGATGGAAGCAGAGTTCCCAGGGCTCATTCCTTGGTCGCAATTTCCAGTGATTTACCTGCTGCATTGATACAATCCCTGAATTATCTAAACATCATCCAATTTGTCAACACTGGAATTTTAGTTTCGGGCATTGTAGTATACCTGCAAGGAGGTGTAGAGGGCCGCAAATGGTGTGTGTCTCGTGCAAGGAGGTCTGGTGTGTGTCTGTAAATCGTAGCCGTCGATCTGGTCCGGCGATAGATGTTTTGAAAATCTTTAAAAAAAATAATAAAAAAAAAAAGAGATCTGATTCCAAAACATCATGTGGCTGCTGGGATTCGAGCCCAGGTCTCCACGGCCACAACGTGGAATTCTAACCACTAAACTACAGCCACAGGTGGATACAAGGTTCATCTGGATTTTATAAATATACGTTAACAGGGATCAGAACCTCCCCTTCAAAAGGCATTGGAAGAAAATAATTCTGGAGTCCGTAAAGAATTTGAAGAAAACTTTAAATTTCAAGATTCATTTTAAAGAGACAAGGATTCCTGCTGCAAATTTTAGATTTCAAACATTTTTCGGAGGGCTATATATTGTAAGAGTGCATTGGCAATTTAGTCTGACAAAGAAATGATAGAAATATGATATCACAAGCATTGTAAATTGTCCATGATTCTAAGTGATCAAGCTAATTGTTGCTGCAGAAATTCGATCCGACCTTGGCACTAAGTGAGATGCTGGTCGTCTGCAGATCCGTCAAATCTCCAAAAGTAAGATCACGACTTTTTTTTAGTGCCAACCTATTGCTGCAAAATTCAACCTGACCTTGGTGCCAAGGGGGGTATAGGGATGGAGAGCTAGGAGGGTTGTCTATTGAGGCCAGTAAGGTTGTCCTAAGGTTTAGCGCTAGTCTTCAAGCTATTGTAAAAAAAAGCTGTGTGATGTTGGTCATGCTTGGTTTAGTGCTCCTATGCTTGATCCGACCTATAAAAACATGGAAATCCACTTGCCTAAGAGTGTTTGGCAAAAACCCACCAATGCCTTTGTCAGGTGCTAACATTAAGGAATAGATGGACTTTGAGATAGCAAAAAGGCACCATGGTGGTAGAGCTGAGAAGAATTTACTTAGAGGGCCCTCGAGTATGCTTTATATGGACAAGGGTTGGCGCCCATTGTTAAGCAAATTGGATATATGTGTTGGCTGTTATAGTAACAGCCCGCACATTTTGCCCAAAAATCATTCCCATGTATTTTTCCTGCGCGAATAGTTTGCATGTTGCACACGTAAGGAAACTATTTGTAATCGTAGGCCGAACTATCACAAATTGGAGAAAAGTTTGATATTTGAAAAACTTTCTATGTGCCTTCAGCCTTTTAGGTCGACCATATAGTGGGCTCTCACTGATTAGCTTGCGACTGCTTGGCGAACTCTTCTTGCCACATCAGCTTTGGTCAGTTCCAAGGTATATCACTAACTATATTGTATTGAGTGCAAATTTGTAAAGGGCATTCATTTTAAAATAAATATGATGTATAACATTGTCTTTTCTACATTTTGCATGTTATTTTGCCCGAGTCATGTAAAATACCTTATCCGGTTATCCACAGTGTAACATCAAACTAACTATTGCATGTTTGCCGATCCTTGCATGACGTGGTTAGGAAAATTCAGAGTTCTAATGTGAAGTCGATCTATCAGCTGAAGCTCCCTGGAGATTATATATTTGACTTGATTTTGATGCCATGCGCGCCCTGAAAAGGTTAGAATTTTCACTTGGCTGGCCTCCAAAGACAAATTTCTCATATCGCCAAAGTTGATTAAAAGAAATTGAACTATGACTTATACCGAGGTTAATTACTGAATTAACGATACCGGAAGACAAGAATAAGCCCTAGCGGTTGTTAAGGCATCTAAATTAAATTTTTGTTGAAACATTGATGGAGATAGCTTCATCCCAAACATTTTCCCATGGATGAGAATAAATTTACAGTAGCTTTGTCTGTCCATAGAAGAGATAGGCTTCCTAGAGCAAAGTTAGAAGCCTAGGACTAGTAGAGGTAGTGCAATTAAGTCAATCATATGGTGCTTTCTGTGAGCATTTGTACCCGACAATAAAGTAATAAAGCGAGGAAGCCAATCGACATATCCACCATGCATCTAAATTGACGTTTCAAATCCACTATCACTACTTTATTCAACTTGATGGAGTGCTAGCAATTATGTAAATGCTTCTAGATCATCTTTCCAGATAAATTTCAATTTTGTATTAGCCCCTAAACAGGATTATGAAGCCCATGCAACATGGTTCCTAAGATGGCATGCAACATGTATGTATGGTGCAAGCCCATGCTTCATATTCCCTTGTGCGTTCCTTTATGATCTTTTTTTTTTTTTTTTTTTTGATTAAAAGCGACATTCGTATAGTTCTCACATGAGTACAATCTGCCAAATCAAGAGAAAGAAAATAATACACTGCCAAATCAAGAGAAAGAAAATAATACAACAGGTAGGGCATATCTCCCAGTCTATAGCCATTCATCCTAGTGCAGCCATATTGACAAGGAGAAATACTAAAAGAATTTTGCAACTATCAAACATTAATTAGCTCTTCAAGTTATATAACTAATGTTGGAATGACAGTTCATTTCCAATATATAATCAATTTTTATTATGCAAATATAATTATAATTATGGTAGTTCCATTCTTTCCATGCAACGGCTAAATAATCTCTTATTGTAGCTCCAAAATTCAAAGTTTTTTTTTCTTTTGATATGGTAAATGACATAGAATATAACCGCTATTAATACATAAAGGCGCACCATAAGCCTTGCTGATGGTGACAACCACACAATGAAAGCGCTTGAAGATTTTTTTTTTTTTTTAACCCCTCTACTTCCTCACAATTTTACAATGCTAGTGGGGATGGATGTTTCACCTATCGGTTCACCGAACTTCTAGAAGAAATTGATTATCATATGTTATGATACCGTAAGCGACTAATTGGGTGCCGCACCCTTTCGCATTGAGTATAATAATAGGTTTGATCACCTTGCGTCAAGCTTCTTGCCTCAATCTCGAGCATGATTAGGGTGCAATTTGGGTTCCGTTTTAGGTTCTTACAGAGAAGCCCATATTTGTAACGTATGAAAGATCTTTGGCCGTTAGTTACACGTCGCACTTCAAGGAGGCGCTGCTGACCTGCCACGTCACCTCTCCAACCGGGTGCTCCGTTCGCGCAACATCTGACCGAGGACGACGTTCAAACGCGCTGACGCGATCTGGCCGTTAGCGCCCGACTATCCGGCGGTTAATATCGTTGGGCCCCACACCGATCGGTGGGCGTCTGACGGTGGGCCCCAAGCGAAACCTCCTACCAGCTGTCCTGCGTCCTTCCAAATACGATCCCGTCAAATCCGAAACGGCAAGTCAAAACCTTGACGTCAGCTATCCAGCTGTACATCTTGCTTGCAGCGTGCTCCGCACGAGCCGTGTAATGACAGTCTAACGGGTATTAGTATAGCGAGGGCCCACAAAATGCTGTAACCGCTTGTATCTTTCCATTGCGTAATTAAGGATCGAGATTATGAAACGGTGATAACAAAAACCGAGCGCCGTTAAAGTCGACGTTGGTAACGGCACTCTATCATAACGCTATTGGTTTTACCGAGCAACGGACAAATGTACGGTTTAGGGGGGGCGACGGAATGAACCCTTTCAACCGTATCGCTGCCGTTATGGGTTCCGTTGAGCCGTTACGCCGGCCTTTTTGAACGGATCGATGGCGTTACGATAGCAAGAGTACGGTGTGAGGCTCGCACGTGGGAGGGTGACGGTGTGGAAGCGGTTGGGGGCGTGACGTACTGGATTTTTGTTTGATATGATGTCCGGGACCGTCGAAGCGGTGGACCCGTCAACTGGACGTTCCACATCTGTGAGCTGGAGAGCCTGCCTCTTTTCTAAAGGCGATCAAATGATAACGGTCCCCTCACCGGCCGGTGCTTGATATCTCACCTGCCCATCGTTTAGGTTCGCTCTTGGTGGAACAAGGGAAGAGTATGTTGTGGTCGCTTCTAATATTCTAATATGACATGGCTGTTGAATTGGACGTTGGACCTCTCCTACCTGTAATTTATGGAGGACAGCGTCATGCCTGCAACCAAGGCCCTGTCCGTCTTCACGTATTCAAAACCAACGGACCCGTCCTTGTCCTAAAAGAATAATTGTCATTAATATGTGACGACCGGATGGTTGCTATCCTTGTGGATCTTAATAACAGCCACTTTCTGGGGCTTTTAGAGTAGATACTGGTGGTGGTGGTGTAATAAGTTTGTTGAGCTAATTAACTTGGCAGTGCTGAATGACTATACATCTCAACTTAGTTACTATTCTAATGCTGTCAGAAAAAACTGTATTTTTCTTCAGACGCCCATCCGATACAAGCATTAAACATTTGAACATGAATTTCTTGGCTAAAATATGGCCCCCCCAAAAAAAAGATAACGATAAGTTGGGATGTTACAACGCTCATTCGTCGTTGTTTCAGAAAGTAAATCGAGTCCAGTAACCGCCCTGCACTGGCAACCCACGGCCCGGTGCCGCTCAAACACGGCGATGGATATAAATACCCCTGTTTTAAACCTCTACAACTGCCGTCCTGTCCTGCTTTTTGATGATCAGAGAGGCCAAAACGGAGCGAAAGAAAGAGAGGAGTGTGTATAAAAGAAAAGAGAGAGAAGGGAGGGGGAGCCCACGCGGTATTGGGGGGAGGTTTTACTGGTGAGCGGTTTACGGTTCATGCCAGCCAGCCAACCAAACCCACCCTTTCTCAAAAGGGAAACGGTTGTGGAAAATGGGAATCCAAAACCAAAGCGGTCCCCTCTCTCTCCTCTCTTCCCCGCCCCGCTTCTTTTAAAGTACGGCCATCACTAAACCGCAAAAAATAAACAAACAAACCAACGAACCGAACCCTTCTTCCCAGTCGCCCAATGCCCTCTATCACTAGTACTATTTTTATATGTATAAGGGAAGGAAGAACAGAATAGAATACGAAACCAAGAACAGAGACTGAGCCTATCCACATCCGAGAGGAAGGAGAGGAGGAATAAGAGAAGGATCGATAGGAGAAGAGGAGAAGAGAGAAGGGGATGGTAGTGATGGAAGGTGGGGGAGTGGGGAGAGTGGATGGGGAGCAGCGGATCAAAGGGTCGTGGAGCCCAGAGGAGGACGCCCAGCTAATGCGGCTGGTGGATCGTCACGGTCCCCGGAATTGGACTCTGATTAGCTCGGGGATTCCCGGGCGGTCCGGCAAGTCATGCCGCCTCCGTTGGTGTAACCAGCTCAGCCCCGCCGTCCACCACCGCCCCTTCACTCCCGCCGAGGACGCCGCCATCGTCGCCGCCCACGCCAAGTACGGCAACAAGTGGGCCACCATCGCCCGACTCCTCCCCGGCCGCACCGACAACGCTATCAAGAATCACTGGAACTCCACCCTCCGCCGCCGTCGCCGGGCCGCCCTCGCCGCCGGGCCACTTCCTGTACCAGCGCCCCTCCCCGCCGACTCCACCGACCCCGATGAGTCCGACTCGGAGTCGGCGGCGAAGCGGCCGTGCAGGAGGGATGAAGCCGGCGGGAGCAACGTGGCGACGGTGGTGGCGGCGCTGCCTGCTGCTCCTCCGCCGCCGCCGCCGCCGCCGCCGATGGCGCCGATCCCGGCGGATCCGATGACGTCGCTGACGCTGTGCCCCCCGGGGGAGGGCGGTGCCGGTGGCGGCGGACGGGACCAGAGGGAAGGGCTGGGGGATGCCGAGATGAGGGAGATGTGCTTGGTGTCGATAATGCGGGAGATGATCGCCGAGGAGGTGAGGAGTTACATCAACAGACTGCTATCGGAGGGCGGCGCCGCCACCCCCATCATCGTCAAGTCCGACTCCGCATCCAACCCTCAGTATTAGATCTCCTCCCTCCACCTCTTTCCTCTCTCTTTAATAACAGTTCGTGTCGCATGTAAATTAAATAGAACGAAGCGTTCGAGTCTTCTCCTCTTCCTATTTATAAATCAAGCCAGCCCGGAAAGTGGGCTGCGAATGTCCATCGAAATGTTAATAAAGAATATCCTGGATGTTTTATTTTATTTTAGCAGAGTAGTCAATATTTTACATGCTTTTGAGAGAGAGAGAGAAAAAAAAAAAAACTTGAAATTTAGGTGAAGAGAAGAGCTAGCTCTCGTGGTTCGTGACAATATGTTCTTGTAAGTTGTTAGAATGCTCTTACCCCATGGCAAGGGAAAGTGATGACAGCCTATAATTATATTTTGCTATTTATTTGTGCCTCTTGGGTAAGCTTCCTTCCTACTTTGATAGGATTCCATGTCGACACTACCTTGCTCCCGACAAGGGTTTAGTGAATTAGTTAATATTGTTTGGATTCAAAGTTCTCACTGAATCATTTATTGAATTGTGTTTCTCTTAGTATGAAATTATCCAGAGTTGATGATCATAGTATGCCTTGTTACTTCCAGCAGGCTTTCGATATTATAATATCATTTTCACTGTTAAATGATCTGGTTAATTATAATTGAGCAAACCAATTAATCAAGAGTCATTCAGTTGTTCATGACTTTCTTGATTAATTCATGTAAATGACTTATTCTAACAAGCATGACAAACAAAGTAATAGTGCTTTGTGATTGTTTATCATTGCGCTGCTCCAATCCTTCTTCTTACTGGGCAAATCTATATATAAATTATTATTTTTCTATAATTTATATCATCATATTTGATTCAGTTTTCTAAACTCTTTCTGAGCTTTTGGTGCATTCTCTTGATTTCTTTTGAATGCTATCTTGGCCTCCAGCAGATGCAAGTGTTGTTCCCAGAAGCGAAAGGTTAGAGAAAAGAACAAAATAGAAGGGAAAAGAAAATAGCTTTTTTTCTTCTTGTTTGCATGCATAAGAGACCGAAAAAAAATATATTTGAATTGTCCAGTTTAGGTACAAAAAAAGAATAAAAAACTTATTTCGAACATCTGGAGTCTCTTCAAATTTATCTATTTTGGAGAGAACAAAATTATAGATTTAGAAAGAATTAACTTGTCGCCATTTCTTTCCAATTCTCTTCATGTTATTCCTTATTTTCCGAACCAAACAAGATAAACTCATTTTCTCGTCTTCTATCTGTTTCTCTCAATTCAAACAGGGTGTAAAGGACTGACGAGTATAAGAATTGTAAATCGAAATCTTGTATGTGTTAAAATGATGTATGGAACCCAGTGAAGATGTTAAGAAGAGAACCCAATGGAGATGTTAAGCAGTCTCTTGTCAATGCAGAGGGATATTGTGAAGAGATCATTACTCTGGAGAGTGCGTAGGCAGATCCTTTGTTGCTGCCTGGCTCTTGGGTAGGTGTGTTCATACTCTTATTCATGTTCTCATGGTATCTCCATAGAGATATGAGAAGGTTTTGGAAAACCAACGACTGTCAGCTGGTTGCCACGCATCCCTCCGTGCGAGAGATCCATTAGTTAAAACATCTGCAATCTGATGCTTTATAAATTATTAATATTCTTTATTTTTGTTGAAAATCTAAGATCTGCTGTCACAGTAATTATTCATTAAAGAGTATATGATTGGATCTTTTTTTGTAACTTGTTGGACGGATCATAGACTTCAAGGAGGATGCATGAAGAGAATGTAGTGCTGGCACCAGCACGTTAATTGGTTAATACTTATTATGATGAACATGAAGCATTAGGAAGCATTATTAATTCATTGATTAAGCTCGGCCATTGAAGAAAGCAGTCTTGGGCTTAAGTTTGCAACGTGATAGGGGCTAGGCCTGTAGTTGGGCCGCGGATTTGATGGCCGACAGTTAAAGGAGGGAAGAAGGACCAAAAGAAAAATTTCTTGAATATAGTATCCTAAGAGTAGTAGTGTGATTCCAGGAGCCTTTGCCTCTTGCTTGGAAAGACATTTGTGGATACCATATCCGGAGAGACCACCCTAGATAGGGCTTCTTCTATGCTCTCCTTGAGAGAGCTCAAACACATGCCTGCGTTGCCCTCCTTCCTGTATAGAATGAACACATTCTTTACTCTCCCTCCCAACGAGGTCATGTCTGCTCTGATTGTCCTGAGACTCAGACCATGGAATGCTTGGATGAGGTCAGTGAATAAATCCGGCCGGTCTTCGCAGCAAATGGAAGCCCTTATTATGTAGAGGTGGCCATTGCCTTGCTTGCATTCTACTGTCACCTCATTCACTTCTGTTGGGACTTGGAAGCCTTTGCCAATGGCACTTGCCTTTCTCTTGAGATCCTTCACTTGTTCAATCACGCTACCCAGCAAAGAAGCCTTGTCCATCTGCATTTGAGACAAGAATTTGTTTGGTTTGGTTAGACTTGGTTAAACCCATACTAGTGAAATTAGATTTGTATTGTTGCCATGACAAGAACAGGGGTAAACCAGCATCTCATGATGTTGAAAATGGCCGCATTTTAGGATGCTGCAAGAAGCACTATTGACCCACAAACCATGCATGTGCACTGATTGGTTAGTAGTTAATGATATTTTGATCTCGATATAGTTTTTCGATTATTCTTTTATAGTTACAACCCTAGGAGTTTTTGATAATGCAATTCTAAATGCATACCAGCAATAACTCTATTTCAATCTTTTATTTTGAAACTCAGTAGTTACTGGCTTTACAAAAGGCATGAGCCAACTCTCTGCTTGTAGATTTTCATCATTATCACAAAAGCAATAACTCTTTGTAAAGGAAATCCTTATTTACCGGAAAAAAGTAAAGGAAATTCTTAAGGAACTAAGCTTAAAAACTGTAAAGTAATGACCAATAACTGACCTATTACTAAAAGGTTCTTTCCCCTCCTAGTTAAGGAACTCTCTAAGAGATGTCTACTATAATACCTAGGATTGGTTTGTAATAACTAGCCTGAAAAAAAAAAACCAGGGCACTTCTGTCTGTCTAGTTATTGTTAAGCAGCAAATAGCAGCACAAGGGAACCCACTTCAGTTATTTTTTGGCCTAGCATTGTAGTATTACTGATATTGCACTCTTAATTACTTTACAAACAGAAAAGAAAAAGGCAAAGTAGAGCCAAAATTGTGACACACTCTGTTAATGATTGGAGCTAATTCCCCAGTGCAAAGTCATCTAGCTCACGGAAGCTATGGAAATGGTATGGAGAACCACTACATCTTAGTCAGAACTTTGAATCTAATTATGAAGATTACCTTGTCAGCATCTGGAATCATGCGCCTTAGAGTAGAAAGATGGGCATTAATCCTCTCTCTTCTTCTCCTCTCAGCCTCGCTGTGGATCTTTTTCAGGGCCCTGGCCGCTGTTGCACTCCTCCCGGTCACCGATGACGAGGAGGGGTAGGAAGCCCCGAAATCTAGAAAGGGTGGAGCTGAGCTGGTGGGGCGAGGGAGAAGCAGAGAGCCTTTGTAAAGTGAGGGCAAACTGATTCGTTTTTTCCCCTCCTGCGACCAGCCATAAGGAGGAAAGTATTGAGCCATGGAACCAACCTTCTAACCATCAGCTGTTCCCTTCCAATGACTGCGTTGAACACAAGCACTACTGAGATGCTTGAAGTCGCTCTAATACCTACATCCTTTTCTCTTTGTTTAGCTCTTTGTCTCCGCTTAATCATTCGCTGCCCCCAACTACGTTCCCTAGTCTTGTTTCCCAATGGAATGCCTTGATAGGGGTATGATGATGAGTGGTGCTAATTGTGAGAAAAGACGGCCATGATTGGAGGGCAATTCCAACCCTCAAGTGCTAAAGGTTGAACCCCACCAGTTAGCACACTCTATGCGGCCTTGTTTTGTTGCGTTTTGTCTCGTTGCCAAGTGCCAACTCTTTCACGCGTCGGCAGGGAGTCCTTCCATCCTTCCCTCGCGTGAATGAGTGGAAGGAAAGCAGACTCCGGCACCCCAGAAGTCTAGGGAGTCTGAAACTATGGGCAGCCTTGTTTCAGAAAAGGGGCCGTTAAGTCCCCTTTTTCTCGGCTCCAGCTTGACTACTTTACCTGCTCGTGGGCCGGACCTAGCATGAAGTCTTCCGGAAGTGTGTTTGGTGCTATACTTTACGAGACGGATGATGAAGCATCTTTTTGGTCATGAAAGCACCCCGAACTATTCCCACTGAGCGTTTTTTTTTTTTTTTGCTTTGGCAGATACTTCATACAATGTGTGTACAAATACACACAATAAAAACAAAAAACACAAGCTTGCGGAGTGCTTGTGGCAGCTCTCCCTCTTCTGAACAGAGAATTTATCCTAAGTGGTGGGCCGCGTAGACAGCCACCCAGTCGGCCGCCTTGTTGGCTTCTCTAAATACATGCTTGGTTTGGAATACCACCCCATCCCTCATCATCATCCCTATGTCCCAGATCAAAGGGTGGTCAATGCTCTCGCCCCTCGGCCCCCTCGAATCCATCCGATAACCGTGGCCGAATCGCTCTTCAGAATAATCGAACTAGCCTGCAGCACCTATTGCGTATGTTGGAGACCTGCCCAGGCAGCCCGCAACTCTACCCCGGAAACCGACGTGTCAAACAAATGGCAGTCGCCTGCTGCCACTATCCTGAAGTGCGGGCTCCATATAACAAAGACCGCACCGCCCCACATACCTCCATCCAGCACCGACCCATCGAAGTTGATCTTGAGGAAGTTCAAAGGTGGGGGCTCTCAGATGAAAAACACCGTCTAAGGAGCTATTTGAGAAGAGAGGAAACTTCAAATGTCCCGTGCTGCCAAAGGTCTATCTGAAGAAATGGTGAGTCTGATCGCTATCGTCTGCATTTGAGCGGACTCCGCAGTAAATCTCCGAGCGTGATTTTTAGCCACCAAAATTGTAACACCTCGTACCGAGAGCTGACGTTGGTGTAGGTAACAAGTTATTATTCTAGAGGCAGAGGTGAAAAAAGTAAAGCTTTCTACCATAAGAGTGTGGCAAGGAGAAGGAGGAGGAGGATGGAATAAAAAGAATTAATTGATAAGCTGGTATCCTCATGCATCTGTCCAAATAGATAGCCTTGTCACATCATAACTGTCGAACTGCATGACCGTATATTATGCAACATTTGCTTGACTGCATGCATGCATGCTTTCAGAACATTTAATTGCCACTTGGTCACAGCCACGAGTCAGGCGGACGAACAAATTTTATAGGATAGCAGAAGAGCTTTTGTTATCTGAAACAAAACAACGAACCCTTGCTTGAGAGATTCTCTGTACCTCAAAGAAGACTCATTGGCGACAAGTAACTTTTAGATTACTTGATAGAAAATTGTTTGATTTCTTATTAAAAATAAATTTAAAAATACTGCAATCTCAAGGAATTAAGACCAGATGATGTTGAAGATTCTATATCTTCAAACTCAACAATCTAATTAAAAGTCAAGATCGGGTTGAAACATGGTCTAGTTGCCTATTTCTCTCTGGACCAGGACCATGTCATTTTCTTGGCTTGCCCTTTCTTCGGAAATAAGTAGATGACAGATGGATCGATGTCATTTTAGAGTAATCAATAAAAGCAAGCTGAATTTTTAAGGGCTAGGTGAGTTGGTGAAGTCACTGATATTATCTAGGTTTGATCCTGCTCTCATCTTAATTTCGATCAGAGTTCCTCTTATGCTTGGTCTATAAGCTGAATTTTTAAGGGCTAGGTGAGTTGGTGAAGTCAGTGATATTAGACACCAGGATCTAGGTTTGATCCTGCTCTCATCTTAATTTCGATCAGAGTTCCTCTTATGCTTGGTCTAGTTACCTATTACTCTCTAGAGCATAACACAACAAGTGGTAAGGACCTGATTGAAGATTTTCCTTTCGTTTTGTCACACTGCATTAGAACTGATGTAGAGGGCATTTCTTTCATATGGTGATTTACCTTGCCTCCTGCTACCAAAAAAAAAAGGTGGGAAGGGCCAAGCAATCTTGAATGTCTCCAGCTAAGATCTCCATTAATGGTGGTGGGAGCAAAAGGACATTTTCTACATTTAATTAGTATTTGCAAGGATAGGTACATTGACTAATGGTAAGTTGTTGCAAAAGGCGAACTAACTTCATAAGTGATTCAGCAGTCTCATTTAAGGCATCGTGCAACTTCAGTTATAAGCCAACATGTCATGTACAATGTTATTGTCAAGCAAGTTCTCTTGTGGACCTCACAATTATTGTTCATGATGGTCCAGAAAATTAGCCCATAGAATGATATCCTAATTTAACTTTTCTCCTCAGCAGTCTAAGATATACATCGTATAATTGACACCAAAGGGAGAAGAGATGTTTTTTTTTGAAAAAGAAAATTCATGTCACTCTACTCATTCATAAAAGCGAGATCTTTGAGCATTAACTACTATAAGTATGGTAAAAAATAAGCCTGATGACATGCATGGCCAGATTGGTCCAGCTCACGATAAACATGGCAACCCAGGTATATCCCAAATGCTCCAAGGCAATTAGATCGCCACCACCCTTACCAACCTAGAAGTCAGGATGAGCAGCCAAAAGGTGGCCAACCTCTGAAGTCATATGTCACCCGATGTGAAGCCTCGCAGCTTGAGCATACATTCTTTTAACTCAACGTCTGCTTCGAGCTGAGCTAAACCCTCTTAAATCGACTGATGGTTTTCTTGCTCTATACAGAAAAGCATTCCCTCCATCATGCCGGGAGCGAAGATTATCATAATAACCTCCAATAGTTTACACCAAATCTTCAAGCAATTACGGCACAATCCCAAACAGTTACAGCTATTGCTATAAAGCCCCTACAAAAAAGATGCAACTCTAGTACCGGCATTATAAATTCTGCCATCGCTATCGAGCTTTTTATTCTTTTATCTTTTTTTCTTCTTCTTCCTCATCAAAAGACCCAATTACTCTTTAACCCTTTTATCTTCAAAAGGTAGTCCAGTAATTCTCTAATAACCGGGGGGTATGTTTTGGGCTTAGAGTTCAGAATTCCCGTCAATCGGTTATTGATCCTTATCATCTTCGTATCTTTGATGTACCAGCTTCAATTTCTTAATCAATAGGTGATAGTTTTCTGTTAAACTAAATACTCTTTTTCGTCGGAGAAACCACGAAAATGTACGGTAACACCGGGGAATTGTCGGAAACCAGTCTCCTCTTAAGGTTTCGAATTCTTGACACGGTTTGCACACGTTTCTTAACACGTTCCGAGCTTCCCATTCTAGAAGGAAATAAAATGGAATGCCACCATCATTGAGGCTTCGGAGAAACCTGGGAAACAATTTCACCTCACATAGCCTTGGAGCATCTCGCCTCATTGATTTCTACTAGGATAGGACAAAAGTTCCACCTATCGTCAGTCAGCCATCAATCATGACATCATCATCGGCGTTAAAAACGGCGTCAATTTGACTCTTTATGCCATTAAACCATTGCGTTCGCCCACCGCAAAATCCGGTATTGATTACTAAAATCCAGACCATCCAATTTCTGCTCCATGTCCTCGTCAAACGTCCATCATTGCAGACGTCACCGTGGTCTGGAAGGTCTTCATCGCGTGCCGGCTTTTTAATCCTCCCAAAACTCCACGTTCAGGAGACCAAGCCCGTGTACGACCTCGTCCCTCCCCTTCCAAACCTATAATTTCCCTGCATGCCTCGACGTTTCCTGCAACTTTACGTGCACTCTCTCTATATATATCGATACATATAGCTCTGGTGTACCCATATCCAATTGCCTTCTCATCTTTCTCCTGCTCCTCGCTTTCCTCTACAATCTCTTTAAAAAAAATCTCAGCATACAAAACGCTTAATTGGAATGGCTTCCTTCTTGCATTCTAAGGCAGAGAAAGAAGCTGCTACTCCTCTCGATTCATTAGCTTTGGAAAAGATCCGCGATCATCGGGAAGTCGAACAGGTCTTTGGCCAATTCGATGTGGATGGCGATGGGAAGATCTCCCCGGCTGAGCTTCGGCTCACCATGATGAGGACCGTCGGAGAGGAGTTGAACCTCGAGGAGGCCGAAGCGGTGGTGAGGTCGGCCGATAAGGATGGCGATGGGTTGTTGGACTTGGAGGAGTTTGTGGGGTTGGTAGGGGTGGAGGGAGAGGAGGAGAAGGAGAGGGAGCTGAGAGAAGCATTTGGGATGTATGAGATGGAAGGGGAGGGGTGCATCACGCCCAGGAGCCTGAAGCGGATGCTGAGCCGGTTGGGCGCGTCCAGGGAGCTGGAGGAGTGCCGGGCCATGATTTGTAGGTTTGACCTTAATGGGGATGGGGTGCTTAGCTTTGACGAGTTTAAAGTCATGATGATGTCGTCCTAGAAGCAGTACCTATACCTACATCTTTGACTTCTCAAAGCGTTTATCGGGATATGTCATAAATTGGGTTTGGGTTGAGATTTCAACTCATTGTTTGTATTCTTTAATTATTTTTTTTTAAAGTTTTGTATTCATAGCACTATTGTTTGATCGTATATTCTTCTCTTAGTTATCTTCATGTCACGAGTTTAAAATTTCCACTACAGATCTATTAGTGTCACAATCTAAGATTTCATCCAAAAGCAAAGTTATTTGAGTTTTTTTTATTCTATATAAATATCTAAAATCTATACAGGACTAAACACACGCTTGTACATATTCTCATAATAAATATGTCGTATCCGTTGAACATTTTTCATAAGTGAGGTGGTGACTGTCTGCATCGGTATGGAATAGAATTGTATCACATGTAAGCATAACCCCATTATAAGATTTTTAAGTTGGTCAAAATTATTTTTTATGTTTTTCATTTGGGAGTTGTTTGGTTGTTTGAAGGTAGACAAGTTGCAAATCCAAGTATTGCAATTGGAGTTGCAAAATGTCTTGTTAGAAATCTTGAAATTCTAGAATTTATTAGATTCCTGCATTCCTTGTTTCACAAGTCATTTAGTTTGTAATATACTTTTCACCATAGGTATCATACAATGCAAACTTTGTTTGATGCAATCATACAACGGAAACCATGAGAACTCCGAGCCAGATCCAAACACAGCACTTCTCCAGGAGCAACTAGATTTGCTCCATGGTCCTCATGATGCGCATACACAGCACTTCTCTCCTCTACTTCCTTGCTCAGCTGACTCATACATGAGTAAGAAACCAACAATTTGAGCAAATTGATCAATCACGAGGTCTAGCTTGAGGTCTAAAGATAGGTTTTTCGGAGGTCAAGAAGATCGGATCCTCGGAGAAATTAAGCTGAAATGAACATTGGAAAACCACAACACTGATGAAACTGATATAGTACAAGAATCTAGATAAGAGAGAGGATCAAAATCAACAATTTGAGCATATGTGAGAATGGTAAACTTGTTTACATTGTCAGCATATAAAGTAGCACATTATATCTTCAAAAAAGAAGAATAATAAAAATAAACTAACCCATTTTGTGAGGTCAAAATATACATCTGACAGCCAACAAATTTAACTAGATGAAGCTCTCTATTATGCTTGTCTCACAGTCTTCAACAATCAGTGAACTGTGTTTTGCCTGGACTCCATGAGATGGAAGCAAGCATGGAGCGAAAGAAAGTTGGTGCCATAATGTTAGGCATGGACAGACCACACTTCAAAATCATCATACAGTTTGACTACCACTGTTTCTTCTTGCAAGAATTCATAAGTAGCTGGGCATCAGTAGATGTTCATCAAGCATTCTGTGAAATATAAATAAAGGAAGCAAAATAACTCAGTCAAAACATACCCAAAAGGAAATAAGCATGAACTAGCTGCAATCATTTTCTGCAGCAAAACCCATTGATATAGTACGTACAAGTAATTTTTTTCCAGAGAGAGGTCAACAACTCATTTTTCCTTTTGTTCTTGTATCTTTCTATGGCCCGAGGATCCAAAATTATCTATCCATCCATTAAAGACTATGCTCCTCACAACCTAACAACATGTTGAACTGAAGCTTCTTTATCATAACATAAAGAGCAATTTTGCATCTTTGATAAATAACATTATCAGTCACTATCAAAAAAGATGAGTAACATTGTCAGTTTACTTTCCATTTCTTGAAGAGGAGGAAATCATGCATTTAATAATCCAGCTCCTTTCTTCTGACAACATGAATGAAATTGTCATTTGAACCAATTCAACATCTGTCACTAATGAATCATAGAGGAGCTTGTTTGTGTTCGTTTTGTTTGAAGATGATCAATAACTTCACGGGTGCAGAAGAAAACTATTTTTCTTTCCTTAAACATAAGAGTTCATACCAACTTCAAGCAATAAAGAGTGAGGCAGATTTAAGAGATCATTGGGTCCTCTGCAATTTTTGCTAAGAAAAGCATATATTACATCAATCACAAATTTCTTGATGAGGGAGGATGATTTCTTTGCCCTGGCATATGAATGTCCCAGAATGTAGACCACACCAGATTCCTTGGCTTTCAAAATCTCCAAAGATTCATCCTTACAAAAAGAACCTTCCATAAGCCTGAAGTCCCCTGGTTTCACTAGATATGTATCTGAGGAAGACAGCAAATCCTGCTCAAATTTTTGACCTGTTACAGATGGCACAAAAATATCAGGACATTCAGGATTTGATACCCTTAAGTCGTAAGTTATTCCTTTGTTTAGTGCCTGCAAGTTGTCTTCCATCTCCACAAATGCTAAAATTTTAGACACCAGTATATTCTCAAAATCATAAATATCTTGCTGCAGATCTTTGTAACCGTAACGAACTATACATCTGAAGATATGAAACTCCTTTGGCCCTATCCTGCCTATAAGAAATCGCTCCCCTTCAGAAACAAAGGGAACTTGGACAGATTTGATACACACAAAAACCAAGATCTGATGAAATGCAGGCAAGTTTGTTGCAAAATGTCCAAAAACAGCTGGCACCCCAGTTACCAAATCACCATAGACAAGTCCAATTCCCGGCACCCGAACCATTCCTAGTGTGGGCCCCAGAACCAAAATTCTGTTTACTGAGACCTTATTCTCCAAATCAAATTCATGCTTTTTCAATGTCCCATAGTTCCATATGTACATCACACTCATAAAGATCATAGAGAGAACAATTGGGATCCAACCCCCTTCTGGAATCTTGATGAAGGAAGCTGAGATGTATAGCAATTCTATAGATCCAAAAAACACAAGAAAAGCTATAGCCATCATTATCTTCTGTTTCCATGCAATTATTATCACCAAAGACATCAAGCAAGTGGTCACAAAGATGACAATCGTGACAGCAAACCCTGCCAATCAGGCCAATAATCAGATCAGGTATTCATGAACATCTAGAGTCAGATAAATGGTTATACAAAAAAACATTTTGTTAAAGGATAAGAACTGTACCATATGCATGGCCGATGGTGTTGGTGTTCCTCAAACCAATAGTGACGGCTAAGCAGAGACACATGAGAATCCAATTGACTTCAGGAATATATATCTGCCCATAAATTTGGTTTGAAGTATGGACAATTTTTACACGAGGGAAGCAACTCAGGGAACAACACTGGCTTATGATAGAAAAGGTTGCTGATATCACAGCCTGACTTCCAACTATTGCTGCAAGAGTGGCCACTACGAAGACAGGCCAAAAAACAGCTTCTGTATATTGTGAAAGCTTCTGTAAGTAGATATCACAACATCAAATACATTGAAATGAACAAGTTAAAACCATTGACAATATTTCCTGCCTGGTATAGCTTTGTAGAAGCTTCGTTGAATATCTTCATGGTGTTTAGAAAGAAATGCAGCTTCACCCATATAAGCAAGAATAAGACAGGGATATACCAGAAAAGAAAATGCCATCTGAAATTACACGTGTCATTTAAGTATAAGGATGCAAATTAACAAGAAGATATAAAGATCAAAAACTATGAAGGAAAGAAGCAATTACCTTGATTGAACGTGGAGAGAAATGACCCAAATTGGCAAACATTGTCTCAGCACCTGAAGTAGTTAATTATATAGAATTAAACAATATGAGCACTTTTGGATTCTTCAATTCATTTAATATAGTAGAAGAAAAGGTTCTTTACAGATTTAGCAAATTTAGAGAAATCTATAGCGAGTAAAAGTACCTGTAATACAGAGCACCACTCCTCCTAGCGACACCCAGCCTTCTATGCCCGTACTTTTGAGGAATCTAAACATATATAACGGTGAAAGGGCACGGATAATACTTTGATTCCATCGAAATATATTATAAATACCAATACCACTAATGCATAGAAGCCATGCTGTGACTATTGGTGCAAACAAAAAACCAACTCGGTGTGTCCCATGATGCTGGAGCGAGAAGAGACCCACCAAGATTGCACAAGAGATTGCCACAATGTAATCTGGAAAAGTAACAACTAAATGAAACTGCTTTACCTTAAAAACAAGTCATGACTGTGCATGCACTATAATAAAAAGGAAGGGAAATCAATTGGGGGTCCAAATGTACTTACTCTCATGGAGATGTGTGATTTTCACTCCAACACCCGAGACTGCAGAAAGAACTGAAAAAAATCCACGCAAACTTCTGTTGAGTTTAAACCTAAAGGAAAAAATATATAAAATAAATATTGTCTCAATTATGAGGAATTATTATTTCAGTACTTGCACTGCTTAGACTTTGAATGAGGTTCGGATTCAACTAAAATAGAGACTAGCGGTTTCCAACTGACCAGCATATTCCAAATTGTCCTTAAAACATGATGGACTCAAAAATAACCCACCCACCCCCAACCAAAAAAAAGAGATTGAGGGAAGAAAAAGAATACATTTTAAAAAAAAATAAAAAAGGTATTGCACAGCATATTAGTGGTAGCCCTAGAAAAACTTCTAAGAAAGTTATAAACCATTTAAAAACTTTCTTTGAGACTTAATCAATAATTTTATACATGTTATCGCTGTGCAGAGAACATTAATGCTTTTTGTATTAATTATTTTACCAACTTGGGAAGAAATCTTTCATGTCTTTGCTTGAAGCATAGAAACTGTGTTCATTTAGAGTTTCAATGTACACATTAATCTCATTTTGAGCAATGGAGGCCATGGAGGTTTCAGAATTTACGAGGATATTATGTGAGGAGAAAACAGCAGTGAAATAAGAAGAGCACACAAATTATTGCACAGAAAATACATTCAGCAAGAATTGACCTACTCCTATAAATTATCTGCTTCTAGAAAAAGATCGATGACAAAAATTGATCACCTATAACATTGTATTGGCATAGGCAAAGGAAAGCAAACTTCACAACCACCGAGTAGCAGCAACTATAAATAATAGGCTATTTGCTGGATGTTATATCAACATATTGAATATTTGACATGTAACTTACCTGAGATTGCTGGGGTAAGCACCCCATCACCAATTGTCATACAAGTTCCCAGCAGAACAACTATAAGCAGACCATTTCGGAACCTTGGATGTTTTTTGAATAACTCCTTGAGCATAGAACTCTGCCACGTGTCTGCAGCACCTTCCATGTTACAGGTTAACAAGCTCTCATCAGCTGCTTGCTGATTAGGTAGAAGGCATAAGTTTGCATGTCTACAAAGCAGTGAATATAGTGCAAAGGGACCACCTGATCATAAATGGCAGAGGATGAAAGCCATTAGTTACAGCAAAATGATCATTCAACTTTTCATATAGTGCTGATTAGGTAGAAGACATAAGTTTGCATGTCTACAAAGCAGTGAATATAGTGCAAAGGGACCACCTGATCATAAATGGCAGAGGATGAAAGCCATTAGTTACAGCAAAATGATCATTCAACTTTTCATGACAGAAAATAATACACCTTTCAGTGAAAATAAATCTTGATTCGCACAAGTTTAGTGAAGCAATTCTTCCTGTTATTGATGTCATCTAGCTTATAAATTCATTCAAAAAGTCTTTAGAGTGTATCTGTTCTTCTGAATACAACTCATCAGCAGTAAACACCAAGAGGTAAGATTTCATGAATGATTTCGACCAAAAACATTCAACGGAAAAAAGAAATGCTCAAAATCATACCTTCACCATTATCATCTGCTGACAATACGAAATAGATGTACTTGAAGAGAGGAATGAGAGTTAAGGTCCAGAAGATGAAGGAAAGCACACCAAAAACCTCCTCATCATCCTCATGAAGGCTTAATTTTCCTGAGAAGGTCGTCTTGTAAACATATAAAGGAGAAGTACTCAGATCTCCATAGACCACGCCGAGACTCTGGTAAGCAAGTGTCAAGACAGTCTTGCAGGAAGGTCTTCTCCGGCCCTGGTTCAAGTCACAGAATCGAACACAAGCTAAATTTCAATGGGATAGAAAACGGCGGCAATGCAATGTTGGCGTCGAACTAAAATAACTTTCCAGATTGAAGGCTGAAATCCAAATGGACAGCATTATTTTCTTTAGAGAGAGAGAGAGAGAGAGAGAGAGAGAGAGAGAAAGTTCATATCTTATGACCCAATTAGGGTACCAACCCTAATTCCCACGTCCTGGACAGCAATTAAATTAAGGCACAAGCAGCATCTCAAAGGAGGGAGAAAACTAAAAATAGAATGAAAGAAAAACAAAACTGGCAAGATTGAGCATGGATTCAACAATTTCTCTCTATCTTTTTTTCTTTTTCTGGTACAAGATTTAACAATGTCTTTAAGCCCACAATATTCCCAAGTGGGCTAATCCCCAACTGTCCCGTACTTTTCTAAGAAAAGAAAAGGAAAAAAAAAAGATAGAAATTAACCACGCAATAAAAACGCAAACCTTGACGAACGAAGTTTGGCTTCAAAAGACACTCATAAGAACCCACATTTACAAGTATTTGCGGAGCTTTTCCACTAAACGCAGAGCCCATCACAAACCCAAGAAAGGTGAACTCAAGACAACCAGGGGAACTCAAACCATATGCCAGTGTAAAAGGAAGATCGAGAGAGAGAGAGAGAGCAGAGAGCTTACAGCGGGAGTTGAGCCTTCCTCTGACGCAAAGGATGGTGCGTTGGCAGAGCTCATGGTGATAATGGAGTAGTAGGCAAACGAAAAGAGCTTCTGCTACCGTAGGTTGGAAAGAGAGGGGGAGCGACGGAGAGAAGGGAAGGGTGGATTTAAAGAGAGGACAGGGGAATGGGAGCGAGAGCAGCGAGTGAGCAGCGAGTGGGGTGGGAAGTAAGTCGCCAGCGACTTTCGCGTGAGCTCGGGGGAGATGTGGCACGCCCTTGACGAGAGCCTCGCTCTCCTCGCTGGACGGACCCCACGCCCCTCACGACTCCACCCCAACCCCACCCCAACCCTTCTAAAACACAGCTAATGCCCGGCCTGGTTAGTGTGGAGCGTGGACCTTGGATTTCAGCCAAAGCTAATTGGATTGCCTTTTTTTTTTTTTTTCTGCAGCTCATCTTGCGAAAAAATTCATTTGAATAAACGATGCATCATTGCCAGAGGCCCTAAGTAGTCTTTTATTTTTTGATTTTATTGACCGTATTTATATTCGTCGGATGTAAGCTGCCGTTGTACCAAAAAAAAAAACGACATAGAGCTTATGTAAGCCAAAAAAGATGGATTGAAGGAAGAATGAATAGAAAAATAAATAAATAAAGAAATAAGAGGTAGAAAGAATGATGAATTTTTTCTCCATCTTTGATATATTTGGTGAAGGATGGATGTGAATGATTTTTTTTCTATTTGGTAGAAAAGAAATAAAAAAATAAATAATATTTGTATAATATTTTTTACTAAACTACTCTTTAATTAAAAAAAATATTATTATTATTAATTTATAATATTTATTTATATTAAATAAATAAGGCAGTATACAAAATTTGTAATTTTATAATTTATAATTATATTAAAATATATAAATATTTAATTTTAATTTAATTTAATTTAATAATTGATTTCATAAATAATTATGTATGAATTAATTTATTTGTATATAGTAATTACATATATAATTAATTAAATTATAATTTAATGAGAGGTAGTGTATGCTAGTAAAAGAGCGAAGAAATGTTAGGATTTTGTCAAAAACTTAATTAAGGATAATTTTGTCGATTTAAAGATTCATTCTTTACAAAAATAAAAAAATAAAAAAATATATATTCTTTGTATGCTCCATCCATCATTCTAATTTGGGAGGATACGAATTGATAGACTAAAATGAATGTGTAATACCTTCTTTCCATCTATTCTTCTTAAAAAAAAATTTGAACCAAATGGTGGATGGAGGCAGGCTATCCATTCTTATCTTGTCAATGCTCCCCCTCATGACCCCAACCAAACATTTGGAAGAGATATCATTTACAGTATCTTCTAACCAAGTAGTCAAAGGATAGCTTGATCCTTATTCTATTTCAAAATTGAAGAGAAAAGAAAGTTAAATTTATTTCTTGAAAATGTCAGCTAGTCGTAATCTAGGTCATTGTCATGCCCACCGGATACATGAATGAGACTGCAGAGGTTTCCTATCCTTTCCCACGTCCTTGCAGTATGGAGAAATTTATATGCAAGTGCATGGCATTGTATGTCTGATATTTTTATCTGTTTGTAAGAACTAGTTTTATTTAATAATAAGAAAAGGTAACATGATGTCAAAAATATTGATGAGGTTCATACAGGGATCACCAGATTTTTTTCTATGTGCTCGACCTCAAAAGTCTTACAAGAAAGGAAGCTAGTGCATTAACCACTGCACTGCAACCCCATGCGAATGTCTTTGTATTTACCTTATGCAGCAATGCTCGGAAAAATGTCATGAGCTAAGTTGAAAGTAGAGGGAATAAATACATTAAAAAAAAGAAAGAAATTTTTACCATCTTTCTGGAGAGCATTATTGTCTACATGGACAAATTAGAAAGCTTTTAACGTGTGACATTGATAGAGGATATTAGAGAAGGTAAGATATCAAAGCAATGGAACGATCAGATGTTATGGCCCAAGCCAACTAATTTCCATACACCCAGCGGTTTCCTCAATGATTGGAGAGAGTCATCAATTTGATATCTTCGAGTGTGTTTCAGCCAAAGAAAGTCACATCATCTGAGCTAGCCCGTCATGCAGACCCATCAACCAATGATATATAGAGATCACGAATTCATGATAGATATCTTCGAAAACTATAGCTCGCTTGGACTCCAGTTAATAATGGTCAATGGACCCACAAGAAGTACAGGCCCGTACTCCAAAATTATAGCTCGCTTGGGACTCCAGTTAAGGGCGTGCAATGTCGGCAGGCTTTCTTTGCAAATGCCAAAGGCCCAAAGCCATAGTGGAAGGCAGTGACTCCCCTCCTATTCCGATCTCGCTTCTAGTCCTTTGGTGTTATAGAACTTCATTAACATTTTGCTATGGAGGCTCGTGTCTTTATTCTAGTATCATTTGACATTCTCATATTCATAAGCATCGATCTAGAAAATAAATTAAGCTCATATAACAATAATATAAGTGATATCATGTAGCTTTCTTCGCTTTCAGAAAAAGAACCTGTACTAACTTGAAACCATGGAAAAACACATTCACAACCATTTGGTTTGAAAGTAAAGCTAGCTAAATCAAATCAAGAGAGAAGCCACAAGAGATTTGATGGTTTGTTTCGTTAGTTAACATCACGATAGGGATTGTAGATAAGAAAAGAAAAGGTGCAGTTGACGCGATGCGCAAGGAAGCATGTTTAAGGTGCAAAATATCTTTCCTAAATTTGAAGTAATAAAAATTTTTATTCTTCATTTTCTTTATATGCAGATTAGTACTGCCTGAATTAGATGCCTATATACAGCACTAGTTTTGTTCCCCAAGCCAATAAAGTTATTCCACCTTATCAAAGAAACAAATGGACTGACAGTAAACTTGCACAGAGGAATAGATTGTGATTGCTTATTCTGAGGCCTGGTGAAAGGAAAAAGCAAGTTTACCCAATAAAGCAGCAGAAGTTACACTAAATGATATGCCTAACTAAGAGAGTTAGACTGAGCAACAGTATGATGGTTCGGATAAGGAGAAATTATTTCGACAATACCTGCACCACCAGCATGGCCATGCATGCAGCCAATCACAGAAACTAATGGTCGTGATTGGTTGCGTGCACTTGCACGTAGCGTAGACAATAATTTCTCCAGGATAAGGCATCTCGAACTGTTGAATGATACAGTGAGAAGTCTAGATTACTTGTATCCGAACACTTTTCTTACAAACTCTCCTTCTGACAACGATGCGATCCAAACGGTGCTCCCTTCTCTTCATGTCATTGCCATTAAATCCATTTGAGGTCATAAGGCGGGCAGATGCACGCATATATGCAACCAAGGAGAGGCCCAGCATCACATTCACTCATTCAAAGTCCCAGCTTCACTCTTCCTCCATGGGGCAAAGTGAAGGGGCCCCAAGTGGATTGCATCATATCTTCTTCCCATACCCTAACACCAGAACAAAAGAATCCCTTTCTTTAACAAAGGCAGCCCACCCCCCCCCCTCCGGAGGGATAGCAGCTCCCTTATCCGGATACCTCGTATGCTTGGCACCGCACATGATACTGCCTGATCTGTCGACATCGCGGCATTGTACGGCCAGTGGGAGTTAGGTTTGACATGATGCCATGTCCCCACAATATAATTTGATGATCGCTATGGTAAGTTTTTGCTCTAAAGTCTAACCAAGGTTACAAATAGCCATGAAAGAAAGTAGTCTCTCTGTAAGATAAAAAAGTTCTGATCAATAATTAACTCCTTTTATCCCAATAAATTATTTTTGATCAATAACTAACTACTTTTATTTTGATAAATTATTGTCTACACTGCATACACCAGCATGGCTAGACATGCAGCCATTAACGACCACATGGAGATATATGCTTGATGAGTAAGGCTTACATGAAACAGCAACCTGCATGCTCGGCCACATGGTACTTGCAGTATAGGCAATAATTTCTCCTTTATTCCTAGCATCATAATCATAATGGAAACTTTTGAGAGTGTGGCTGGGATATGATCTACCCTGAGCCATAGGTTACACTCATTCTCAGCTACAAGGTCCCAGAAAGCATGGATTGGGGAATATGGCATGCCGTGGTCGGATAAAATGAACTCTGATATCTAGGGCTGGCTTTAGAACGCTCACCTAAAAGTTTAGGATTCAGATAGGCCGTAGGTACGCCATGCGTTTGCATGCCGCATAGGCTGTTGATGAGATGAAACAGCCGGTTGTCTCATGATGCCTAAAACTCTTTTTTGATTGAAATGATGCCTCAAGCTCTCACGCGATGCCTCAAAACTCTTTTTTGACTGAAATGATGCCCCAAGCTCTCAGGCGACGTGTCTTTTTTCGGTTCCATCGCAAGGTATCTGGTGCTAGCCAACTAAAGCATGTCGTAAAATAGAAAAAAATATTAGGTTGACCAGATCCACCATGGACCTGGGGTGAAATCATCCTAAGTAGATTTATTTCAATTTTAGGATGAAATTATTAAGTAGATTTATTTCATCCTAAATTCACGATCAACTTAGTCCACGTAATAATTTTTCTTAAGCATGCCTGATAGATTGACAGCAAGTCAAATACATCCCAAGCACATGACATTACGTCCCAACCACGACCTCATACATCAAGTAATTAGAAAAGGTGGCGGTACTCGTCCCTACGTGGCTCATGGGACCGTGACAACATGTCAATATATCTGGAGCTGCTTTTCAGGTGGTCCGGCTACCATTTTCCACCTCTCAGTTCTAGCAGGCAGAGACCAGCCTAGGTCACAATAGGTTCCACGCCATAGCTAAGCCTGGCTCATGGTTTTCATATATAACTTCACTCAGTTTACAGTTAGTTGGCTTGCATCAGAGTGTAGATTGTAATGCAGGTATTTTTGCAACTCACAATGGCTTAAAATGATTCTACCGATGAACAGCCAATGGGATACAAGCAAATCTGTTATCAAATAATGGTGCACTTGAAATTATCTTTGCTATTTTTTTTTTGCTTTCAGACAGCTATCAGAATATGCAGAGAATTGCAAGGTTGCTTCTCAATATAATGTGCAGCACCAGGTTTCCATACAATGCATGCAGCCGCAAACATGACCGTGCTCGTGAAGATAAGACAATAATGAACATACCGGGGCCCCGAGAAAGATTAAAAGTCGATCCTTGCTTCGGAAGACCAGGCTTGCTATTTAACAGATTTGTGGGAGCTTCTGGGAGGCACTGTTGGTATTTCTTTTAGCAATAAAACAGAGGATCATTTCTGAGGATGCCAGTCTCACTGAAACCCTGTTCCAAACCTGGCCTTAGCAACGCCAAGCTTATAATTAGGGCAACGGTGCCACTACCGCAGCCTGAGAAAAATTCAGCCAGGACCTGGCCATGCTTGTGGGAGCACACGCACCCCACTGAAACAATGGACTGCTAGTAGCGTGCTTGTCGAGACCAAAAAACCTTCCTAATTTGCTCTAATATTTGTTTTAAGAGAATAAACAAGAAATCTTCATTGATGAATTAAAGTACATATGTTGTACTTATAAACCCTTTTTCTTGGGTTGCCATCTCCTTTCTCTCTCTATACAAAGACGCAACAATTACAAACCTTGCTGATGTCTTCCCTCATTTTCTCCAGCACCGCCGGCAGATGAAAACAATAACATACTCGCTTATGCCAGGAACCACAAGCATAGAGCTGCGCACACAATCAGGCAGCGGTAAGATCTGGAACTGGTTATATACTACAGCTGTAGATTAGAATGTCATCTTTGGAGTTTCAAGTCTACCAAGAAAGTGCAGCCTGGAGAAGAACAAATCTATATGCTAA
Source organism: Phoenix dactylifera (assembly GCF_009389715.1). Classification (NCBI taxonomy): domain Eukaryota; kingdom Viridiplantae; phylum Streptophyta; class Magnoliopsida; order Arecales; family Arecaceae; genus Phoenix; species Phoenix dactylifera. Next base: position 3,625,603 of record NC_052394.1, on the reverse strand, counting down.
CTTCTCAAAATTTGCAAGTCTCGCTATTCTCAAGACTCATCTAAAAACAGGTTTCTGACGAATCTTAGAGAACCGGATATCCCCATTAAGAACAGAACCGACAAACTTCTCTGCTTCCTCCATTGTAACTTCATCTGTATAAACTGCAAATTTCCCTTTTCGAGGCTTGTAAGCCACCAGAAGCTTATCGAAGGACCTGAACCCTGACCTGTCAAAGGAATACAGAAACGCCGAATGCTTGGAGGCATCCAGCAGAGAGTAAGAGATTGAATCGCCAGAGTTCTCAGCCAGGTTTTGTCGCCTCACTAATGACTTCTGGGAGACCTGAATGATAAGGGTCAAGAGACCAGCAGTTATCAGTATTTGCAGCAACCCTCAGTCAACAACAGGAGTGAATGATAATAATAAAAGTCCAATGTCTCAGATTTATTAAAATACACAACAACTTTGGAGAAACCAAGAAAACGGGAGTCAGATCTACTAACCGCTGACAGAATGGCTTCTAGCTTCTCTTTAGCTTTCGATGACCTGAAGGCACCTATGATGCATACGGGTAGTCCTGTCTCCACAAATATTATCCACATTCAGAGACGTGAGTAAAGGAACATTGCCCTCCTGTGATTCTGTCTGTGATGATTTCTTGGCCTGGTTTGAAGTTGCCTTCTTATTTTCTTCTCAAAACTTTCAAGCAATGCTCCCAACTCATTGATGCCAGCTTTTAGATCCTTTACAGTGATTCGTGCTCTCAGAACATACTCCTCACCATTTGCAAGTCTACCAACAACAGCCGGAAGCTCCTTCACACCAAACCTTTTTAAAGTAGGGTGTGAAACATCATGAACCTTCAGAAACAGAAACAATCATTTACAATCTAGTAGCTTAAACAAGACTTCACCTAGTGTTGTAGACTCTTTGCAGAAAGGCACACGGTGATGCAACAATAGTGTGATGCAGTTCAGAAGTCCTAATTTGCAGCTGTATTATTGGAGAGTAAATATAATTTAAAATCAAAAAGTTAAAAATGTGGGGGAGTCATTTTCATAATTTATTGAGTTTTATGAACTAATTTTTTAAGTAAAAAATCAAGAAGTTTATATACAAGTTGAAAATGAGAATGCTGTATGTTAATACCATTTAAATAATGAACAAAATGCGCCACTTAAATTTTCTTTTTTTAACAGGGACTCTTCTGCAAAAATCTGTAGTACATGAGTGGAAACCCAAGGGTAAAACCAACTGGAATAAGGGGCATATGATGACATGGAAGTTTGGTATATAAAGTGCAGTGTCAGGCAAGCAGCAGGAAAATAAAACTTGTCGTGCACAAAATTAATCGGAATAAGCAACATACAAGGACAGAAAAGTATGGACCATAACATGCAACAAATTATTTATAAGCTTACCTCTGCATCATAAAATACAAAGTGTTTGCAATACAAGCCACTGATAGCACGCCACATAACTGGTGTATCTTTCTTAGTCGAGAGCAGTAAAACTTGCGGAAGATTTGAGGTGCTCGAGGAAAAATCAAACCGACCAAGGTCTACACGTTTCGAAAATCTTGGTAGTTGGTCCTGAGAGAAGCTTTTCAGACTCCTAACATCAAATTCGCCACCATATTCTACCAATGAGCCCTTTTCACAAGATTTATATGAGTAAATGAACAAACGAGCTGATTTGGCGGCTGATACACCAAGATCCTTACACAAAGTCTGTTCACTAAGGCAATTTATCCTACCAGCCTGCAAAAGGAATGAATACTACTTAATGGTGCATATCTCAGATGAGTTGATAGAGCATAATGGCGACATGAGAACATAAGAATTTGAAGAAGGAAGAATGCACACAGATCATGGACTTACCTTTAATGCTCCATGTAATGAACTCGCAACATCCTCTACAATGGATTCTAATACATGATATCCCCTGGCAGAAGGTGTATAAAATAACAGAAGCCAAGTCAAGCCTTGACCACTTATTTGTTTGTTAAAAAAATGTGAATTGACATCCTCAAGGCTCCCAGAAGTAGCAGATCTGGAGCTCGGTCCACCCGAGCTACCGAAACCACCATAATGGTTCCCAGCATTCATCCCACCACCAAAAAAGTTGGAAAATATATCACCAAAGTTAAAACCAAATGGATTTCCACCAGCACCATGATCGCCACCAAAGGAGAAGGAAAAAGTCTTTGTATTTCCTTGGCCACCCATTGTCTGCCATCCACCAGGGTTAGAGGTAAAGTAACTGCTTCCAGGGCCACCAGTGGTGAAGTATGTATATCCATCTTGATTCCCAAAATTACCTCCATCAAATCCTGGGTTACCCTTCTCATCTCCATACAAATCATAGTTCTTCCTCTTCTCTTCATCTGAGAGAATTTCATATGCTAGAGGAAAAAGAAATGTATAATTATTAAAACATATGCGTATACACTATTAAAGCATTTTACAACATAATCAGGAAACTATGCACAAAGAGCAGGGACTTAATAAGAATAGTATTTGTTACTCCTAATAATTTTGAACACAAAAACCTCAGAAAAGAAATATAGGTGACAACTATGGACAAACACATCATGAGTTCTAATGGCACAAAAGTTAAGGAGTTAAGATAAACTCCTCCGCAAAGGAAGCACATTAACTTTGACTGTGTATAAGAGGACAAACAGCCACTAATTTCAATTTCTACCATTCGGAGGAAGAGGGGAAGGTAAATGTTCTCCATGTCTGGATGTTGACCTACTACACATGGTTAGGTTGACTGTGCATGTTCAAGACCAACAACCAGATATTTACATCTAAATAGTCCAGCGGGAAAAAAATGATAATATATAACCCCAAAATTTTTTGCATCTTCAAGTTAAGGAATAAAACCAAAATAACTTTCAAAAAAAAAAAAATCAAAACAGAAAAAGGATGTTGACAGAAACATTTCACTCATAAAAAAAATGTAAAACAACGAAAGAAACAAGCTCAGCCTTAACCCATGAGTCAAAACATCTAGAAGACAGTAGTGAATTCCAGGAAGTAACTCTCATATCTTCAAAACAATATAAAACACGCTACCATTGTTGATCTCAGCAAATTTCTCCTGTGCACCCTTATTTTTATTCTTATCAGGGTGGTACTGCAGAGATAGCCTGCAAGAAAGGGGGAACACAGGCATCAAAACAAGCTATCCAGCAGAAGAAAAGATATCAACAATCACATTCTGTACAATATACAGTTACATATTTAAGAACACCTACTTGTGAAAGGCTTTTTGAATATCACGCTGACTAGCATTTTTATCAACCCCAAGGACCTGGAGATCAAAAGATATGTGAGTTGTAGGCACTGCACAAAGCATCAGTCTACAAATGACATAAACATACACGCCAATTGCAATGGCAAAGCAATTTTAAGAAAAAATAATTCAAGGTACCCAAACTCATAAATGAAAGCACCAAAATTCCACAAAGTGAATCGGATCAACAGTAAGCCTGATAACTGAATAAAAACTTTTCTACCTCTACCAATGTTATCTAATATTTTTTTAAATCAGAATGAAATACTTTAAAAATGATAAAATAAGAATTTTACATTTATCAAATGCAAAAGAGGTTGGGCAACATGATATCTAGTCACTTGCTTGACATAATCCATCAAACTACTGTCCCTCTATGACCAGTTAATTATGGGAATATATTGAGTCCAATTTTTATGTATAAAAGCAATTCAATAGTCAGACAAAGGAAATGAAGGATTTAAATTTCCAAAGAATCTTAGACCAAATTAAAAGATTCCAGAATAAGCAATAGAAAAGCCAAACTGACCATATACTAGCATTAAAATGCATTTTGAAGATGATTATTCTAATTGACCAATATGAAGTACCACTGGCATGGTAGTGAGATGAAACAAAAGATGAGAGAGAAGAGATCAGAAAAGGACAAAGTTTAGTAGATGAATAATTCTATAAGTTTCATGGGACTTCTACATTGCTTCCAGTGAGTGGAAATAGGACTGGAAGAAGTGAAAAAAAAGAAAAAAAACTCTTTAGACCAAACTATACGTCGACATCCTAAATAAAAGCAACTTTCCAGCATATGAAGGTGTTTTTACTTGCAACAATTGTCATTCCATATTACACCAGCATTAACTTAATTACCAGCATCCACCTCCTCAATGTCAAGCTCTTGTGCTAAATGAAAAGTTCTAGAGTTGTACTTCAAAGATAAGCTCCGAAGATTTTCTTGTCAGTGCCTCCACCAAATGTAAAATCTTCTTTTCAACAATCATTTTGTCATGGAGAAACAGAGTTAGGATGCAACTTCCAGAGGTTTCTGGAACCGTAAAGAATGACTATTTATGTTGAAAGCAAAACATGTTTGCTTAGTCAAGAAAGACATTTTTTATGGGTTAAACAATATGGAGTGAGATTAGTTTCCAGATACAATCCTCTTTTTTGAGCTACTTTTCAGTAAGTATAACCTTTCCAATGCCTGGATATGTGTAGAGTTTGAAAAACATCTCCCACTAATTCAAAAGTATTGTCTTAGCCAGAACAAAAAAAGAATGTGTGTGGAGAGATGGAATGAAGCGCCAAAGAAGTCAGCAATTAATTCTGCATATATGTGTGACAGCATGAAGAATGCTAAGCCTGTTGATATACTCTGATGTATGCCACTGGTATTGATGAGAAGAAAACGTTCTTTTTTTTAATAAAAAAAGAAGGAAAGAAAAGAAAGGAGATTGTCATCATGGTCACCGACAATGAATCAAATTTGAATTAGATTGTTCTCCTTCCTCGAATTTTTGCCTTACTCCTAGAGAAACAAGGTGGAAAATTGAAATTAACAGTCATTCACGGCCGTGGATGAATGCTTGAGAGTGCAGGGGAAATCAAGTGAAGCATTCCAGATACAAAGTATGGAAAAATATCAATATCACTAGTTAGGTGTGGAAAACAGATTTAATTTTGATGAATCATTTCTTCAGATAGAAGAAGATTCTATAGGCACTAACTCAAATCCTTGCTTATCAAAGCCCATTTTGAAAGAATCTTCTAAGGACCCCAAATTGCATGAGCAATAGGTAATACATGTAAAGGGTCCTACATCTATGACTTAGAATTCCTCGCTACGCTGCATGAAACAGAATACCAGACATCCGCAGTAAGATAATAGCTAGCCAATCCTATTTTCAATAGGAGTGATTCACAATGGAATCAAATCTTTCCCAATATTTTACCATATTCTTCTCCAATCTGAGTTTTGCTCGCACCTTGAATAAACTCAAGCACATATTTGGAGAAATTCTCGCTGTTGGATAAAACTGTCTCTGTTCAAGACCCCAACATAAAGATTCCATTTTAATTTTGGACCAAAAAAGCCTCTATTGGTGGTATTTCCTTAAAAATCCTTCTGGGCCCTTGCTTGCCATGTGAATCTAAAATCTTTATTATTTAATCATAGAATCCATTATTCAGATCAGTCTTACAGATACATCTTTGCCATTCATTCCTACAATTAACGTATGCTCTATCAAAACAAGTATTCTCGAGTCCTCTATAATGCTTCCTATGAGAGATCGCTATTGTATGTAAAAGCATATATTCAAAAACATATTGTTAGGTCCAGATACTTCCCTGACCCTTCTGCATAATCCTCTCCCTTCCCACAGTCAGCTTTCCCATCAATATCATTCATTCGATTTATCATTTACCCCAATCACAAGAAATGATTGCATCATGCTCTAAAAGAATGTTTCCATTTTTAACCTTCTCGTCTCAATACCAATGATTATGATTTAAGCTATCACTTCACATTTTTAAATGTGCAGATATCCGAAAGAATGTTTAGAAGATATCTTCTAGTAATGATGCTTCTTGATAATCGTTTCCTCCTTAATGATCAAGACACAACCTTTAATCACCACAGGAGGGGAAACAAGCAAGTTTGGTCACTGAGGAGGAAAGCTGAACCAAAACTCAAGTAATCTTACAAGATGGATCCCTTGCACCCATCTGACATAATCAAATAGTATTTCCATTGGTCGCTTCAAAATCATGCCTTCTTGCTTCTCGACTATTTGACTTTAAATTACAGAACTTTATTTTTAAAAAAAGAAAGTATGAAAATCATCACGAAGAGGGCTGATGAGGATAGAGTCCGGTGGTGATTATTTTTTTTTTAAAAAAAAGGAAAAACCACTACAACTAGAAAATGATAAGGAACGTTGGGGTTGGAGAGCTTTCAAGTGCGATGTCATGGCAGCAAAATTCTTTCACATTTCCCAAACGCCTCGAAAAAATCAGAACCTTGTTTTCTGATAACCGGTAAGTTGTTTCTGCAATTATACAATAAACTACGGCAATTATACAAAATGCATCACCCCGTCCACAAAAAAACAAACGAATTGATAGCGAATTCTTGTCGAATTTTTGCCCGCGCTTCACCCGCCAGGATGACCGGCTTGTGAACAAGATATTACAAAAAAAAAAGAGAGAAAAACTCTCTTTCCATTCAAACAGAAAGCATGCGAGACACGGGATTCCAAAATACACTTCAATCTACCAAAATAGAAAAGAATGCGGTACGAAGAAGAAAAAACAAAACAAACCCCAAAATTTCGCATCCAAACATCGTCAAACTAGATACACTGATCAATTGAAGAAGGGGGGGAAGGATTTGCACCTTGTAAGGATCCAGGGTTTTGGCTTCGCCGGCCAAGAAGAAGAGGAGAGGAAGGACCAAGAACAGCGAAAGAAGAACTCGGCGAAGCATCGTCGGCCGGTGATGCTTAGGTTTGGATTTACTCTTTTCTCCTTTTCTTTCTTCCCCCTTGATTTCTTTTCTTTATTTTTCTCAAAAGTCTCTCCCGGGTTTTATGGGGACCCGAGAGGGGTGGCGGCCTTCGGGGCGTCGAGATGGTTCGCGAGCTGGGACACGTGGCTAGTTTAGGTGTTTCCAGCGACTTCGACCAATTGGATTTTAGGATCGCGGGTCCCGAATTTATCGCTTGCGGTGCCAACGTGCTCGTCCGATGCGATCCGACCCGTTGGTTTGGTTATGCGGCGGTTCCGCGCAAACTTGTATTTTTGGGCGGGAGGCAGTTGCATGGGTCCGAACCCAATACGGAGCCCGTGAACCCATACGATGGCTATTTGTACTGGGTAGATCGAAGTCCATTCTGGCGTATGAATCTTCCGCACAGAAATTGTAGGAGGAAAAATTAAAAATATTGTTTAGATACCATTTGCAAGAAGGTTGTTCCTTACCTTCTCAAATGAAATAGAGAAGATTATCTAAACCAAGGAACATTTAGTTCACAATTGGAATGAAAACTGGAATGACCATATCCTCTATTAGTTTGTGGCCAAAATCGAAATAGAATTTGAATATTAGAGAAGAGTCAAGGCTTGAGTTTTAGAGGAATAAAACTTTTCTAGACTAAATGGATGAAACGGAAGTTACTTATTCCCCTTTCATTTCAAGCATATCCTAAAATTGGATGCTGAAAAATCATCCCCATTTGGCAGAATTGTTAGCAATAGAACTTTTGAAAGTAGTGCTTTTTGAAGCCAAATTTTTATAAACAGCTATTTGTTATTTGGTAACTACGTTTCTAAAGCGATGTGAAACTTTAATATATATTTGATAAACAAACTAAAAAATTATTTTTGGTACGCCAAAATGACCATAAAACACATTGCATAATATTATACAACAAAGCATAATAAAATATAATATGTATTAATACATAAATATATTATATAGTATAATATTAATAATACTATTATAATATAGTAATATAATATTGTATGCTATAGCATAATAATCTAACATAAGTTGATATCATATAGCATAACATATCAATGTATTACGATATAATGCAATATAATATTATATTTATAGTATAATACAATAATAAAGATATAAAATATTATAATCATTATCATTATATATTAATATTTTATCAATATAATATTTTTAGGAATTAAGTTTTGATTTTTTATTTTCTTTGTTGGAACTTCTGCAGATTTCTGTGATATAAAAAGATATTTGCTGTAATTATAATATTTTATTATAAGTATCTTGGTCTAAAAAGAAAAAGATTTTATAAATCAAAACAATTTTCCAACATATGCTAAAAGTGCTTTTCCGAAGAAGCTCCATTTTCGAGCTTCTCCCAATAAACTGTTTTATCTTTCTAAATCTATATTGAAGTAGTTTAAGTTAAAAATTCTGAAAGATTTGTTGCATGATACAATTTATGCCCTTATGGTATTAAATTTCTTTGATCGTATAAAATACAACATGGTTTGCTTGATTTATCAACTGTCCATTACATGAAAATCATATCAAACTTTCCGATCAAGAAATTATTCATATGTGCATATTTTGTATTTTGAAATAATTAGAAATACAAAATATGTCGAATAGGGCAACTGACTAGATCGCTTCGTATGTTGTCCAGCACTCTGGAGAAGTCTTTTGGACAAGCTCAGCTAGTATTTCATACTCTTTATACTGTTTACTTTCATTAGATTTGGCAGACTATATCCACATTAGAGCTATATAAATGGAAGCCGTTTTGACCAGAAACAAAAAAAAAGAAAATCATTAGAAAATTTTGAAAAGGAAGCAACATAGATATATATACAATCGTATTAATGTTAGTGTTCAAGATTTTGATTGTCGTGTGTTAGAAATTGCATATCAATGCCAAGCAAGCAGCCTGTTGTGGATACATCGATAAGAACCTCCGCAGGTTGCCACCACACGTGCACATATTTGTCAGGAACATCCGTTTCGATTTTTATTTATTGATCAACATTTTATGCATCATACCATGGAACCGCTATGCAGGAATGTCCTTTCATCACACAATAGGATGTGGATATATTTCTCAATACTTGTCATTTATAATATGCCATTTCTTATTCATTATTACGACAAAACAAAGTATCTTGGCTATATAAGAAAACTAAACCATATCTTTATGCAATGCATTGGCTAGTATAGGCTAAAATCACATGCATTATTCACTACTCTAATAGCGAGTAGAGTAACTTATAGGGTACAATCTTAAATCAAATTTTAATTCGAGACTTGTCCAACTCTTCATTAATATGAATTCTCTCAGGTCAAAATATCAAATACAGTCACAACCTCAGTGCTAAATTAAGCTAACTACTGCACAAAACTTGACCAATAAGGTGCATACCAACCGATTAAATTGGTCGAGCCGGATCCGATCTTGCGGAAGGCAGTCAATTACCAGATCACGTTAACCTAAAGCATGCCGGCGAGACAAAAAGGCCCCAGTTTCTTTTTTTTTTTTTTATCTTTTTTTTTATCGGAAAAAAGAAAAAACTTCATAAAAGCTCTTCAAATATTTTATTAACCGACCTTACCTCCCTGGCCCGCTGTCATCGCCTGCACCTTGTCGCAGCCCCCTGTGCTTCTCTCCGACCGCAAGCCACGCAACCCTAGCGTTTATAAATCCCATACCCACCCCCCATCCTGCTCTCCGTCTCGCGGTGAGAAGCCATTACCCTATCTCACCCTCTCCCTTCCGCCGATCGCATTCAAGAATTCGATTCGTCGCCGCCGGTCTCCTCCTTCACCTCCTCCATTCCAAGAAGGAGGAGAACAGATCTCTACAGCTCGAACGGGGGTGATGGCTCTCTCGGCGTCCGACGTCCAGACCGTTTACTCTCTTCTCTCCAACGCGCTGTGCTCCGACGAGAACCTCCGCAAGCCGGCGGAGGCCGCGCTCGCACAGTGCGAGAACCGCCCCGGCTTCTGCTCTTGTCTTCTCGTAACATCTCACCCTCTCTCCATCTTTCTTGATTTCTTGGTTCTTTTTTTTCTTGTTCCGTTCTTGATTCTGCATTCATTTTCATCACGAAAGATGCGTTTGGAGGCTCATTGATGGAATGGTGGATGCAGGAGATAATCGCAGCGAGGGATTTGGCCTGCCGGGAAGATGTCCGGCTTCTGGCTTCGGTGTACTTCAAGAACAGCATCAGCCGCTACTGGAGGCATAGGCGAGATAGCCCGTGAGTTGTTTTCCTTCTTTTTGTGTTTTTTGGGTTTGGATGATCTATTATGATGTATTCTTCCACTTATTTGTTTACCATTGATTCCTTTTCCTTGCACAACCTGATACCTGTTTACTCTGGACGATACTTTCTGACCTATTCTTCCACTTACTTGACCACAACCGATTCTTTCTTTATTTCTTGAATGCAACCTAATATCTGTCTGGTTTGAATGATTAATTTGCTTTGCTCTAGTAGCAAGTGACAGTCAATTGATTATGATATTTACATGCCAAGAGCTACTTCGAGTACTCAGCTCTGAACCTAAACTGCCACATCCTGTTTATGTAGAGCTCTGCCAACAGTTAATTTGAATTCCCTGCTTTGCTTCAACTGCCGATCCTTTCTTTTCTAGAAAATATTATTGGAAATCTGAAATGCGAAATGATAGAGAAAGCAATCTGAAGTGACCCAGGGAATTTATGGATCAGTCGAGGAAGTTATTTCTAGGAAATCTAGGGAAGTTATGTGTCGGTTGATGAAGATTTTTTTTTTACTCAAAATCTGGGTTCTGATCGAGTTCCATAATGGTTGTCTACATGGTATACCTATTCCTACACTGTGAGCTCAATACAAGCAGTAGGTCAAAACATTAAGGTAATGAAGGAGGTAAAGAGAGGGGGTCATTGTCATTGCCCGTGGTGTAAGAAATTAGTTTTGCTTGAGATAAGCCTGCTTACTATGCTTGAAAAAAAAGGGGGATTATAATGAGAGTAAAGGTGGGCCTCCAAGGTGACAAATGGTTGCCCAAACTTTTTCAAGAGAGTTATGAAGTTTCATTTAGAATTAAATGGGAAAGGAAAGGGGGTACAAGGTGAGCCAACACCTTTCCCTATCCAAGGTGATAATCATGCTTGTAAAAATAATTAAGTTGTTAACCATTCTCCTATCCTTAAGCATAAATGGGTTTATGAGTTGAATGGAAAAAAAATCCAAAACCCAGCCACTTTATGTAACATAATAAAAACCTAAGCCAGTGGATCCAATGACTTGATAAATAGAAACTATTTTTTAAATATTGTATGGGGTAAGTATTCTTATCACTTTTTGGAGTAAAAAGAGAGAGAGAGAGAGCAAAAATGAATAAAAGATACAAAAGAGGAAGATGGAAATAGTGGCGAAAAAATGGAAGAGAGAGACCGTTGGATCGTTAAACACATGAGTATGCATTGGAAAATAACTTGATAGGAACCATCCACATCCGCTCCGTGTCCCCCTAGAGAGAGGTGATTTAGTTGGCATATGTGAAGTAAGAGACCGCTTCTCTATTTTCCTTAGATGCTTGAATGTACTTACAAATAGTAAAACCAAAGTTACGCTATGCCTTCAAAGAAAGCAAAACCAAATATAGCAGAAATAAAATACAATCTTTATGTTATGTTGAGCTTATGAAATATTTTATATTCACAAGTAGTTATTAGAAATACTATTTATGAGGCACACAAAAGTATTGAAATCATTCTATTGAAATTACTCATACTATGAATGAACAAAACTTCGACTCAAGCCACCCCGGTCCATAACTACATACACTGCATGACCCAACCTTGCTTGTTTTAACTCTTGGTTACTTGATTTTGAGGTGAAGATGGGTCAAATTAAAAGAGATCAACCATACTTAAGAACCTTATCCACACAATCATGTCCCTTCTTAATCCTAATGGACATAATTTCATCGGATGAAGGAGAAATGAGAGATGTTTTGCTAAATTGTAGCCTGTAGAGGCACAAGAGAAGCTGAAGAATTATGGGAAAATTCTAACTTGTAGAACTTCAAATCTAGGCCACAGACATGGTCAAAGTGATGATGTCTAGGTCAGTAGCATCAAGGATGATCGCAACGGTAAGCAGAGAGCACAGCTTGAGAGTTAAGCTTATGAAAATGCCTACAGATGATAAAACCCTCGACGCACTGCCTTTTCTACCAAGGGAACCATTAGTTTTCTCCTGATTTTATGCTCATCTAGATAACCTTATATATTTTGTGTTTCAAATTTATTGATATACCATTTTTGTTATTTTACCACCTCTTCTTTGAATTGTATATATTATCACCCTATGCTGTTGTTAGCTCAATCAGCCTTCTTATTTCTCCCGAAGATCTTTTTAATCTTGTGTAATATATAATCTTTTCCTGCAGAGGCATCAGCAATGAAGAAAAGATTCATCTTCGAAAGAAATTGCTGTCACACATACGTGAGGAGAATACTCAGGTTAAAATTGACAGTATTCTCAGTGGTACATGCCATTATGTAGTTGAGATACAGATCAATGTTGCTTGCTTTTCTTCAATTCTATTTGTTGATCTTGCTGAAGCTGGATAGGTTATATCTAGAAATGTCTTTAGATTATTTACTTTGTCTTTAGATGTATCAACTCGAACTTTTTTGTCATTGTGAAAAATATTTCAAATGCTTTTTGGAGCTTCTTTATTAGGGGAAGCAACAAGTCTTTGCTAATTCTGCTTTTTATTGTATATGTTTTGCTACAGATAGCAAATCAATTGGCTGTTCTTCTCTCCAAAATTGCACGCATTGATTATCCAAAAGAATGGTACAATTCGACTTATGGTTTTCTTGCAAGATCAATTGCTTGCAGTTATAATAAATTTAATATCTGCAATTTTAAATTTGATATTATTTAAGCAGTCCTTACAAATCAGTTTGAAGTCTTTATGTCTCTCTGTTATTTTGTAATACCATTTGCTAGCTCATTTATCTGGCCTCTGTTATAGTGGAGACTACTGCTTGCTACCAGTCAAATCTTTGCGTTCCCAGTATCATTCCTAAAAAGCTAATCTGATTTGGAGTCCTTGTATATAACATTACATACAGCATCGTATTTCTCAGATTGTTAATCTAGTAGTTCTCATGGTAGTAGCTGATACTTTTTGACTGTACTGGTTGGGCTGTCTTGTATTGACATACAGTATGTGGCTTCATACCATCCCATATTGGGATGACTAAAAATATATGTATTTTTAATTTTTTTTTTGCCTTTTCATGGATTTCTTTTGGTTTCTATGTATGATAAAGAGATTAGGTGATTTTATTTTGTATTTTTTTTTAGCATCTAAGGGGTATTTTTAAAAGGTATGTGATATTTGAGTGTTGGTATCGGTATTGACACTCAATAATTAGTCAACTAACAGCATATATAAGTGAGGAATGAAAAATACATTATAGTATTGTGAAAATAAAATCGTAATAACTCACTTTAGCTCTAATCACATGTACATCCGAGTCTTGCTAATATACATCTGAGTCTTGCTAATAGTCCGAACTTGGAACATTATACTGGCATATGGATATTGTCCCCATATATGCTGGTCATAAGATGTCGGATAATGACCCAAATCTTGCTCTTGATGCTGCAGACGTGCGCTAATCAGGGTAGTAGGGAGCGATATTGTACTTTGATCCCTGGCTATACTCATATCCATAGGTGTGGTAATGTGCAAAGTTAGATCTCACAAGATATAATGAATGGAAGAAATCAAATGGATCATACACAGATGGAGCTTAATGTCCACTTTAACTATCTGATGCACTAGGAGATCCACTGGCTTACAATGAGATCCAGTTTCCACTATAGCTATTTGATTTACTAGTGGTTGTGTCACTAATGTCCACTCCCTCAAATCTATATAATAGTTCTGTAATCTCCCAGTATTGCTATGTCTAATCTTTTTTATCAGCTCTACTTCTAGTATGTCACATGTGCAAGTAATTCTCCTATCTTTGAACATAGCTTCTTGCAATTGAGCTCCCAACCTCTTTGCACATCTATCCTTCTAACCTTGATCTTGTGTGCCCTAGCTGCACTACCCGTAGGTCCTCTCCTCTTGTACGACAATGTCACCTGTAAGATCTAGCATTCATTTAGCATCGTGATCCCTATCTTACGTGGCATGTGCAAACTCTCCTTCTCCCTTAGCTCATCTAGTACCTGTCTATCTCGAGATTGCTGATTCGTCACCATCCAAGCATAGGATCTTTATCGAGATCCGCAGTACCGGAATCGACACTCATGTCAGTAGGCCGACGGTACGGTACGGTACTTTGCCATGCCGTTTTGGTGTATACCGACAAGGGAAAACTGACAAGGAAGGGGAGAGGGAGAAGGAGAGAGAAGAAGAGAGAGGAGGATGGGAGAGGGAGACGGTGGCAGAGAGAGAGAGAGAGAAGGAGGGAGGGATAGAGAGGGCTTTCGAATCTTCCTCTCCTCTGTAGCGCTGTAATAAGGGCAGAGTCTCTATTTCGAAATGAAACAGAGGCTTTGGCTTTTTTTTTTTTTGAATTTTTTTAAAGTTAACCTCCACCTCTCTTTTTGCTGCCCTCTCCCCCTCTCTCTCCCTCTTTCCTCTCTCTTTTCCTCTCTCTCCTCCATCTCCTCCTCCCTCATCGGTTTCTCGAACTGAAGGGTGGAATCCACCTATACTGGTCCGCTCCTGGTACGGCTTGGTATGCCCTGAATCGGACGGTTCGAGATGATATAACCTTCCATGATCTTCATCATCACGAACAAAGTCCTACTAGTCTTCCTATCTCTTCCTTGCTTTAATTCAAATACTTTCATCTCAATCTCTTGTTGTCTTAAACTCAATCTCAAATGCTTCAATATTTTCTAATCATTTCTCTATACAAAAATTAATTGATTATAAATATTTTGAAAAATATTTTATCTATAAAAATTGGAGCATGTCAGTATTACGAATGCAAGCATGCTATAATTTTTCATATTATATATTTTATTTTAATAATATTTTAATAATTGGTTAAAAAACAAAAATCACCATGTTGTAGGGCGTTGTGCACCCTATAACATATCCAAAATTCAAGTAAAATAAAAAAATTTGACATGAATTTCTCTATTTTTTCAATTCTCTAACATTGGGCAAAAAAAAAGAGATCCGAGGGCCTCACCAAAATGGAGTGTCGTCCCTTGCTGATCCACTAGCATGCGTCTCGAGTGAGAGCAAGAATCCTTCTCCTCCTCTTTCTCTTTTTATCTCCTCTTATTCTTGCTCTTTCTCTCTCTTTCTTTCTCCCTCTCTTTCTCACAAAATAGGTCAGAAGGGGGCTTGGGAGTCTCTTATGAGATGCCTAAAGGAGTTAAAGCACCTAGTAAGCTTTGTCTCCCCATTGGTGACCTGAAACCATTAAAAAGATTTTCTCGAGGTTTCCTAGTTGGGATGCCTGCGAAATAAACTGTGTTCGGTACCGGTCAGTATCGACTTGTTTCAGCCGGGATGCATGATGCATTCGTCGTATCGGCCAAACCAAGGGTTGTACCTACCAGCATTGACTTGGCCTAGCGGGGATGCCCTGTCTAGCTATGTTTCGACGACCCTGGGCTTGTTCTAGTGGTGAAATCCAGCCAAAATGATACGGTACTGGTAGTATTTTTCTATTCCAATGATATTCAAAACCTTGAATAGCAATTTGTTCCATTTTTGTTAACCTTCAGTAGTACTCAGTAAGACCAAAATAAAACAAAGAGGATATTCTTGGAATTTGTTGAATGGAAAGTCTATGGGAGAAATAAGTTCAGGAAAACCACACTTAACAACCTCCGTATATCGCTGTTCATTTTGGCTAAGTAACGACTGAAATAACCTGCACATGGCTTTCATTAACATGGAATAAGGGTGCAAATGTGCAATAAGTATCATGTAATATAATGACAACTAAGAAAGTCATGTGCAAGAAAGAAAGTGCAATGATCGGTGCTCCAATTATTAGAATGAGCCTATTTGCGGCTTTACTTCAAGACTTTGTCTTTAGGTTCGCATAAACAAGTTAGCTATCAGCATTGGGGAAGTCCCCCTATAGATTTACAATTTCTTGTTCTAAGTGCTACAACAAGGATAAGGATGAAGTATGAGTTGGAGTTATGAAAGAAAATATACTGTAGATTGGGCCAAAATATAGTCAAACAAAAGCATAGAATTGGCTTCAATTCAATTGATTGTTGATACAACATTAGTAGCCATCAAATAAGATTATCTTGAAGTGATGGTGTGCGCACAATGCAATATGGAGGAAGGGAGATTTGGTAATGTAAAGGTTGATAACTTGATATAGGATGTAATTCTTGAGATTCGGTAATGTAAAGGTTGATAACTTGATATAAGATGTAATTCTTGATTGGAAAGAACAACGAGAAAAGGGTCTATATGTCCAGTCAATTAATGAATTAAATTAGGCTTGTTGGTTGCAATTATGGTTGTTGGATGGCACAGATGCTCTAGTGCCCAAACTATCCTGATGAACATCCATGTTTTTTGGCATAGTTGGTCCCATTTCTTAAATAGAGATAGGGATATCTCATGTTCACAATTTTTTTTGCTATTATTCCCAAGTTGTTCATGTGATTATGCAGGATTCATGGTAAGTAGGACAGCTTTCTATGGATGATCAGTTACATGAGTTTGTATTGTCTTTTGATGAGAGGGTGGAAGATTAATTTTGTCAATTTATATCTGCCACAATTTTTATCTGACGAATAATTGCCATGTGAATGTTGAATTTTATTTCAGAGAGGTTTGGTGGTTTGGCCTGATAGCAAATTAGCGGAAATTGAAAGCATTAGGTTGAAAATATTTTGAATAAGGACTTTGTTGGGGATTGCTTCTAGGATGTTCACAGATGTGTGGTCACTAACTTATCATGCTTATGTAGAACACACAAGCAGCCAAATTTATGAGAAGAATGCATAATGTGCTTGAATGAATGAGCTAGTTACAACATGATAGTGTAAATAATACAAGAAGTGGTGGGTTGGCAAAAAAAAAAAAACATCTTGTGCCATATGCTCCATGGTGTCGGACAACCTTCAATATTGTGTAAGGAGTCCTAATTGTGAAACATTTTGTGGGATATTGAGCTTGTTCGGAAAGACGTGGTAAAATAGTCGTGACTTGAGGTGCCCTTATGTGAGTCACTAGTGATGGATCTAAAGTTGTGGTGGATTGATGGGCATGGGTAGAGCTGACTGTTCCGGTCCAAAGATTACATTTCATTTTTGAGAAGGGACAAAAATTACATTTTCACCAAGCTTCTTTTATGGGTTGGAAGGAAAGGGACGCAGAAATTGAAGCAGGGAATAGTTTTGGAAGTTTTGGGACTTCAAATTCTTTTTTTGAAGCAAATATTGACAAGGATTCTCGTACTGATCTAGTACATGTATTCATTGGTATCAAAGTTTCAAAAAATGTAAAACTAGCCAAATAGGAAAGCCACTCAATCTTTGAGTGTGATGATTTCATCTATCCTGGTATCATGCTCATTTGGAACTCGAGGTGCTATCCTGCATGGTTAATTGTTTGTAATTTACTGTTGTATTCGTTTATTCCTCAAATGTTCCCAGGAAGCCATTTATTTATCCCTTTTTGATAGTTTACCGCAAATGCTGCACTGGTACTGGTAGGCGTACCAGTTGCCTATCGGACTGGTTCGGTATCGGTTGAACCGGTATCGAACCGGCAACAGCGTGCAGCCCGCTGTAGCATAATGCCACAGTGTGCCCGTGCGCTGTGGACAATGCCTAATTGCCACATGCATTAAAAAAAGTTTGCCATAGAGTGGCATTAAATGCCACTTTGTGGCCTTAAAGAAAGTTTGCCACAGAGTGAAAAAAATGCCAGTCTGTGGCATTAAAAAAATTTGATTAAAGTGGAAAAATTGCCACTGTGGCATTTATCCGAAGAAGTACCAGTGCGAAGGTTCGCACTGGTGCAAAGTGGTATCAGACTTGTATCGGTATGAACCGGGATCAGTTTGCACTAGTACGCCCTCTGTACCGCTCGGTTCCGGCCCTATAGGGACCGAAACCGTTTTTTACCACTGTACCGGACCGGTCAGGGACCATACCGGACTGTACCGACCGGTTTAGCATATCGTGGTTTACCCTGTTGTTAATTTAAATCTATCAAACTTAAGTTTCATGCTTTTTGTTAGACTGGTGGTTTTGATCTAATCTTCTGTTATATTCATTTAATCCTCAAATTTTTAGACCAGAACTTTTATGTGACTGGAATTTTCTTAACAACATGAAACTATGAACATATCTAGCTACCTTACTGGATTATCTAGTCCACTACTTGTTAATCTAAATCTTTACAACTTCTGATCATGGTTTATGTTAGAATAGTGTCTTTAATCCTCGTTGCCAGGTGTTGCATTGATTTTGCTGATTATAGCCTAACCATTTTAAAGCCTTGTAATTTGCAGTTGATGGAAAATGTCTTTTTAATAATATTTGCTGGGTAATTGTCCATAGGCCGGAGCTCTTCTCTTTTTTGGTGCAACAGCTCCAGTCAGCTGATATGCTTGCTTCGCATAGGATTTTTATGGTTCTTTTTCGAACTTTAAAGGAGCTATCAACAAAACGCCTTATTTCGGACCAGAGGACCTTCTCAGAGGTATGTCTTTTTTGGTGCTTATTATATACTTTGTTTCTTTCTATCATGGTGTTTATAATGTTATGTTGCTTCTGATATGTGAATGTTAAATATCTCATTAGGCAACATTTAGCTTGCATCTAAGTTCATCTGTTTATTTTAGTTCCTTAACTTGTGTGCTGTCCACTATATTTGAAAGGATATTCTTCACTCATTTTGCACTCCAAGTGTAGGCAACTCTTATCACTTTTGTGTGCTTCATCTTCTTAGCTCCTAAGAAAGAAGACCAGCTGAATGATGATTAGCTGCTTGACTCTTACGGAAGAAATCATGTTTTACTATTTAGTCTACATTTGCTACAAAACTCTTGTTGAATTATGCTTGACTAGTTTTTGATTCTGCTTCAAAACAAAGTTAACAAAGAGATCTCTTTATATAAGGTTTGCAATCTCTGTACCTAACTCTGTATCCATGCCCAACTAGTACATCCCGTATCAGAGTGTTAGTACGGTACATATCTCGGTACCTGCACTTGATACGGGGGATGTATCTAGTCTTGGTACCCTACCAGTACAGTCTCGTACCCTCCGTACTGGGTGATATGGTCTGAGATTACAAACTTTGCTTTGTAATTTATATGTAGAAAATTATAGGACAATTTCTATGCCTTCGTAAAAACTACAGAACATAATATGAGATTAGCGGTTTTCTTGAATCCACAAAAATGGAATAGTCTAACGAGCCTTTTCTACAAAAAATGAGAAGAAAAATGTTGAAGAAAGAAATCAAAATTCTTCCTAGAGCTGAGCCGATAACCAGTACCTAGGCATATGTCCTTTGGTGAAAATGGATAAAACAATGAACTAAAAAAATAAAAAAATTCCAAACGGAGTCAGGTAGCCAGGTATATGCCCCTTGTTGAGGTGCAAGATTTATATACGAGTAGAAAAGTTCTCCCAAGGGACATATGCCTAGATAATTATACCCAATAAATTATATAAAGACATTAGGTTTATATATGAGTAGAAAAGTTCTCCCAAGGGGCATACGCCTAGATAATTATACCCAAGAAATTATATGAAGATATTATGTCCTGATTCAAATCAACACTTTGAACCATGATAACTAGGTCTGTGAGCCTGTTTCAGGTCCTGAGACAGGCAAATTGTGTCTTGGATCGGCATTATCTTCTCTTGTTTATGATTAAAAAAATGTGGCTGTAATTATACCCATCATGGTGAAGAATTTGCATCAAAACACCTTTTGGTTACATTGATTAGCAGCTCGTGCTTTGAGGTGATTGAATGGCTGATGCTGGAATAGGGTTTGAACCTGCATCATGACTCTGAAATTGCACGGCATCATGAACAATTCACACAAGTTAGACACTTTGGTTTTTATTAGCTTCTTTGATCTTGAGCATCTACTATTGTTCAAATGACACTGGTCTCAGTATGCTTTTCTGCAGTTCTCTTGTTCTTTTGGTGCTATTAGGAGGAAGAACTGTCCAAAGATTTCACTTGTTACTGGAGTTACTGTACCTTTGTTTGCCACTTTTTTGATTAGCTGTTCTAAAGTTGAATATTTTGCCATATGGCTGAAAGTTTTGCTGGGCTGGACATATCAATTGGCATTTGGCAGTTATGAAAGGGGTAGTAGTGTTAGCTTTGTAACACATACATCTATTTTTTCATGCAGATAGCTTCACACTTGTTCGAGTATACTTGGACCCTCTGGAAGAGTGATGTGCAGACCATCCTGCAGAATTTCTCTGCTCTTTTGCAATGCATTAACATGAATTCCTCAGCGGAGCAACAAAATGATCTGCTTTTAATGTGTGAAAGATGGTTGCTTTGTTTAAAAATAATTCGGCGACTGATTATTTCTGGCCACCCAAGTGATACAACATCAGCACAGGTATCATGCCAAGTTCAAGTAAAAAATGTGGTCGATTTTTTTGCGGCTACATTCAAATTTACTCATTTTACTATAATAGAGCTACAAAACAATTTTTTAACATACATTTTCAACTTTTAAGGAGGTTCGGCAGGTTAAGGAAGTCTCTCCTGTGCTTTTGAGTGCCATTCAATCATTTCTGCCATACTGTAAGATGCATCTCTCGTTACTACTTTTAAAAACTTATTAAATCTGTGTTCTAGCACCTTTATGTTTTTTTTTTCATGTGTTACTATTTGTCAGACAACAGTTCTGGTCCTTTCTGTGTCATCCTTAATATTGATTCCATCTATGTGATGATGGGCTTTAGACATTGAAGAGGTCTAGCTCTGTTAGTATATATTATTTGTTTAATTTGTGTTGCTGCAGAATTTCTTTGGTGATTTCTTTAGTGAAACTGGGGGATGATAACAGTCTTTTTGTTGGTGGGAGATGATTTTGATTGTTGAATTTGGTTTGCCGACTTTGATCACTTCTGAACTTGGAAATTTCAAACATTAGTTTTTTGGTCAGTTGGTGACATGATATTCATTTCAAATCTTTTGAACTGTTCATCTTTTATGATTGAGAAATGAGAATAGCTTCAGCATCTTGCCCTCATTATAAGATGCAAAATTTGATATTTACCCTGCGAATTATGTTGTTTACAATTGTCTCATGTTGGTTTTGTGTGCAATAGTCAAAAAACCATACACCCTGCTTTCTATGTTAGAATGACCACAATGTGGATCTTACCTATATTGTCTGATCAGTATTTTATATTGAAGTCTTATACATACCACGCCTTGAAAAGTTTGCTGACGGAACCATATTTGCTACTGCTTATTCTATAACTGAAGTTTGGTTTTTTAAGATACTCCCCCATCCCTTTCATCAGTGCAGTTGCCCTTAACAGCACAGGAATGATGCAGCGAGAAGGATGAAGAGTGACTTGATCGCCGGGATCAGACTTCAAGTTCGACAACAAATTGAAGCAGATTGGATTGAAGAACCCTTAGTTTGTTGAAGAAAGATTCTCTTTGAAATTTTTTTATTAATATGTCAAAGGGCCACCTTCATACAAAGTATTAGAAGTATGTTTTGGACATGACCTCTAACCCTAATTTGGTATTAGAACCAGTATAGAATCGTACTTGAAATTGGAATCCAGCTGGTCATAGTACTTGCTAGCTCTACCTTCTGCTGCATCAATTCACCAATTGTTTGAGCATGGCCATGATACTGACTGAAATTTTAGCTTTGATTCTGTATTTAAAAGTTTGTATGTATGGTGTTGATTTTAAAAGAAATTGAGACCAATGAGTGCGGATCGTAAGCGATCATGCCAAATGGCATTCTAAGAGATAAAAAGTTAAGATACTGGACTCTCATCTCTGCATTAGACATGCAGTAAAATACTACATCCGGTAGTCTTGTTAGGATTTGTGTCACCTCTGTCAATTTATTTATTGTTATTTATGGTTATTCTGTACTGCTAGCTGTAGGGTTAGATCGAATGGATATTCCGATGAATGTAGTTTATCATGCAAGGTTCATGCGAGAACCATGGAATAGAATTTAATTTTATTGATATGATTTTATCTTATAATTTAATTTTATCTACTGGTTTTAACTTTTTTCCAGCTAGTTATTGCTCAGTATTTTTGATGAGATCTTCCTTGCTGTGTTCTCTTATGAGTTACTGTAGTCCACAATTAAGTTTGTTTTCAGGTGAATAAATGTTAGATAATTGCTCTTGATTGTATATAATTATTCTGGATTACTGGTATTTCTAGAACTTCGCAATTAAAGATCATGAGTGGTCTATCTGTTTCTTTGTGTATGTCATATTACAAAGTTAGCTCCTTATATATATATATAGCATATAACTTAGTCTGTCCATGTGTTCGTTATTTTTTTAGTTATCCGAGGGAAACAAACTGATTATTTTCTGCATCAAGTTTTCTGTCATTATTCAACTTTAGAATATCTCCATTTGCTTAAATTACTAATCATCTTGAACTCTGCAGACTCTTCATCCCTAGAAGGACAGATTAAGTTATGTGACTTCATGAAGAGAGCATGCACGAAATTAATGAAAGTTTTGGTTGCATTGCAATGCAAACATCCTTATTCGTTTGGTGACCAAACTGTTCTTCCAGCTGTTTTAGACTTCTGCTTGAAGAAGATAACAAATCCTGAACCAGCAATTTCATCTTTTGAGCAGTTTTTAATTCAATGCATGGTCTTGATCAAATCAGTATTGGAGTGTAAAGAATACAAACCAACTCTCACTGGTCGTGTGATTGATGGAAGTGGGGAATCCCTAAGTTTAGACCAAAGGAAGAAGAGCATCGCTATGGCTGTTGGTGACATTATTAACACTGTTTTGCCTAGCGAGGGCATAATATTGCTGTGTAACATTTTGATAAGAAGGTAACTAATGGACTGGACTTTCACCTGTATTTAGTTTTTCTTAGATCTATTTCACGAATAATTTACAGGGGCTCTATGAACCTCTGTTCTTCATTTCTAAGTTGTTTCAAGGAACCTCACCCAATAATCTACATGATCTTATTTTGTAGAGGTCTTCTGTTGTAAATTGTACCTTTGTTTGCTTTTTGCAGTGGTTACAATTTTCTATCAGGTCATCACACACATTGTTAGCTTAAAGTTGTTTTATATTTATCTAACAATGAAAAGAAATTGCATTTTTTAAAGGCATTTTTTTACTTTATCTAAATCTAAATCGCTGTAAGAATCACTGTAGTTGCTTAATTTTATTGCAGAGCTATTTTCTAGCAGTTTTTGCTCCTACAATTGGATGTGTGTTATTTGCACTATCATTGCAGTTATCTCTGTCTCTAGTTGTTGACACCACAAATTGGACTTGTTTCAAGCTTTAGCACAGTTATGCCAGTTTAGAACTAGGCCTGAGCATTCATTAGGCAGGGTGGAGTTTGATCCCTGCAATGACAGTATTAAGCCTCATGAAATTTTTGTTGTTTGGATGTCCTAATGGGACTTGAGAGGGAAAGAGGAAGGGGTCTTACAGTTTAGTGAGGGATTTTGTTTATCATGGTCTTTATTCTTTAGATTTGCTAATACAATAAATATTATTATCACGACAGTTTGGAAAAGCACCCTTTGTAATAGTGCACCATACGATATGTTCTGGTTTCTGGGTTCTTATCGGCACAGGTATATCATAGATCCTTTATAACCTATGCAGGTGGCATTTGCTTTCTATGAGCGATTTCACACTATGAAATGGCATACCAGTTGGTAAACATGATTCTGAAACAACATGTTGAAATGATTGCTAATTATGATACTCAAATCATTTTTCCTATTTGCTTATTTTGGGGCATGCTCTTCTTGGTGGTTATTTAATGCTGATGTTGGTTATGTTTCACAGCATTAACCTGCATATCTATGATGCAGAGTATGAAAATTTGGTTGACTTGACCTTGTTTAAATGCTTTAGATGACTTCCCCTAAAAGCCTTAAAAATTTTTTAGAGCTAGAGAACGTTTGGTACATTTAACAATACATCTTACTTTTTAATACTTTTACCTTAGCTATTTAGAACATTGTCGTGTCCTGAATTGTCTTATGCAACATATTTGCACTAAAGATCCTGAATATTCTTGTGCAACATCTTCATACAAAGGGTTCTATTTATATGAAAATATGCCAGAATTTGTGAGAGTTTTTTTAAATCCATTTGCTTGTGCATATTGCAGTTTTGATGGATAGCAGATCCATTTTATTTTTAAGTCATAAAAAATGCTCTTTAATTGATGTTAGTGTGACTGCTAGAAAAGAGTCTTGCTTATTAAATATACCCTTATGTTGAAGAATGGGACAATAAAGGTCTGATTCTTTCGGTTTCAGTGGTTCAATTCATGTTTTTTTGATTCAGTATGCTTTTTTTCCTTTTCAATTTTTGTCGATTATCTATCTTTGAAGCCAAGTTTGTGGATTGTTGATTGAATGGTTCATGCAGTTGTTTAATGACTTTTCATTGTTTTACAGATTTAAGACCTTCATAATACACTCTTTTTTTTTAACCTTAATAGTGACTACCTGAGGCCTTGCTTATTGATCTTTTAACAGGTATTTCATTTATACAGCAAAAGATTTGGATGAGTGGTATCAGAGTCCAGAGTATTTTCATCATGAGCAGGATATGATTCAGTGGACAGAAAAACTGAGGCCATGTGCTGAAGCTCTATATATTGTTCTGTTTGAGAATTATAGACATGTTAGCACGCTTATCTTCTTGCTTTTGATAATTTTGCAATCAATATATTTTAATTTTGATTTGGATAACATATAATCTCTGTCATGTTGTTCTCAGCTCCTTGGTCCTGTGGTCGTTTCCATTCTTCATGAGGCAATGAATTGTTGCCCACCTTTAGAAATCGAAATTACTCCTGGAATGCTTCTAAAAGATGCTGTTTATAGTGCTGCTGGCCATGCATATTATGAGCTTTCTAGTTACCTCATCTTCAATGAATGGTACTGTTGTCATCATTTTGGGAAATATTTGCTTTTGTTTTTAATTTGTTTAGAAGAACAAGATTTCTGTTCTGCATATGTCGGTCTTCATCTACATTTTTTCTTGAGATGCTTTCCATAAAAGTTATTTTTGCTTGTCTTTAATTAGTCTATAGAAACTTAGCATTATATATTAACATACATGCATATGTTGATTGTTGTTTGACCTGTGTATTTTATAGTTTCAAGCAAGGATTGAGGTGGTGGCTGCACCTAATTCCCTGCTGGCCATGCTGTGCCATGATGAACCCATGCTGGCCTATTCCATGTGTCAGCATATGCATGTGTACGGCAACGACCCTTAGATACATTGGTTTCAAGGAAGGTTTTAACTACTAGTAGTGAACCCCATACCATTTTCCCATTAGAACAGTATGGTATCGGTACAATATGGGTACTGATGGTACGTACTGAAACTAACAGCATCCAAAAGCATGGAAAATTGTTGATAACTTGATATGCTTCGAGTATGGTTGGTTTGGTACCGTCAGTAGACTCAGTACACAGGTTTTAGTGTCCTAGCAACCACATCGGTGCCGGTTTTGCGGAATGATAGCATCTTCCCATTCCAGCAGTTCTTTGAACCATGGTTTAAGTATTTGTTCATTTTGTTGTACAAATTCTAAGTTTTTACTTTAACAATACAAATTGGCTAAGAGATTTATGATGAACATAATTGGACATAAATCATGATACAATGACAACTCATGCTGTGTTGTGTGTGTACTACCGAACTACAACTATGTCAGTGGTATTTCTACTGTGATCATCTTTAAAGCATTTTGAATTTTTGATTGTTACAAAACAGAATTGGTGCCATAATTCCTGCTATTCAGGTCAGGGTTGTTTTGGAGGAGATCACCACGGTGGGACAGTGGTCTGAACTTGAAAGTTTCTGCTGATTAGTCTCACGTATGTCCAACAATAGACCTGATTTTGAATAATTTGAGACATATTCAATTTTGTACACCATGCTGATTTGATGGCATGTGAAAATGTGCTCTACTGGTGAATGGTGGTATTGAGGATACTATCTGGAGTAACCTAGATGCCTTTAAGAAGAAAACCTTCTTTAATTGCTTTTTCAATGCATACTCAAAAATAATTAGAAACTTGGTTACATTAGTTTTCCACATTGGATTGTTATAGAACACTGATCTATGTCACTACGATGCCCGAGATGTTTAGCTGTTTAGGTTTATCACCTACAAACTTGTTCAGAAGTATTTTAATCGTTTGTCACTAGGTATACATCGTATTTCTGCCTCCACGTGTACTATATAATATTTGCATGTTTGACCATATATTGTACCAGCTCTTTGCAATCTATACGTTTACTGTGATATTGCACAACTTTCTTCATTATGCACATTCCTTGAATTGTTGTTATAGAAGACTATTGTTGAAATATGTTGTCTTTCTTTATTGTTAATAATTCACTGTCCTTCCTACTCATATGCAGGTTCCACGGATCTCTAAGTATAGAACTTGCAAATGACCATCCAAATATGCGCATTATTCATCGAAAAATTGCATTAATACTTGGGCAGTGGGTTTCCGAGGTTCAAAGTTTTTATCCTTAATCCTGCTTTGTTAAGTTTTTCTTTTTTCATTTCTGGGTTCTGCCTTTATTGCAAAGCATATTTTATCATCATAGGGATTATTCATAGCTTGTGCTTCTGTTCAGGCTCATATTCCTGAATCTAGTTCTCAACAGTCTTGAACATTCATATACTTTTCAGCTGCTGTTTCATCTGTCTTGTCCTTAGGCAAACACATAAAGTTTATTCAGCCAGCAGTAGTTTCAGCATGGTTTCAAGTGCCAGCCATGCCGGTCTGTGCCAGATTACTCATACCATGCGAGGCTGGTTGCAATGCCCAGCACAGCAGTGACTTAACTTTTTTACCAAGTAATTTAATATTTTAATTATTTTTAATTAAAGAGGATTTTTAAATATTTTTAGCTTTTTATGTTTTATATTTGGACATTATGTGGCACGCATACCAGCAGAGCATCAGATTGGCATGCCCACCAGCACTGTATTTAAAATTTTGGTTTCAGCACAGTGGCACTGCTGGTAATGTTGCATAATTAGCTTTCTGATCATTTCTGATTGTTTAAGTATTTCTAGTACTCAATGTGCATTTTGCTGAGCATCATCACGTGATGGAGTCCAATGCTTTATCAACACGTACTTCATAATTCTTAAACTAAGCTGCATCAATAAAAATAATATTTCTTGTAGTGTGATGCATGAAAATAATACTAGTTAACTAGGAAGAGCATATTTATTGTGAAATATGCAGTGTTGAAGTGAAATTAAAATATGCACCTGTAGTTTTTAGATTTTATCATTTCCATGATTGAACTTTTTCAAGCTAAGCTATTTTGTCTTGGGACCCATTTTAATTTTATGTACTATATATCATGAAACCAGTTAATCTGCTGATTCAGGTACTTGGTTTGCACCTTGCCGAAACTATTATAACATTTAGTTGGAGACTTGGAGTCATGGCTGATTCATGATATAAAATGTCAGCATTGTATGTCATTAGTTTGATATAGTGTGACATTGATCCTATCATGCTAAAGGTCATAGTGCTTTTGTTGGAACTGAATTCTTCCAATACGTGGCACTTTAACCTATCTGCTAGTTGATATGAAGACGAGGAGTTATATGTCATGTCATTATTATCAAGACTCAGAATAATACAGTGTGCAAATCATAATAGCATATTTAGGTTACATGCTTACAGTTTAATTTGAACTGAAATTAATGGTTTCTCAAACATGGAAGCTATCAATTTCTGATAAGTTTGTTTACTCTTGTAATGATGGTGAGCCAAGGAGAATTGAACCTATCCCTACATTACCTGTCCAGCCAGCTTTCCCCTGCCTAACAGTTAACTAACTATAATCATCTGTTGTTAACTTAAATGTAAGAACTGTTATACAATGCAAGTGATCTATCATGCTCCAATAATAACCAGGAATTTCCTTTCTTAGAAAAAGAGAGTTTCAATGGCTCTAATTTTTCTGAAGATTTGCCCCTAATTCTGTGCAGGTTACACCACATAAAGTCATCTTCCTCTCTTTTTCTGTTTTCAATTGAATTATGATTGTCACGGATTGGTCGTTCTGTTAACTATACTGTACATTCGACCTTGCAACAATATTCAATTTTCCTGTTGAGCTAACTGCCATTTTGTGCTTTGCTTTCTGATGATTACTTTTTTCTTAGTAGATCAAAGGTGAAACTAGAAAGCTGGTGTATTGTGCTTTGATCAAATTGCTTCAAGACAATGATATAGCTGTCAGAGTATGTTTTCTTGTCGTGAATCATGCCTTCCAAAATGTTGGATTTCTTAATTAGTACAACATCAACTTGAAGCATTGAAACAATGATTTAGATCATGTGGGACGGGGGTCTCTCGATATTTCTGTGGAATGGGAATTGCCTCTGTCCTGTCCTGTCCCAAGTAAGGGATGTACTGGGATATGCTGAACGGGGAGTGGAATGGATTTGTCTGACACTTGGGATGGTGCTCTATCTTGGCATCCCACGGGATGTCCCAATTAGACTTAAATCCTTGCATTGAAGTAACTTACCATGGGTGCATTTTTCATCTAACACTCGCAGGTTTTGCTTTGTTCACTAAATGTATTACCTGCACGTGTCTTTTGCAGCTGGCAGCTTGTCGGTCTCTATGCTATCTTGTTCAGGACACCAATTTTTCGGAAGAAGATTTTTTTGAGCTTCTACCAACTTGTTGGAGTTTATGTTTCAACTTGATGGAAGATGTTCAAGAATTTGACTCAAAGGTTTGTTCTTTAACTGAATTTCTTTCATTTCTGAAAAAATGATGTATTCTGCATATTATATTTTTTCTTTAGATTGGTGGGTTAAATTAGCAAGGTCTAACATCTTGGTTATGATGTGCATTGTTGTCAATGGGCTGTATCAGAATCTATTGTTTGTTTCTTCGGACTGCTTACACTTGGTGCAGTTACTTTAGCTGATAAAATATTGAAATTTGGGTTTTTGGCAGTGAAATTTGTCTTTTAAATTGATCAATCTGTTTCAATTATTGGTTGATGTACTCTTCCTATTACCTCTCATACATTCTCTGGAGATTGAGAATGAAGAGGTATATGTTTATGTATGAATAGGTTTATTTGTAGACTTGAGCCTCATGCCCTCATGTTATTGTCCTACTTTGAGACATTCACATCATTTCTAGCAAGCCTGAAGAACAGAAAGGAAACATTAAGAATTAAGGAAAAATAAATATACTTTAATACACAATGTAGGTTAAAGTGGAAGCATGTGAGAGTGCAAATTTAATGTTTTCGGTATTATAATTGCTAAACAGAACAATACACTGAATGCTTTTCATGTAAAAACTCTAACAAGCTCTAATATCCAGTTATTGGATTCTCTCAGATTCTTGCTGTTGGTGACACCAATTTTTGAAGGCATTATGTCTAAGAGAAAGGAGAAAAACATACCAACTGCTTTCAAATAAAATATGTACGGCTCGCTGTAATCACGCATAAGCATGTTGTCACTCTTCTGATGAAATTTAAAAAGTGCAACCTTTAGTGGGGAAGTGAAAAGATACAGCTTTTGATTACTGAATGGATGCTCCCTTAAAAATCTATTGGATTTAAAATGAGTTTTTATTGCTATTTTGATTTTGCTTGAGTGCTTGTATTGAAGGGCAAGGGATATTAAGGGCCGGAGCAAGTCAAAGTTGATAGATTTTAACTTAGGTCAATGTTGTTGTTCAAAAGCATTGAGGCGAGGCCATTGGAGATTTCTTGAAGGCTCTTGTACGAGGCTTCATTAAAGGAAGGCTCACATATTAACATTTTAAACTTATGTGAAAATTGGAATCCATGCCTTGTGTTCTCTGACACATCCATGGGAAATATAAACTTTAGGTATTTTCAATTCTTATGATTTGCTTTAATAGTAGGCGGTCAGAAGATTCAAAATGGTAAGCCCTTAGGTTAGTGGCTTGTTTATAATTGTACAAACTGCTTTCATAAACTTAGCATCATGTGCCCACTGAATTAGAAAGCATGTTGCAGAAGCATTGAACCCTGCTCAAGCAAAAAGGCTCTGTTTGGTCACTAAGAAAGTGAGAGAAAAGAAATTTTGTTAGAGAAGAATCATCTTTTTCAATGACTGGCTAAGGAAATTCAAAAGAAATTTTTCATGAGACTACATAATGTATGTGTTTTCTAAATACCCATATTTTTCCTCACCAGAGATCGTGATTTGTTAAAGAAAAATCAAAAGCCTGTTCCTCTCCAGGAATTGGATAACAACAAAATCGTTCCGTGCCAGACCAAGAAAATTAAAAATAAAATTTTCTCTATGATTTTTGTAGTGCAAGCAAACAGTAGGAAATTCCCGCGTATTTATTTTCCATCAGAATCCCACCCCCTCCCTTTCCCTTCCTCTGCAATCAAACAGAGCCTCAGAATATCTATCTAATAGGAATAAATGCTATCGTCTCTCATTAATTATTGACGAGTAACTACATACCTGGAATGTGCCTTCTAAGTTTCGATACCCAAACTTGTATTCATATTAGGCATCTTTTCTTGCTATGATAGAATTAGTATCTACATATGCAAAATTGCAGCTGATGAATGGGTTGCAAATAAACAAAAACCATCTTATCCACTGCATGACACTGAACATGCAATTTGTTAGCAAGAAGTACTTTCACAAGTGTATACATACAGTTAGGGCTAAAAGTATGTTTGATATGTTACACATCAAGATGTTCCACCTGTGCTATTTATATCCGTCAATTGTTTGTTATTTTTAAATTTATTCTCTCTTTTTCTTGAACTTTACCTGATTTTGCTAGGAGGGAGTTGGTTTTGGTTTATCTCATCCAAAATTTCATGATTTTATCTATTTATTTTGGTTTTAAGGCTGTTCAGTACAAGGTCCGCAATCTCGGTACCGGGTATCGTATCGGTATCTTATGGGTTCGGTACGGTACGGTACATCTTTGTACTGAAATAACTCTAACCATTTTTTCAATTTTTATCTCGATACGCCTCGATACAAGTTGGTATGCCTCGGTACGGGCCGGTATGCACCTCGATACATCTTGGTATGCCTTGGTATGGGGTGGTACGGGGCAGTACAGCTCGGTATGGAGCTTGTACTGCCTTAAAGTTAAGTTTCGTATCGGTTTTCTCCGGTACGGTATGAGATGTCCCATATCAGATGGTATAAAGCGGTACGACAGATCATGGTTCAGGATATGATTTGCAACTAAAACAATATATCTTGAAATGTGCTTGCATTGATATATGCATTTAAAAAATCAACTAGAAAATATCCATGTATAGCTTCTAGTATTCTTAAATCTGTATCTTTTTTGTTGCAATCTTCTAGAACATTTTATCTTTTGGATTTTGAGTCTTCATAACTTTTTCCCATCTTCTTCTTGGGTAGTGAGCCTATACAAAGTTCATTCATCTCTTTCCATGACTGGCTTTTATTTCTCAACCTGTGTGTGGTCTTGCGTGAACATGTCAATGTATCTTTGCCTGTGCTTACATGTTTGTGTATGTGCATGCACGGACAAGCATGTAACGTGTGTGTGTGTTCGAGGGAGGGGGTGTCTACTTGAGGTGATTTTGTATAGAGATTTACCTCCTTAGTTCCTATTTTCAGGTTCAAGTTTTGAATTTGATATCTGTACTGATTGAACATGTTGGTGAGAAAATTGCTCCATTTGCAAGTCAGTTGGCAGATTTCTTCCACAAGGTATGCCTTTGATCGATGATCTTGGCTTCTGTAAAACTCCTGTCTATGCAGATTTAATATTTCTGTAACACGAAACAACAATTGCTGTTATTTAATTCTTTGTAAATGTAGTAGAACTGTAGAAGTGTTTTATGTGGTAATGCTGTTTAACCTAGCAATATAATAAATATCGTTGTCATGGCACTTGTTTCTGCATAGTTGAATGGAAAGCCTATCCATTCTGTAGACATCACGACATAAGTTTTGAATTTCCATGAAATCATTCTGCACACAAAGTTGCAGGCTTTGAGAATCAGAAATGTAGTCATACTAAAATCAGTCAATTCAACCTGCTAAAATTAGTCATTGCAGTTAGCAATATAATAAATATCGTTAGTATATAAATTTGTCATGGCACTTATTTCTGCATAGTTGAATGGAAAGCCTATCCATTCTGTAGATATCACGACATAAGTTTTGAATTTCCATGAAATCATTCTGCACACAAAGTTGCAGGCTTTTGGAATCAGAAATGTAGTCATACTAAAATCAGTCAATTCAAGCTGCTAAAATTAGTCATTGCAGTTGGCTTTTTTTTTTTAAGTAATATGTCGACCATTTTGTTTGCCTCAAGATACAATGGTGTAGTTATATGACCTTCACACATTAGTTTGACATTCAGATCATGAACTTAATTATAGATAGGCATGTCTACTTGTTTATGAATCCATCAACATCCCACCCCCTTCCCCTTCTCCTCCTTTCCCTGTGCTGCCTGAAACTGAATCATCAGAACTTATCTGAAATGGTTACTCTGAGGTTGTTATTTTAGATCGTTTCACTACCTATAAAGTGTTGTTATTTTGCACCAGTTACTACGGTCTGATTTTGGGGGCTTTCTGAGCAAGCAGGCTGAATGAGAAGTACATAATGACTGTTCTAAATTCCACGATGGAATAGTTGGTAGTGAAATGATCATGACCTGTTGGCTGTTGTTATTAGTAATTGCTGGCTCAAGAGACCAAACCACTTATAAAGAGAGGACATAAATTCTTGAGTGTAAGGATGTATCAAGACTAGCAAAGAGAAGACTCGTAGAGACCAACTCTTAGCCTGCTTGCATCTCGATGCTTGATGGAAAGAATGGGTTAAAACGTGAGGCACTTCATAGAACGATTATCATTTGCTATAGGCTAATGGAGTATGTGTAGGCTTGTGCCCGATCATGCATTTCTAATGCTTGACTTGGAAGATATTTTTTGGGGTCTAAAACCATGTGCATTGAAAAAATGTTAGCCATAGCGTTGTGCTTCAAATGGGGCTCCTAAAATGTATGTTTGATAATGATATGCCATTGAACTAGAACGGTTTCATGAAGACATTATTAAAGGCGCGTATTGCCAATGATAAAATGAACAAGATTTTGCATGCGTGAGATGGAAGAGGGTCGTATTAAAGAGAGTATAAGCAGGGTCTTTGCTGATGTACTCCATATAGTTAGATTCCAAGTGTGGTGGTATGTAATGTCCTCTTTTGTGTAATGGAAATGATTATATTTGAGCTCAACTTTTCAATATGAAACAATTTTATGATACAATGTAAACAAATTTTCACACTTCTTAACTGGTTCAGTTGTTTGAATGAAGTTCTCCATTACATATGACCTGTCAACCTCAATAATGATTTCCTTTGCATTCTTGGTAATCAATGTCCTGGTGCCCTGGTTAGGCCCTGTTACACTTGTATTAAATTTAGTTTCGTGATCCCTTGGAGCATGATCCAGATTTTGTGAATTGACCAAAGAGCAAGCTTTGCCACAGGAATTTTATGATTTGACAGAACTTTTTGGTGCAGTAGTATTACTTCTTTTGTTCAAATTTTATTAAACGTTTTCAGTTTTTCCTATTGTAGGTATGCTCCATTAGGTGGTCTTCATGACATGATATACCAAAACTTGAATTTGTCAAACAATCAGAAATTCACTGATTATGAAACAGTAAATTATCTTTTCTTTAAGGTGAAGATAATCCCATAATAGAATGGGATTGGAAGTGAAATCATTTTTCCAAGGTCTGCAAAAACTGCAACTTGAACTTTAGAGCGGACAGAAAGAAGTGATAACCTATGCAAGTTTACAATAATTGTAATGTATCCATTGCCTTGCCAAAATTCAACCTTGACTCCTTGAGTTTTATTTTGTATATTGATATTTGATTTCATTCTATATACTTGATTAACTTAAACATGTTTTAACATGTTATAAAGTATTTTGGTTTCCAAAACATGATGTTGAATCTTTACAATCATACTAGACTGACATCTTATGAGCAGTATTGTTTCGTTATTACACTAGAATTTATACTTTTGTCTTTTTGGTGGTAAAACGCTTGTCGAGCATAGGCCTTATATTGGAAGGTGTCTTATTAGTTGAACCTTTTCTTGCTGTAATGTCCATTCAATATGATTCACTCACATAAGCTGATATTTGTGGTTTCTTACATGTTATCAGATCTGGGAGGAATCAACCGGTGAAAGTTTATTACAGATTCAACTCCTAGCAGCCCTACGGAATTTTGTGTTTTCTTTAGGTTATCAGTCATCCATTTGCTATAATGTGCTTTTACCTATCTTACAAAAGGGCATTGACATAGACAACCCTGATGCTCTCAATCTTCTGGAGGACAGTATCCTGGTTAGTGAATTGAATCGAACTTTTAAACTTTGAAGTTTATTGAGTTTGATGTTTTTGTTTCTAATTTTCAGTATGATCATGTTATGCAGCTATGGGAGGCAACACTTTCTAATGCTGCTTCAATTGTGCCCCAACTGCTAGATTTTTTCCCATATCTAGTTGCTATTACTGAAAGAAGTTTTGACCATTTGAAGGTTTGCGATCAAGTTAAATGCTACAACTTGAGTATAGATTATTTTTTCCCTTGATACTTCTCTTGCCTATATGTTCACTTGGTCTTTGCCATCCAGTTGATTTCTTGCATATACAATGCTTGTGCCCATAATACCTTTTGTATTTCTGCATGTTGCATTATTTTCCTGTTGCAGGTTGTGAATGGAATGCGTTCATGCTGGTGTCTGATTGACGAACTTGGTGACCTCTTTGATTTCGCTTTCTAACCAAACATGTTTGTTTATTGTTTTAATTACTTCCATCCTTTTGCATGGAAGCTCTTGATACTAGACATAGCAGCCTTACTAAAATCCGCCATGCCTCTCTGGTCCTATACATACTTGAGGCTGAAGTGTAGAGTCTTGACTTCATAGTAGTTTGTCTCAGCTATCTTAAAATCAGTGCAGCTTCAAGACCAACTTCTTTGTTTTAATGCGGGTTTGTTCCTTCTCTATCTTGTCTCCATGATGTAAGTTAAAGGTTGGAAATAGGTCTATAAGTTTTTAAGGAGTGTTAGGTGAACAAAAATCTGAAAAGCACAATACCTAAGAACAACTCTGGATTTTGGATTGGCATAAATTAGGATGGTTTTTTCTATGAAAAATTGGTTAACAAGGATAGGTGTAGGGGATTGGGATGAAGACTTCAGTAGGGTCTTGAAGAGGATTTTGGGAAAAAATGTAATATTTTGTTATAATTTTTTATAACAGAGTTGAATATAGTCTATGTTGAACAATAAGAGTCAAATTAGTTTAGGAAAAATCATTTGGGGATGATAGCTAATATCTTTATGTAATCAAAGTTAGACTATCATTTACTTTTGTGACAATTATGAAGCTTTACCGAACCAGAAAGATTACTTGGTGAAGAAGATAGTCTACTATGAAGTTATGACTTGTAAGAAGCTCCGAGTGTTGCCGTTCTTATGATGTCACCAACTATTGTCACTTTGTTGATGGCCCTCAAAGATGTCTGCGGGGACTGAATTCTGTTATTTTCTGGACTGATCAATATAGTGGTGTAGGCTGCAGCCATGTTAGCCACATAAACAGGCCATTTTTTAAAAGATAAGAGGAAGGCCTAAAGAATTTTATTTAATTGCATTTCAGGAGATGCTGGCCTCTAGAGTGTTATTCTATTAGAATCCTGCCATAAGTAGGAATTTTTTTTCTGTTTCAAAGGAAGGAAATAAAGTTTGATTATGTAAGGTGTTCTTTCCTGATACTTAATGATGCTTATCTTAAGTTACAGATCTTGGATTCTATGGAGCCTAACACCTAAATTACTCTTACACTCGTTCCTGTAAATTCTAGAACTTCCTCATGGTGACCTACATCTAAAATATAACTATCAGACACTAATCATACCAAAAGAGACTCTGCAACTGAGCAACTAGGCAGCTTAAAAACCAGTGAAATAGTTAATATATGAGTAAATTACCTTAACTGCCATATCTACAACAGAATCTTTGATCAGGCCCATGTTACGTAGAAATGACAAGAACAACTAGGAGATTTCTTGGCAGCCAAACTTTCATGGGGGCAACGGGACCTCATTTTTTTTCTTTTTATTTGTATTGCTTCTTTCTTCTCTTTAGAAATCTACCCCAGATTTACTTGAAACCCTCTTTTTTTTGTTCAGAAAACCCCTCATCGTTGCTGCTGATTCCATGAAGCATCTGCTCGTGGCTTTTCTTTATTCCTCTATTCCTTGGCCTTCAATTTATTATGCAATAATCAATGTCAAGCAACTACCTTGCAACAGTGAAATTCAGAATGCTGAAGGGGTTAAGTTATCCACTCCTGAAATCCAAGTTATCCACTACTCATCGACTTTCTGGTTTTGACGCACAATAGAAACTAAAATCCTTCTTCCCTTCTTGAAATCCTTGGTTAAGGAAGGCGGAAAGGGATGAACCTTGAAAAGTTGATAGGGTCGGATGGGAGATGATAAGGCCTGTTATCATACCCTAGCCTGTTCCTTCTTCCTTTCTGGACATCCCACAGACCGCCCATCAAGAAGAGAGAGGGAAAATAAACCCTCAAGCTTGATGCATGGATGCGAGATGAAGAGGCTAGGGTATGTAACAGTGGGCTGCCATATAATTGGACGGTAGTGGGTGGGGCGTGGGGGGCGAGGACAGAAAATGGAACATAAGGTGGCCTGCTAGTCAAAGAGCCAAGAAACAAGTGCCTTTTAACATTTAAGATTTTTCAGACTCTAATCTTATAGATACAGTTGGGCAACCAAAATCTCAAGGCTTGCTACAACAACAATGGCATAAGGATAACGAAGATAATGAATGACTTCATATATACTATGCAATACTTTTATACTTCTTTATCATATTTCTTTCTTTTTCTTTTTTTGCTTTTGTTCTTTTGGATTTCTGGCCTTTGTTCTAGTCTATTTTTTTTTGTAAGTTCTAATTTGCTTTAAGATATCAGATAATTTGCTTTAAGATATCAGATATATTGAATCACAAAGTTTGCCATCTGTACCGTACCATATTGGATGTACCGTATCGTGCCAATACTTCGTATGCCGAACCGTACCGTAGTGCTTACCGATACTATAATAGGATGGTACCGGTATGGATTCCGGCACCGAGATGTCGAACCTTGCTGAATCATATTTTAAAATTCTGGCACTATATGAAATAGGATATATTTGCTTCGGGATGGGAGATGGCATTACCAATGATAGACTTCAAAGTTGTTTGTAGCTTGGAAAATCTGCACAGAATTGAGTGTTCTAAAAGGGGATTTTGGGTTTCTAGAGCAGGAGGAATTTTAGCTTAAATGTTCAGATATTAGGAACTGGCCAAGTACAAATAGCACGTTCATTATTTTGCCAATATTGCATTGGTATAATTAGAATTGGATCTCTTTCCTGTGTTTTTTGCAGCACCTGATCAATATTTTGATGCTTTTTGAAATTTTTTGGTTGACACAATATGGTTAAGATTTTTTACTAGATTGTGGTGTTCATGTTGCTAATGCCAGATATAGTGACTTCATGAACTCTTCTAAGCAGGAACAAGAAAAAAGGTAGATAATACTTTATAGAATTAAATCTGATTAATTGTTAGTGCAGGTGGCAGTCAGTATCATTGAGGACTATGTAATTTCTGGTGGGATTGGATTTCTGAACAGGCACGCTTCAAGTTTAGCTAAATTACTTGATGTCATCGTTGGAAATGTTAATGACAAAGGACTGCTTTCAACTCTTCCCGTCATTGATATTCTAGTCCAGGTATTTACCTGTCAATTTTCTTTGCTTTTAGATTTCATCCAACTAATGGCTTATGCTATGCATTTTGATTAAAACATTCAACTTAAAAAAAAAAAAGTTAAACAGCTGAAGTGTAATGGTTGGATGGGCGGTCCGCCTAAATAGAATGAAGTATCATATATCTTTTGCTATTTTCTGATCTGTTCTTTCATTTCTTTTGTTAAACCGAGGTCACACAAGCATGTTGATGCTTCAGATTGGAACATAAGACTACATACGATGTTCTTGCCTTTCTTTCTAACCTCTGTTAACTGGTGCATTAGTTTCTCAGTTTTTAAGAGAGAAATTCTATTTTACTGTTTCTTACATCTCTCTTGGCACATTTTATGATTATCTGATATTTGGAGATATTAATGATGATGACATTGGTACATCAGCTTGGCAAACTACATGTACTTGTTTTGTCATGTGGATCCTCTTTTGCAACTGTTCTTTGTTTTGAGATTGTTTTGTAGTAACTGCAGCAATTCTGAGTGCTTTTTTTGGCCATTGTATAATTAGTCCATCTTAACATAGTTTGTGCTTCTTCCATCTTGCATCATATTTTTTGAATCCGTGAACAAGTCTTCTTTTTAATAATAAAATCATTGAGCAAGTCTGCACAGTAAAGTGTCCTAGTGGCCCAAGGATTTGAATCCTCCGTTGGTGGTTGAATATGCTTTTGTGGGTCTGTTTTTCTGGTTTTCAAGTTTTGAGGGCACCCAATGTATTAATCTGGTGCTTTCAGACTTTTGTGAAGGAGGTTGGTCTAGTTGGGTCTCAGATAGAGATGCCTACTATCAGATCTTCGTCTAGACTTTTTTCAAGTTTGAGGAACCTTGGAAGATTGACAGATGGCCTCAGACTGTGTTTTTCTCTACCTGCCAATTGGCCATTTAGGATGATGACCACATGTAGAGTTGTCAAATTCCTACCTGATTCATTATTAACTTCAGATTTCATGCCTCAAAAGTGGAATTCTTTCTTAGTGAAACATGTGATCATGGCTAATCTTTCTTCTTACGGAGTAGTGATATTGATTTATGTGTTGCTATATTGGTGTTGTTTGTAAGCATCACATTAATCAAGTTCAATTTATATGTAGTGCTTTCCTGTGGAGGCGCCTCCGTTGATATGTGGAGTTCTTCAGGTACTTGGGTTTCTTATTGTTTTATAAAATCTTTGAGAAACATCAAATAAACCTTATACTAAGTTTGTTCCCCTAATTTCTCTTCTTCATGATACCTTCTAGAAACTCATTCTTATATGCTTGAGTGGAGAAGATGATTGTAATCCTTCCAGGACAGCAGTGCGTATATCTGCTGGAGCCATTCTTGCAAGGGTCCTGGTGATGAATACGAACTATCTTGCCCAGTTAACATCTGAACCATCTCTTTCAATAGCCCTTCAGCAAGCAGGGCTTTCTGTTAACCAGAACGTACTTCTCTGTTTGGTTGATGTTTGGATCGATAAGGTAACAACATCAAAAGTGCATGGCCCTTGCACATCTTAAACTCTTAAACTCTGTCAAAATTTACTGTTCATCCAGTAATTTTGTATTGTATGATTATGTCTGCTTTACTGCTTTTCTTTGCTCTTGTATTATAATATTTATTATGATGCTTATGAGTTTTACATCTTGGATTCTGTTCACACTCTTTACTTTTATTCTATGGAACTTTAGCTAGTTTCTGTGGCTTTGTTATATTTTTTGGTGAGCAGTTGCATTGGAGCTGTGTATACTTAGTTGATATCTTCAGTCCTATGATTTTCAGATTTCCATTGCTATGGATGGTATTTATTTAATGGTTGTTTATGGGCTTACCGCTATGATGCTATCTAATACATTCTATGCTGTGGCACGCACAATCTTAGTCTTGAATTTGACATCTTATGCAACTAACTTTGCTGTTTGCTGGGCAATTTGTTATTTCTATTCTTTATTTTTGAACATATCCTTTCATTTTTTTCCTAATGTATCGTTCTTTATTACTCTCCTTGAGTTATTTTTGAACTTATCAATAAACTTCACTTTTTTTTTTTTTCCATAAAGTATAAGGAACCGGTCCGCGAGAGATAAATATGCTGGAAAGTTCACAGCTGGAAGAAATTCGGAGGCTTTCAAGATTTTAGTATAGCCATTGTAACTATAATAACTAAGGACCTCACCAAAATAGGCTAGCCAAGAAGGTGTTATTTGGTTCCTTGGCCCTATAGAAATATCCAAGATCTTCCTGGCATACAATTAAGATGGGACCAAATACATACTTGCACAGATCCTTACATAGTTTGCCTGACATAGTTTGCCTGTTTAAGCTCTGGCATTTTTGCCAGGCTAAGGATCCAAATCCAATTAAATTCATTTACAAATGCCACGATCGGCCTGTGGTCTATCTCAACGGAACCCGTGCTGCAGTATCTTCTGCTCTATATAAGCTATAGGCTGGGTTTGCTCTAAATATTATTTGTAATAACCCAAAACCTCACCCAAAAAGGCTAGCCAAGAATATGTTATTTGGGTTCCTTGGCACTGCATAAGTAACCAAGATCTTCCCAATGTGGGGCTAAACACATATCTGCATAGGTCCTATTAGATACTTTAAATGTAGAAAACACTGTACAGAAGAAGGTATAGTTACACCATGGAAGACTCAACTCATCCAAGGTTTCTTGATTATAATTATGAGGGATAAGTATGGACTTGGGATTTTTTTAGCTAAAAATATA
The DNA here is from genome assembly GCF_009389715.1 of Phoenix dactylifera. Classification (NCBI taxonomy): domain Eukaryota; kingdom Viridiplantae; phylum Streptophyta; class Magnoliopsida; order Arecales; family Arecaceae; genus Phoenix; species Phoenix dactylifera. The sequence continues at coordinate 3,584,928 of NC_052394.1, read as the reverse complement.
AGTGATAAATATGTATGTAAGGTTTTCAGATTATAATTATGAGGAAGCAAACTTCTGGAAACCCACTGGAGGGATAAATTTGGACTTCACTCTTCCTTGCACACCCCTTATATTATAAGCTCATCTCCTTTCTAAAAGATAAGAAACTTTCAGTATCATCCACATTGGTACTCTTCCTAGCACATTCCTTATATTATGAGTTCACTCCCTTTCTAAAAGATGAGAAACTTTCAGTATCAGCCACACTTGTTCTAATTTCATCAAGCAAAATTGTTATTTAGATTGAAAATCCATTATTACCATGAATTTCCCTTTTCCTGATGGGGGAGTTTATTGGAGACTAGGTCGGAAAGGGAGAATTACAAGATAGCAGATTCCTTTTGCAAGCATATAGTTTGGTTGGAGTTTGGGATATCTGTATGTGTGTGTTTTTGCCCCTTTTTTATGAGAAGGCATGCTCTCTCTCTCCCTCTCTCTGCGTGTGCACATGCGCGCACGCGTTTTTTTTTTTGGGGGGGGGTTGGGGGGGGAGTTTGTAAAGGGATTCCTTGATGTAGAGTGTTGGAGTGTTTGAAGCTTAGAAAATGATTAATGGAGGGTTCTATTTCTTGGAAATACCCATCATTGCCGATGTTTTTCATACATCGGAGATGCTACACACATTAGACATTTGGGTATGTGTGGAACACTTCAACTGTGCATTCACCTTTAGCTTGCAGTGGGTTCCTTTGTGGCAATAAGAAGGAAGAAGAAAAGGAATACAAGGAAAATTTCCTTTGCTTTGTGCATGTGTGAGAGTGCATGCATGTGTGTGTGAGGGAGGGAGAGTCTTAGCTGTAGTTACTAGCTTTACTGCTGATGGAGTGGCTGACAATCATGATTGAAACACCTATAGTATATGATATATATGAAAAGGTTACATTAAATGCATTTAGTAAATATCAAGGTCTGTCGTATCGGTCGGTACTATACTGTACTAGATGTACAATACCATAGCAGTATTGAATTGGTACGCAGTATTGTACTGTACCAATATTTGGTATGCCTCGCTGTCTCATACTGTACCGCGTATCAACATTATAATAGGATGGTATCAATACAAGATCTGGTACTAAGACGGCAAATCTTGGTAAATATTGTGAATTGAAATGCGATTAATAAGATTTTATTTTTTGTGTAATTCTATGTCATTCTCTTGCTGAAGTAAACGTCCAACTGCTGTCTTAAGTCCTGACTTTTGTACCCATGTCTATTCAATACCATCATTAATGTTTAAGGATTTAAAGTTGAGGTACCAAACTGTACTGATCACTGACCGGTACTGTACATCAATACCTGGTTGTTTGGTCCTGGTTTGCTAAAATCCAGGCATGCCACATTCCCCTGCACTGGTCCCTAGCTGGTTTGGTATATACAATCTGTTATGGGGCCAATACAGGTGGTTTTCCGCTCAGTTTAATTGTTCTGCAGAAGTCCTGGACATGCAACTATCCTTTTCGCCAAGGAAGGCTTGTTCAAGTGTTTGTATTTTCAACCAAATGGCTAGAGAATACTGTAATATATGTTACTCAAGAACACATAAAGAGACGAATAGATGAAGCATTGATGAAAAATAATAGAAGAGGTTTCTCAGAACTCCTGCTCTTTCTCGCATTCCTTTTGTCTTCCTGGAAAATGGTGAAGAACTTTCCAACTTACACCCTTCTTGTTATAATCCTTTCTAAAGCTCATAATGCAAGACACAAAAACCATTTTAACTACACAGGAAGTTGATAACAATACTACTTTAAATGCAAAACCAGAAAATGACCATGTTTATACCTCCACCCCCAACAAATGTGTGTTTGTAAGAGCACTAGAAAAATTAGCAAATCAGCAACAAACTGCTGGCTGGTGGTCATCGTTCATTAGCTGAAAAGTCTAGTACTGTGATATTTGTTGCCAATCATTTAAATGTAATTGCTAAGAGCTACACAACCCTATAGCAAGATAAATGCCGCATTTGGAACTTATTAGTTCAAGCATGTTGAACAATTTATCTTGCCTAAGGAGGGTCTATATAAGTTCTCTTACCTTTGTTTCCTTGAAATCTCACATATAGTTAAGACTTAAGAGCCACAATTCAACAACTCAAGTAAGCCTTAATCCCAGACTGGTTGGTACATGAATCCTTTTCCTCAATTACGCTCTGTTTAGAGCCATATTTTCCAAGAGATGCAGTGATACAAAGTTATACATCCCATGTGATTTTTGGTCTACCTTTACTCCTTTCTTCTTCTACATGTATCAAGTCATTCCTTCATACCGGTATATCCCCGGCCTACGTTGTATATGTTCAAACCATCTAAGTCATCCTTTTCCCAATTTGTCCTCTATTGGTGATAACTCCATTTTTTTATGAATGACTTCTTTTTTTATTCTATCTTTTTTTGTATTATTATACATCCATATCAACATTCTCATTTGGGACACATTCATCTTATATACATGTTTCTAATCGTCCAATATTCTATAGCATAAAGCATAGCTGGTGGTGTAGCTTCCCTATAAAATTTTCATTTCAACTTGCAGGTATAATACGATTATATAATATTCGAGTTGCATTTCTTCATTTATACAACTTGCTTTATCGTATGGATTTAATCTTCTTTATGAATGATCGATTCTAAATGCCAAAAAAAATCATCAGTCTTAAGAATTTCATGATCCTTAATCTTCATTTCTATTTCTAATTTTACTAAAACAATGTTTTATGTATTCTGTCTTTGTCCTACTTAACTTAAAACTCCTATATTCTAATGCTCTCCTCCATAATTCCAACTTACAATTACTCCAACTTTGGTTTCATCTAGCAAGACCTGAAAATAGTATGCATCAAGAAATGTCATTCTAAATATGCATAGTAAGCTCATCTATAACTAGTGCTAAAAAAGATAAAGATTTAGGGCAGATCCCTAGTGTAAATAGTATGCATCAAGAATGTCATCCTAAATATGCATAATAAGCTCATCTATAACCAGTGCAAAAAAATATAAAGATTTAGGGCAGATCCTTGGTGTAAATTTATTGTGATTAGAAATTCACTAGTATTATATTGACAGATCTCACACTAGTAACTGCTTTATCATGCATGCCCTTTATCATATTAATATATCTAATGAAAACTCCAATCTTTTCTAACATCACCATAAGACTTATCTAGCAACTTTATCATATGCTTTCTCTAAATCAATAAAAACCATATAGAGATCTTATCTTTTTTCTCTATATTTCTCCATTAAGCTCTAAAGGAGAAAAATTGCTTCCATAGTAGACCTTCTTGGCATAAAACCAAATTGGTTCGCTGATACTTTTGTGTCATACCTTAATCTATACTCAAGTCACCACTCTCAAAATATCATAGTATGGCTCATGAGTTTGATACCATGATAGTTATAAAAATTTTGAATTTCATCTTTATTTTTATAAATTGGCATTATAATGCTCTTTTTTCATTCATCAAGCATCTTCGTGGCCTTTAAAGTCTTATAAAATAAATTAGTCAACTAGGTTACTCCTATATCACCTAAATATTTCCAAACCTCAATAGAGCTTTTATCAGGTTCAACCATTTTTCCTATTTTTATTTTTTTATAGCCTTCTTTACCTTAGAGAATCCAATTCTACGTGCATACTTAACATTTCTATCTTTAATGAAACTAGTAAGGCATCCTATGTTATTGACATGACTATCATTGAATAGCTTATTAAAATATCTCTTCCATCTTTCTTTAATCTCGTTCTCCTTAATTGAAAAACTTTTTGATTTTCTTTTGATGTATTTATCCTGAGTCAAGTCTTTAGTTTTTCTTTCTGTGAGTTTTGCAATCTTATAGATATTTTTCTTCCCATCTTTTCTAATTTGTAGCATAACTCTTCATATGCTTTGAATTTTGTCTCTCATACCGCCTTCTTAACTTCCTTCATAGCCGTCTTACAGCTTTCATATGCTTCTCTATTCCTACATTTAAGTAGTCTTTGGTAGTATTCTTTTTAGCCTTAACCATTGACTAAACTTTCTCATTTCACCACTAAGTTTTCATATTGTAAATCAATGCTCACCAAACTAGTACCGGGGCCGATATCGGTCAGCGACAGGCACGATATTGCTTTTTTTTTTTTTTTGCTGATTTCGAAATGAAGTTGGCAAATAATTTGTCGACTTTACTTAAGTGAAGTTGGCAAACCATTTGCCAAGTTGGAAATAAAGTTGGCAAGCCATTTGTTGGCTTGGTTGCCGATTTTAGTTTCAAATCTGCAAAAAAAAAATAAAAAATATAGGGCATCCCCTATTTTGGTTTTAAATCGGCAAATCATTTGCCGACTATAGTTCCAAATCGGCAAAAAAAATTACAGAGCATTCCCTATTTTGAAACGAAACATGGGAACCCCCTGCTGACGAGCCAAGAGGGCCTTCAAGCCCTCTCTCTCTCTATCCCCCTTCCTCTCCCTTTCTCTTCCTCTCTCCCCCTCCCTTCCTCCCTAATTCTCTCTCTCTCTCTCTCTCTCTCTCTCTCGCCCCCCTTCTCCTTTTTCCTCCTTTTCGAATTGATGCACTGAACTGTGCTCGCAACTGACCGGCCGGTTCGGGGATCGGTCCAATTTGATACATTTCGAATAGGCTGGTTTAGCACGGTTCAGCAAACCATGCCAGAAATCCTTTTTCTTTGATTATTCTAATACCTTTGTAGCCACTTTCTTAATATTGCTAGCCATCTCTTCCCACATGTTATTGATTATCCCATTTTCCTTCAACATTCTATCCTTGAAAATCTGTTTCTCTACTCACCAATTCTATCATCTAGTTCTAGAGTTTATATTTTCTTTTGTCCTCTTTCACATATGCAAAACTACTGATCTATGTTAGGTGGTTAAACTCTCATCCTGTATTAACCTTACAACTTTTATACAAAACTCGTTTGGTTTTTCTAGTAAGGGAGAAAAAATCTAATTGACTAGTATTTTGCCCACTTTTAAAAACTATATCATATTTTTCCATGTGTTCGGTTTTTCTAGCATGGAAGAACTCTAATTGACTGCTATGTTGCCCACTTTTAAAATCTATATCATATTTTTCCATATGCCTATTTCAAATCTCCTTCAATAATATCCTTTCTCCACTAGGTGTCTCTTAAATTAGTCCATCCATGTCCTCACAAAAGCATTGCTTTGTAGCATCATCCAATTTTGCTTGAGGAGCATAAGCACTAATTATATTAATATAATCCTCTTTGTATATTAACGTCATCAAAATTATTATTCTCTTCCTTCTTAATATATACAATCTTATTTTTTAAACTCTAATCTATAATAATTTCTACTTCATTTTTTTGCCTGTCTTTTTCAGTATATCAAAGTTCATAAATTGTCATACCAATTTATTTTGCCTTTTCTCCTATCCACTTAGTCTTTTGTAGGCAAGCTATGTTAATTCTCCTCTTGGACTAACTTTTTTACCCACACCCATCCACCACATCCAAGCGTCTATGTGGCTGCTGCTTCTGGAGATCACCCTAGTTAACCCTTGCTCACCGTTTACTTCACTTGGATCCGATGCAGCACGTTGCTAGTAGGGAACATTCTAATAGTTTTCTTATATGGATTTATGTTCATCTATAGTTTTACACTAGCCATTAATCTAGTGTAACCCTCCTCTGTTATCCACGCTTGAGACTGGCTATGTACAAAACATAAATCGAGTTATGTTTAACAGCCAAAACATGATCTGGTATCTTTTAAATGAGAGGGAAGGAACCATCAGATTCTATATAAGCAGTTTCATGTGAAGAAATTCATGTATCAAAATAGTGCATAATTTTTTGAATGACTTGTAGAACATGGCCCATCATTGAAAATCTTAGTACCTACCTTGCAGAAGCTTCCCTCCAATGCAGGAGTGACTGCTATCTGGCACTGTCCTCTCATGCACCTGAGAAACAAAAAACATGTCTTCAGGTCATATGCTACAATGTTGGCAAAATATAAAAGGACATAGTTCGTTATGCCTCAAGTAAAGCTACTGGATGTAAAGGGGCCATGATGTACATTGCACCGGTGTTTTCCTAAATACTGCAAATCTGATTGGTGTCTTGTGACTTGCATTCTGCATCTTTCACACTGTTTATGGTGCATGTTCTCACCTGGTTTCCTTCAATTTTGTCAGATAGATAATGCTACTGCCATACAGAGAAAGATTTGTGCGTTGGCTCTTTCTATTATTTTGACTTTAAGAGTGCCACAAGTTATTGATAAACTTGATGACATCCTAAGGTATATTTTCTTATTAATGAAAAATGAACACCTGTTATGTTTATCTTCTTTCTGTAAATCTAATGATACTAGTCTTTTTTACGCGTAGTGTTTGTACGAGTGTTATTCTGGGAGGAGGCAGAGAGTTAAGTGAGGAAGATCCCAGGTGAAATGGTCTATTAGTTTAATACCATTTTTGCAATTAAGGTTTTATCTTTGGACATTCTACAGTTTCTACATGTTTATGTACTCTTTTTTTTTCCTTCACAGTGGTGATGCAACAAGTTCTTCGGGGCCCCACAATGAAAGTCATGGATATGGTGGTTTTGCAAGTAAAGAGTTCAGGAAAAGACAGGTAAAGGGTGACATTTTCAGAATCTTAATTCTTGCTTTCATTACATGAAGGAAATGATATTAGGAAGAAGGTTTTGAGTTACAATTCATTCTTGAGGGGATTATCTTCTGTGATCAGATAAAGGATTCAGATCCCATCAGGCAGTTGTCATTGGAGGATGTCCTGAGGGAAAATCTAAAAGCGTGTGCAGCTTTTCATGGGGATGCTTCTTTTAATGCGGCTATTAGCAGAATCCATCCATCAGCGTTTGCCCAGTTACAGCAAGCATTGAAGATGGCTTAGAGAATGTGGAATATACAACTTCATTTCTTTAATATGTTGGGTTCTTTGGAAGCAGAATAGGTTCTACTACACCATGGGTTACGCTGTTTCCACGAATTGCTTACAAATGCCTTTATCCTAGATCTAACATGTCGGATCATTCATTTTCAGGTGTCTTCTAGTGCTCTCGCCTGCTTGCTTGTTCTTTTTTCCCTCAAAAGTTGCTTCTGTCGATTGACCTTCACAGAATGCTGTAGAATATCTCATACGGATATTGAGTAGTTGCTTGGGGAGTGAAAATACAACATAGGGGAAAAGAAATACGTGATTGGCATCGAGCAGAGTAGCTAGCATTCAAGTTCTTCAGCTGCTGCGTCTCTGCATCCTATGATATGGTTTCATAAGTTATTGGGTAGGTAGCTCCCATACAAAGCAGGCAGTTCGTTTTTTTGTTTGTCCTGCTTCAAGCTAGACTGCAATATTGCCAGGTGGTGTTGTATTTCCGTGTGAATTTGGAACTGGGAGTGGGTCTGTGTGCCATGAAAGTAGGTGTGTGACTCTGGCCTCAGATGGTCGTCATGGAGATTGGCCTCTTCCTCACAGCAAAAGCATTCATTTTTGCATGATCTATTGTATCTATTGAATTTTATGAAAGGACATGGTAATCAGCGTGATGGTACCTTTATTGGAGCTGCCCGTAAACTGTTGACACATGAATCAGATTTTTTGTGCGTGCTACGCTTGCATGCATCCTTTTGCATGTACGAAGCAGAAAGAGCCCAATCATTTTGTGCCAGAAATGAATTTTTTTCGGGAGAAAGCATGTTTGTAGTGCATCCATAACATACTGGTGACAGGGCAGGTGGGCGATATTTCCCATCCTGCCAAATGGCCTTTCGAGTAGAATTATCCCCGAGAGAAAATGATCCCCGGTCGGAGAGGATGACTTATTCCGGTCTTTTCGCAGAATAGGGAAACCAGCGGAATGGAGCGCAATCAGCTGCCCGTTATCTTTTCCTCCCTGTATTTAAACACAGGACGAGAGAAGGCAATTTTATCCGCTTGTGCAGAAAATCAAAAAGTAATTTAAGTCATGTTTTGTAGAAGCAGCCCTGTCACTTCAAACTTAAGTAAGTTTGCTTTATTCTTTTTCAAAATTTACTTGTCATTCGAACGCAGCCTCACGAAAATGATACATATCGTTCGGCAGAAGAGTGTTTTTCACCTCGAGTATCTACTGAGGAAAATTTGGTTTCTTTGTTATGCAAGCAACAACCGGTTTTCATAGGCCACAGCTTCGTTATATGACAGGAACCATGCCTTGTACTAACGAATTACATTGAAAGTTTCATTGAGACAGTGCCTTGTGTAACAGTTCTAACAGGAACTCGAGAAAAAAACCATGGTATAATCAGTTTCAGCCTGGATAGTAGGTCGGTTCATCTCGTTAACACGATACAGCCTGAAACTCGGATGGGATCTCCAGTGTACCTCTAGCTTTGAAGTTCGGGAGCTGTTCTCCAGCATATTTCTTTGATGAACAGCAACTTCCCTGTTCATCAATCGTGCATCCTGAATGAGCTGGAAACGGAACTGGAAACCTAAATAGGGATTACGTGCTCCCCACAATGTTCAAATAGCTAAATTAGAAAACGACCATATTCTTTAGAGTTTAATGTCTTTAATGTGCCAGTCCTGAATGGTATTTTTTTATTAAGTTTGCTCCAAACGTTTGCAGATCAACATGCCAACGCAGAATATTTGACTCATGAGAAAGTAAAACTACAGCTCCAGCCAAACAACAAAATGATTAAAGAATGAAACATATAGGAACAAATAGAGCCTCAAGGATAAATGAATAGGCTACACTGGAACATTTACCACAAAAATTAGATTATGGTTAAACTAGAAAGTGACAAGTTCTAAAATTTTCCTGGACGATTGCTTGGTGCTACATGATTGGACACCCCGTCAAAACCTCTATAGGGAGATGAAGATGTGCAAGTGGATAGACATTTTCAATGTTCCTATTATTAATCTAAGACGCATTGCCTGCATTAACATGCACCAAATGAGCTTTTGACTATTAAATAGTGCAATAAATTTTAATAAAAATCAATGGAAAAACCATTCCAGTATGCAGTGTTTCTCAAACCATTGGAGACTAATAACTAGATGATCATACATATAGTTATACCTTATTTATTTGATAAATAGATATACAGAGGATCCAATGCCCTATACTAGTTCAGATGCACAATGTTTGGTAGTGAGCAAGGTCGCTCAGGCCAGATTTGACTTCATTTGGATCAGCCTGGATTCTAGACCCATGGATCAGGCTTAGATGATATTACAGTAATTTATAATGGGGGGAAGATAAAATGGCAACAGCTGGAGTTTGGTACAAACCTCTCCTGATAGGGAAATGATATTACAGTAATTTATAATGTAGACCTGCTTCTTCCATCTATGCTTATAACTGAGATCTCAAGAAATCTAAACAGTATGGCGAGAGAAACCTAAGACCTTATACTTATGCTTTGAAATTGTAAGAATGAATAAGCCAACTATGATGCTTATGTGCTAATCATGTCATGCTCGATTTATCTCATCTCAGTCATACACCATAGTTGTAGCTTGATCTTTCAGAATGCAAGTTTACAATGTTTGAGTTGGATAAATTCATACAGCTCCACATACAACAGACAACTAAATTGACAATATTTGAATTAGCTAGAGTAGCCATTGCTAGCATATGCCAATTCTCAAACAGCATCAGCTATAGATCTGATGAAGTTTGAACCAACCTGTTTTGACCTGAACTAGTAGGAGAGGAAAAAGATGGTTTTAAAATAAGTGGACTTGACCCAACATAAGACAAGCAATATCTTGGAAAATGGAGAACAGGATCCAAACATTAGGATTCAACAATCTATTTTGTCTAAGCGTCTCAAAGGGGAAAGGGGAAAAAAGCAGATGGATTGGCCCTGGGCCCACAATGCTGTGTTGGACATAAATGCATAAATTCATGTTGCATGTATATAGTGAAATAATGAATAGTTGTTCTTATATCCAAGGAACAAGATTGCACCTGGACATACAACGCACATGGTGAGAGTCCATTCACCTCATTTCAAACGGTATTGAGGCTTCAGTTCTATCAGTGCAAAATCAATGACAAGTAATATTGACTGTGACCTACAACATCTAAAATAAATATAAACCAAAAATCATGTGCTTCCATCATTTGGGCCAAGAATAGACAAACTTCAAAGGCTCTATTGATACGATTCCTAGTTTAGAAACACTCATGCTGACTATCAAAAGTAGAAACATACATCCTAAGGCGTAAATCATAACCAAGTGGGTCTAGAACTTATACGTGTCATCTCCACTTTAGTTGCATCAGGTGGGCCAAAGATAGACAACTTCAAAGGCTCTATACAATGTTAAATTATGATTTGTAGTTATAAAAACGCATGTGGGCACTATTAAAACACACTGTCCTAAGGTTAAATCACAATCAAGTCTAAAATTTATGTCCGTTATCATCCCTTTTAACCTCATAGCACTATTTGCGTTGTCCATTGTTTCCATTTGATTTTGGATAAAATTCCTTCCAATGACATTGTCTTTGGTTTTTTGGTATTTCTAGGGATGAAAATGTGCCAGCCAGCAAGGCAAATTTTACATTTATGGGGATGCATAGGCCAGCCCTTCTAAAAACTTTGCAAACTCTCTGCTGAGGACCATCCCGTTTGCAACTATATTTTAGGTATTATAGGTCATGAGCAATCTATAGTACCATATTATTGATTTTGTCTCGGTAGAATTGAATACTCAGATCATACCAGAGAGACTCTGCATGCATGCCCCTGTCCATGTGCATCTAGAGAGAGACTAGATAGATCTGTTGTTTAGATATTCAGGGTACTTAAAAAATACCTAGGATAGTTATATTTTGAAATTCACAGATGTCAAACAGGCATATCCAGATAATTATAAAAGAATCTGTTTTTCCTCTCTTGCAATTTGTCGTTTTATCAATGCAAAGTTCAAGTAAATAGAAGAACAATAAATTATTATCTGGATTAGATCGACATACTCCACATATTCTTTCCAAGCTTGTTCGGGGTAGTTATCAACAATTCATTTTCAATGAATTCTAGAGAAGGCAATGTGACGTACCTGGCTAATTTAGCATTTAAGGATTAGAACATGCTGCTTCCCATCTCACAATGTGACTCGTACATCCATGGCTGAAAGTGGTCCATTTGGTAGTCCTCTGAATGATCATTGACATGGGTAGAACTAACTGCTGGCAGTGAAAATGTCTTTAAATTTTCAACTGGCAGCCTTAATGTCTACATCTGCAAAATAATAAAGAACAATTTATTTTCCTCTAATGCTTTAATAAGGCAGCACAAAGTGCAACAGAAAATATGTAGACATTTAACTGATGATTTTGGACATCAACTCTAACGAATCTATCTTTTCTTCAAGAGCATCGAATAACTGACGCTAGTGCTTGATGTGCACCAATAACATGCCATTTTGTAGCAATACTGATAGAGTATTCAATGAATGATGGCCTTGACATCAAAAAGATAGATAAAACCCAGACTTATCAAAAATGGAAATTGAAAGAGATGATCCCTTATAATAATAATATAAAAAAGAATATGGCTTTCAGTATCCGAATATCAATTGCACCATAACACAGCAAGTCGAAGTTGGAAGATTATAAAACTTGAAAGATTTATCCTCACATTTTTCATAAACAATTACTCATTAAAAAAGATGTGCCACATGGACACAATTGTCGCTCACACAAATAATCTCCAACAGAAAGCATATTTTGTATTTTAACATACTGCAAAACATTAAGCCAAAAATAGAGCACCTTGTTCCTTGCTTTGTCCACACTTCCACATCAGGCTTGGCTTGCACCATAGCTTAACTACAAACTAAATAAGACATTTTAGTAACCTTCAAGGTAAACAGTCTGGTATTGCCTAACTTTAACATCCATTCAATTAGTTCAGCAGCTGTGGACAGGAAAAATAATGAACCTGCAACCTAACAAGCGAATACAATTTGTTATTACAACCATTACAATATTCAAATTCAAAATAGGTCTGATAAAATGAACTGAAAGGTACATAGATCAGAGTAGCTCAACTGGGACACCCAGCTAACATGAGAACCATAAATTAGTAGGAGCCAACAGATCACCGCATGCACCACCAAACTTGCACAATCTTCAAGCCATGTATTGATGCGTGCCATAAAGGGGTTCTGACCTACATGTGAATGAAGTTAAAGATACAATCAGTATATAGTAAGATCATGTGATTTCTGCATTGAAAATCCAAAGAAGAAAGGAACTGATGGAAAGTACAGAAAATTACTTGGTTGACCCAATCATGGGCTACCTGCACTGGTGAAGGTCAATGTTTAAATTTCTCTTGCATAAGTACCATGAACAACATAGTGATGATTCTTCACCCTAAGAAGCTCCTCTTGACTCCTGCACTCACCTACTATGCTCTTCCTATTTCACACACCTGCAGTTGAATTTGTTACCACCAAATAAGCAAGCTACTTAATTGCAGAACTCATTTTGCTAGTTTTGCATTCTCACTTGCTCAAAGCATCCAATAAAAACGTACAAGGTTTGAAATCTCCACCATAATATACCACCATGACCCCTTATCATGGAGTGTATCGACCCATATGGACATGAGAGCATCATGCCTCAAACTTTACTGATATGTGAGTGAAGTGGAGGTCAATATGCAAGATTTCAAACCTTGCTTGTGTGCAAACTTAAGGATGTGGTTTCCAAATTCAGCCACAAGGACAAGTATACAAAATTTTTAAATATCTAAGCAGCAAGTGTACCAAACATAAGAAATTTTCTATAAGGTGTCCGCAACATGCTACAGCATCTGTTCTTGCCAATCCTTACAATAGAAAGAGTTCCAACAATGACAATTTCCACTACTACATTCAGACATCAGTTATCCAACTTAGTTTTTTTATTTTTTTGATTTTAATCTCTTTTTTCTTGAGATACTGTAGAACTCCAACTTAAGTTTATAAATCTGATATCACCTGCATGGCAATTGGAACTACCATTTCAAGGAAAACCTCCCAAACAATGTCTTTGTAGTAAGGAATGGTTAGTGATGACTTACAGAACAACCATGCATCTCATAAAAATAAATAAATAAATAAATCTAAGATTAGAGGTTAGAATTGGAAAGGAATAACAGATTTTTTACTATGAAAAGGTGATACAGGAAATTAGAAACTCCAACACACTACAACAACCAAAGCCGGTGAGACAAACACTCCATTCACCATACCTACCATCTTTGAAGAATATTGCTAACACTTAACAAACGATAGTGATTACAAGATCATGTTTTGAACTCTCCAATATCATGGTAAGGCAACTTTCTAGAACAACTGAAAAACCTCACATCACCACATGGATAAGTTTAAAAATTGGTTTCACTTACGTGGGAATTAGAAACTATCGCTTCATGACAATTATGTCCTCCAAAACAATGTGTTTGATCCAAATAGCAAGGAGTGGCTTGTTTTAGAACAACCGTGAACCTCAAAGACAAAATGACTAATCTAATATTAGATGTCAGAATTAGAACAAAACAGGCAGATTCTTTACCATGAAAACGTGATACAGGAGATTTGAACTCCTAGATAGTGCAACAATTTGGTGAGACAAACACCATCTTTATTCACCATTACACCATCTTGGAGGAGTATAGCCAAAATGTAAAAAACAATATCAAGTAACCACAATTATGCTTTGAACCCTCGGATTAGCATAGGCAACTTTGTTGGACTAGCAAAACAACTGACATGACCAAACCCGATCCCAGATTCTGATTTCAACTTCTTTATTTCAATCGGACAATGACGTGCTGAGAGAGTGATAAGATAAGCATGGAACCATATAGATCCAGTAGAAGTTCAGAACTAACCTCATACATGAATTTCAAGAATTGTACATATTTCTACCTCACCTGCAATGAAATATCTAAACAATAATTTGTTGGAGCATGCACAGTACTAAGTGCCTCAATTAAAAAAAAAATAAAGCAACCGAGTCTTGTAGAACTTTCATACCTTCAAGTTCTAAAAATCAAAGTTGCAAGTCAGTGTGAAAGGTCCTTCAGTCAATCTGAACCCAAAAAGGAACCCAGAAAAACACAATTTCAAAAGAAGCTTGTTAAATCACATATATAGACAAGACAATCTAGGTGAGTGGCACAAGAAATAAGGGTTGAAAAAAAGAAATCTGCAAAAGATACTTGTACAGGCCTCCAACTAATAAATAACAGCACATGCAAGTTTAGAGACATTACCTAGCAAATGTAGCTCTTTCATGTCAATCCCAAATAACTAAGACTTGGTTTGCTGATTATTGAGTATGTCACATCAAAGCAATTCAAAACCTGTAAAAACTATATGATAATAAGGCAATGTGCCCGCTATTGGCATTTTGAACCATGTGATGAGAAATAGGCTTCTGTTGCTCCTCAATATTAACAGAGCTAAATTGTAGTGACTACTAGGTTACTTACCATAAACCCAACTGCAGATCCTATTTAGGATGTTAGATGCATCAGTTCATGGATATCTCTTGATTGTAATTATTTTGTACTGATTAGGAAACAGAAAAGTCCACTGTGATATTAACCATTAAAAAAATGGAAGTTATCCCTTAACTCCATATTTTCAATAGGAAAATCAATGTATCATTTCTTGAGTGCAATACCAAATTTGGGTTGTGAATTAAGCACCACACTACTTCGAAAAGCGGTTTCATTAATTATACCTTTTTATTATAGAGATAAATGTATGTACAATTTCAGGATATAACATCTGCAAAGATGGTGACGGTTACTTGAACTAGCTTGAAAATAACGAGCAACATATGTACAATCAAAGTTTTACCAAAATGGTATAGGAGCAAACTACACAATGCTCAAAAAATTTGCTCCCAATGAACTTCTCTAAAAGCCCCTAAAAGAATCTATAGCCTTTTTGGACTACTTACAGACCTGGCCGTCAGATGGTAAAAGACATGACTGGTTGTACCCTGACAATAATGCCAGTATACTGTAAAACGGTATATTGCATTGTAATATAAAAATACACCAACTTTATATCATCATGTTTACTTCTGAAAGGTCATCCATGGGGATTTGAAGACCCATAAAATCATGGTCTTGAAGCCCATCATCATCAACAATGTTCAACCACGAACCAATATCCTGTCCATGACCACCAAGATCACTAACATCTATTTCTGGTAGTTGCAAATTGTTCAAGTCAGTGGTCTCAGCATCATTTGGCATATCCTGCATCCTGGCAGAACTTGAAAACACAACTAAATCATCCTTCTTGGTACTTCCACCAACAATCATATCACGAGATTTTGTGTCTGAAGGCAATGTTGCATTAGGTAACTCAGCCTTAGAAAGAAGGCTATTGACAGAAACAGATAACTGGGCTGTCTTCTGTTTGGGCTTTGCCTTATTCTTTCTTTCACCTCTCAAATTGGATAAAGCGGGACGGCCAATTCGGCTGATGATATTTCTTGAGGCTGCATCTCTGTTTTGCCCTTTTCCTTCTCTGTCTCTCTCACTCCTCTTTCCTTTTGTACCACTTACAAGAGAACTTCTAAGACCTGAAGATGTTCTCAATGAAGCCACTGAGGTACTACCAATAACATCATCAAGCAACAATTCCCTCCTTTTGATTTTATTTGACCACTGCTCCTCTTCACCAAATGCTTGTTCTGATAAATGATTAGCTGATTGAAAAGCATCAGAATACTTGTCACAGGTATCTACTCTTTCTACTAGTTTTGAGGTCAGATTAGGGTTGGAATCTGCACAGAGAGAGAGAGAGAGAGAGAGAGAGAGAGAGAGAGAGATTAATCATTTATATTCATACACACTAAACATAAACACCCAAGAACATATACAGGCAAGATATGAAACTAATGCAAAAGCTTGCAAATCCTGAAACAGGCCTGTATATGATGTACAGGCTTATATGTACATGCAGGGAGCCCCAAACTAAATATTGTGCTGCGGAACTCATGTTACCTGCTAAAGTACTTTGTGGTTGCAGGACAGTAGTGAAACGAATGGCAGCCTCTCCATCTGTAGAAATGTCTGTACATTCTGCACCACTGCTGCAAGAAGATACAGAAAGAAACATATCCCTGAAAGGAGGCTCACTAAAACAGCTATTCCCTGTCTCTTCAAATTTCTTACATCGTGCTAACGTTTGTTTGACAAAACCCAAGGCAGCACGTTTCTTAAGTATGTTCACATTCTTACTATTGGCAGCATTAGGACCCCAATATGCCTGTTGCATAAGAAATATTCACCAATGATCAGCCAATCACACCAATTTAGGATATAACTCCTATGATGCCCCTACATTGCAGGGCTAAAGTATTTATATGCAAGTATTGCATTAAAGTTGCACACTCAAAGCAATTAGTGCCTATACTTTCAAAAGATGATAAATTTGTCCATACTTCACCTCAAATTAAAGCATATGTTAACACGAATACCCCCATAAAAAGAAATGATGCGGTTTAACATGTAAATGAAAGATCACATAATCACCATATCCCCACTCTGCACCTCCACACTCCTTGCGCCTTTTAGAAATACATTGTCCAACTCAATTACAGCCAACCATATATCATGCTAACATCCCTTTTTATTGCAGAAGGAAAACTACCATTACGATGAGGAAACTGAATCAACTGATACTATGAGAAAGAAAGGAGAAGCAGGATAGAGAAGTGGTGATGCACAGATATGAGAGAAATCGAGGGGACCAGATGGAATGGGGTGTTGTAGAAGATTTATTATTTCAAGTTCTTTAAACATAAAAATACTTTTCATAAATTAAAAACTCTCTCCAAACTGTCTGCCAAAACTACCCATGCATTTAGTCTTGATCGGGGAATCTGACCTTAAATAATGCCATGGAAGCATTAGTTGATGAAAGCAAAACAAGTTGATATCATAGTCAGTGCGTTAATTATCACTTATTATTAGCACATATTACGGGCTCACTTTCTTTTCCAATGGATGGGCCAAAACAAATGGTGTAAGGCTTTCTCTTTGGTGCAACATTATGATGGTCAAGAAACAGATCATTTTGGCATTCCAACTTCAAACTATGTTATAAACAGAAGAACGAAAGGCTTGACACAAGCATCACAGGAAAACCAATTTGTAGAACAAGTTGTACCAAATAATTATATTTTTTTAAGAGACTGATTAGGCATTAAAGTATCAGACATTACCATATATCTCTCATAAGCCATTCCTAC